>NC_083360.1:83180281-83483311 GCF_030254825.1 Meriones unguiculatus
CCAACCTGTCTCTTTCTAAAGCCCTCATGCTACAAAGATTCTGGGAAGATTGTGTGTCCCTGAATCCTCATGTTTTTGCACATGCACTTCCCAAATCTCAAATCAAATGTTATTTTAAGGGCTGTCCTGACTTCCCAAAACATATTTGGGCATTCTCATGCTAGAGAATTGTACACAACCCAATGACTATCCCATGATACTATAATTGACCTCTTAAAGATCTCTATTCCAAATACATTAGGACTACCTCAAGGTCAGGTACCTTGTTTTTAATTTGCATATTAACCAGAGGCAGAACCCTGCCTGGAACTTAATGTGCACCTAGTGTTTGTTTAATAAGTGTCATCTATGAACTATGAGTAGCACTTTTCCTAAATTAACCAAAGTTAATCTACTGATGAATCCATATTACATGGGCTGTCTGAGCAGTTAAGACTGTTTGCTGCTCTTGCATGGGACTTGAATTCAGTTCTGAGCACCCGATCAGGTGGCAGCTCCTATCAGATGGGCTATAGCTCCAATCGCAGAGAATCTGATGCTCTCATCTGCTCTGTCTGGGCACCTACAACTCACACTTGCACACTCCACCCTCCTACACATACACATAATGTTTTTAAAAAATAAAACAAGTATTTTTATTTTAATTACATGGGTTGCTAGCTTGACTTAACATGCATTTTCCTGGTCCCCGTCACAAACCTCCAGCAGTTAGGAATCTGCACTTTAACCAACTCCCAAGCACTTGCTTTGCACGCTGTGTTCTGTACGCTGTGCTTGACAAGCGCAGCTGTTGTTGTATTGGCGTGCTACTCACCTGTCTCTCTACACTGGAAATCCCGTCCACACTGTTCTTGCCTTAGACAGGGTGTAGGGCTGTCACAGCTGGCCTCATCCCAGATGTCACCACTGCAGATGGCTCCCCCAAACTTGCTCGGCTGCAAAAGGCTCCGGTGTCGGTACTAAAATCAGATTGTGAACCAGACATAGTTCTGTCAATCAATCAACCAAGATCCATGTCGGCAGGTCTCAGCTCAACATAAGGAATAACTTTCATGATTGAAAGCTGCCTTCGGGGCTGTCTTCCAAGGGGACACATGAGCATGCCCCCGTGGTGTTCAGACAGGGGTGATGCAGTCATCAGCTGGAGTTCTGAATACAGATGTGAAGTCTGGGATGAAAGGCTGGGATGAGAACATTCAGAAGGTTTTCTTACCTGTTAGGAAAGAGCTCCCTTCCCATATTCAACCAGTTACACATGTTTAACCTTCAATGTTCATGGTTTCCTTCTTCTAGAAAGCCTTGATCGTGTACTCTTTAAACCTTCCTTTTTTTCTTACTACTTGTCAAATAAGATGATGACAAAGCACCTATTTATCTACCTGGCCTACTATTTCTGTGAGAAGTTCACAGCTTGACATGGAGAATTGGAGAGAAATGAAAGAAAAACAGCCTCAGGTGGCTTCCTGTGTTCTGATTTGATCTCTAGTCAGGTATGCTTTTAGAGGCCATTGCTGCTTTGCCTTTGCAGGGGTTTTTTTGTTTTGTTTTGTTTTTTTCTGACCATGCCATCTTCTCTTTACTTGGTATACATCTCTTATTCTCCAAAGAGGGATGGTCTCCTTCTTCCCCCCAGTTACAGAAGAAGACAGATGCAAGGCAGGCACTCATGGCCAGAGCATCATATCTGCCTATTTGCAGTGACTGCTTCAGGGACCCAACCTGAGCCAATAATAGTTATCTCTGCTGACTCTGTTTTGGGGGAAATGATGTTTCTGGAAATTATAGGCATCAAGTAACTACATACCTACTATGTAGAGAAAGGGGAGATTAAAGAGGGGATATCACTTCAATCCCTAATCCAGCCTTGCTGACAGATAAGTAAATACTTGGTGATATAAAGACAGAAAGAAAAAAAATACATGCCAGTCTTGGAGGTCTAGAGTTTCATGATCAAGGCTTTCTGGAAAAATGGACAAGGGTCAGATAGACACTTGTAGAAGTATAGAGTAGAAGCGGGAGGTCAAAAACTAGAACACTGGGAGAAATGTTGCTGCCTTCTAGAAGTTTAGAGTCCAGTTGTGATAAAATATGTAATAATACAAAACACAGTGCCTGGGAAACCTCCATGGAGCTATTGGCAATGACATGCTTAGCCCTGTATCTTCTGTTTTTGACCTTGGCTCAACCAAAAGTCCTTCCTCCAAGAATGTCAGCAAGCAGCGACATGAGCATCTATGAGATGCTCCTTGAATCTATGAGTTTGAGCAGGTTTAAGCCACAGCTCTGCCTTTCTTAGCGTGCAACCTCCTGAGAGTGAACAATGCGCCTGCCCTCCACTTGTCTGTGAAAGCCAAACCAGACAATATGCTTATGTGAAACATTACTGCAGTACCTGGACATGGAAAGCGCTTGATAAATGGTGACTATTACTGCCGTCACCATGCTTCCTATAGTGTCTGCACTTGGAACAATAGTGCAGCCTCTCAGGTTCATTTCCCTCAGCCCCCTGTTTGTTAGGTTGCTATCAAATAACAGAGACAGCGTATTGTAGGAAAGTGTCAACACTCCCTGAGGGACTCCTCTGTGCTGTTGCTTGTGGATTGTGCCATTAAGGCACAATTTCCTTTTCTATGTGGCAGCTAATGTTTATTTTCAGAAATGTACATCTTTGTTCGGGTGACTCTGGGAGGAAGAGACGTATTAATGAATGAAACAAAAGTGGCCCTTTAGTTAAATAATTAACAAGATCTAATTTCTTAAGGACTACTTCATAGACACATATATCTTTCCAAGTATTTAAGGTAGTGATTCAATTTTGACACAAACTGTAAGAGGGCTCCTGTGCAATCTGGTACCAAAAAAAAAAAAAGAAAAAGAGAAAAAAGGTAGGTTTAGGACATTTAATAGGTTAAATAATAGCTATCAAAGGGTATAACTCTAACTTTGTAAAAAAATTTTAATTTTCCCTTATTTGCCAAACATTTTGATAAAAATATGAAAGGTTTTGAGATGTGATTATTTTGGTTTCTCTGAGTATCCCAAAATGTTATCATACTTTCTTAAAGAAGGAGGTACAGAGAGACTTCAAGCGGACACATGGGGTGGGCGATACAAAAGAAAAGGAAGCAATGTGTCTAGAGAGACAGGGGAGAGATGTAGCCATCAGCCAAGAACTGTTGGAGGCCATCAGCAGTGGAAGAGGCAACACCTTATTTCTTGGAGTCTCCAAAAGGAGGCTGATATGGCTCACCTCTACTGCTTTTCTCTGGCCTCCAGGACCCCAAGAAGACAAATATCTGGTTGTAAAGCCACTGTGTTTGTAGAAATATATTATTGTTGGCTCAGGAAGAGGCACCTTGGCTCTTTATTGCTAAGCCATCTAGCTGTCCTTCCAGACGACCCTCAATAGAGGGCAATGTGGACCAGGACCCAGAGAATCCATGGAGCTTCAGTGTGTCTGTGTCCTGGTAGCTATTTTCCTGTGGTACAACATGACCCTTTCGCTAGCCTTGCCTCATGACATCTTATAAACAAAATCAAGAGAGGCAGACACAAGCCTCACCGTCCAGGTACCTGCGGTTTCCAAATGCCTATGTTTAGATCCAGTTTCTCTCGAGAGTCCTAGATTTATAATTCCTGCTGATTATTTTCCATTGGTGCCTAACACACATATCAGATGGCTGATAGCCCGAGGTATTCCTAAGTGGCATACCTTTTTGTTCTGACATGGAAAACAATCTGTCCATTCTGACCAGTTGCTCAACTGGCAGTCAACTGCTTCTGGGGTCACAGCTCGAATGTCACGCCTGAGAAGAGAAAAGACCCTGCATCAATCTTAAGATTCAAAACTAAAGCAAAAGAGAACCCTGTGCGCACCTTCCTGCTGGTTAAAATGAGCATTGTAAGAAATGAATAAAGAATATCTATTATACTCCCATTAAAGGCTGATATGGTACCGGAGGATCTAAATAAACTAACAAGGAAGGCAGTTTGCAAGGATAGATTAGCCTGGCATGGCTGGAGAGGAACACACTCCTCTCCCAGCAAAGCAGTTGGTCTCTCTGTCCTAGCAATTCCCCCTCTTGTGGTTAGTTTGTGTTCAGACACATCCTGCAACTAGAAATGAGCCAAACTGGTTATAGTTGCAGGCACAGGCAGGCAAACCATGTTCTCAGAATAAATTTTTAGAGGATTATGCATGACTGGGTTAGGCATGATTAAAACTGTGGGGTGCAAGAGCCATGCCTGCATAGAATACCCAAATTTCTACCTGTCAATCAACAGCTATGAGAGCAGAAACCACTGAACCCTGCCTCTAGCAGACTGCCTTCTCGGCCTCATAAAAGAAGCCATGAGAAGTAACATGGAGCTCTTGAGCCATCATGCCAAGCCTGCTGCTCCCACACAGGGTACCCTGCATATGCATCAAATCTCTTGCTACATGCTAGTTCTGTGCACTACAATTCTTTGAACAAGGATGCCAAAAGCCTGAGGTAGAGCCAGTCTGCAGAGCAAGCACCATCAATATGATTCTTTTACATCTTTATCAATGTCAGACAGCTCAAATGACTATCATTTTAAAGGTAGGAGTCCCCAGGGTGACTCAAATTTTTTTTTTCATGAGTGAAAGAAGCAGAAACTTCAGAGGGTGGACACAGTTGAGGACAGTTTCTGGCTTCAAAAGCTTGAATAAGTTATTTAACATCCTAAGTTGTTTTCTCATTGACAAAACTACATTTAAAATAGCACTACCCCCCGTTAGTTACCGAAAGTACATAAAACTACTGATAAAATGTTTACTGAGAGTTGTCATTAAGTGCTATGTGCTGGGACATTACCTAGACATTTAATCTTTGTAATCATTCCAAGAGGTAACCATCACGTCTCTATTTTATGTCAGTAGAGATGGTTATACCTTAATCTTTAACTGCTCAGCCTCCCAAGCTATAGAAACAATAACATTTGGAATTTCAGCCACCAGGCCTCGCTGAGGATGTGATCTGGTGGTAGAGCATTTGCCTATCATGGCCAATCTCTTGTACTTAGAAAGTCACCAGCCACAGGAATCTGTGATAGGCCCCTGGACGCAAATAAGCAGTTACTTTGATTTACAACTCAAGTAACTGCTCTTTCTCCCAGTCAACCATCATGCTGGCACACTGCAAGTTCTTTGAGCTTTTTCCCATTTTCCCACAAATCTGTTCGTACCTACTCTGAGCCCCACTGCCCTTGCCACTGCCCAGCCACAGTGTGTAGTTTGATGATACCCATGGTGTTTATTTTTAAACCTCATTGGGACTTCCATTATCTCGATAGCAAAGCTTCCTCTCTTTCAGTAAGATGCCTCTTATCTTCATTTTTCTTTATATCCAGTTTTTGTCCCATGGAGGTCACTCTGGACTCTTACCTAGGTATGTTCCCCCCATCATACCTAACCAGAGAACCCAGTTGCTGTCCACCTGTTCAACCCATAGCTATCTTGAAGTATCAGCACAGTTCTCAGTTCTGAAAGAAATTTCCTAACAACCACACAACGTTGATGATTTTTTTAACAAAGCTTCTCAAGGTTTAATTATTGCATGTTTGCTTACAGTATTGGTAAACTTCCTGTCTCCACCAGACTCTATACCCTTGGCATTTAGGTTCAGTCTCCACTGCTACTGAATCCCACCATCTGTCCTGGTAGACCCATGGTAGTCAGAAAAATATGGGAAAATGGAAAAAGGGAGAAAAAAGGATGGAGGGAGGGACAGAGTGATGGATGGAGGGACGGACAGATGGATGGAGGAAAAAGAGACAAGAAGAAAAGAAAAAATAAAGCCAAATTCAGGGAAATAGATAGTGACATTTTAAAGAGATTTGTTTGAACTCAATTCCTAGTTAGAACTAAATTAAATAATCTTGACATCTAGAAATGCTGAGAGCTCAAAGTTTGAGCCACGAGATTTTTTTTTCTGATATACTATTCTTAAATTAAAAAAAAAATACTTTGGAAAAACATGGAAAGAATCTATAAGCCAAAGATTTGGAGGTTGACAAGGGCTTGCATTAGCCCTGCACCTCCCTGTAGAATTGTCAGGATAATGTTCCTGTAAGTCTACAGTCTGATCTGTGATGTCACAATAGATGGAAACAGTAAAGCCAGGCAGAGCTGAAAGCAGAAGCCCAGAGAGCAGGGACACACTGCTGCTGTATCCAAAGCTCATGACATGATGTCTAGACAGAGGCACACAGTAATGCTATTACAGAGGCCAGACACTGAAGGAACCAGGACCGCCATTAAATCACCTCCAGCCAACATGACCAATATTCTCTCATCATTTCAATGAATTTTTAAGTGTAGCTCATTTTTGATGATTATACAAGTAATGCATTCACATTAAAGAAACTATAACAATGATTATAAAAATATTATCTCAAATCTTACCACCATTAATATTTTATTATATTTCTTTCCATTCTGTTTTCCTAATATAGTTGAGAGCGGACTGAATATCGTGTTGTATATCTTGATTTTTCCACTTAATACAGAAGAGATATAAACTATTTATGATGACTGTGTATTGCTTCACTATCCTATAATAACAGATATTTGAGCCTCAAGTTTTTCTGAATTCTAGGTTATTTACTGGCAGCACACCCTGTAGAGTGGAGTGGATGATTTTAAGGCTTGTGACACACATTGCTGAACAGCTTTCCCCGAGAGTTGCATCCATTTTACAATGATGCAATGCCTGTGGTTTGGTGTGGTTCATGCCTCAAAGTTTTCCTATGGTGGAGCCTGAGTCTCCATCAATGCACTGTTGAGATGGTGGAATCTGAGTGAGGTAGGATCTACCGGAAAGTATCACATCACGGAACACCATCCTCATGAGGGGGTTCCTGTTGGCCTCTCGGTGGTTGTTCCTTTGAAAGTGTTACACGAGGAGCAGCCTAGCCACTCATTCTCCACCCTCTTGCTCTCCACTTCACCACGTGTTCTCTTCTACAATATGGTTCTAACCATGGTGCCATATGCCATGTTGTGGCTGAGCCGGAGACCATCACCGGGGCCAAGGAGTGCCAACAGTAACTCTCAAACCTCCAGCACTGCAAGCTAAATAAACTTCTTCACGAAGTGACCAGCCACGTGCATTTGTCTACAGCAGAGCAAAGTGAATCAGTGACAGGTAGGGGAGGCCCCAAGAATTCTGCGGCCTACAAAACCTTGGGAAATAATATTACAGTATCTCCCAACTTGCTAGGACCTACGCAATCAGTAAGAAACTGGAATAACTGAACAGCTTCAATTCCAGGAGGAGGTGAATCCATCCTGCATTTGCTTCTAACTCACTTGCTATTCTTAGCAAGTTACTATGAATGACTTCATTTTCTTCCTCTGTTGAAACAGCACAAGTCATGTAGTGTTGCAGCGCATTTCTTCAAAGCTTATTCTTTGCTGAGCCAGATTTAAGCTGTGTAGCCAGGTAGAGGGCAGGGAAAAGAAAAGTTCCCTGGTCAAACTCATTTGAATAAACTGCCCACAATGTGCCATCCATGCACATTTAAAATACGTAATATTGTTAGAGACTCTGAATCTGACTTTGCCCATCCCATTATTTCCCCCAATTGTTTTGAATGTACACCATTTTTTTTTTCATACAACATCTGTAAGATTGTTGGACACAACTGAAGAAACATCGAGAGAGCAGAATTGTAGAGTCAGTCAAGTGTGCATCTGAACCCAGGTTCTGCCAGATACAACTGAGAACAGAAATAACGGCTTGGTAAACCCTTCTGAATATGGAGAGAGATCATGTGTGAAACCCTGAGCAGAAGTTTAGGACACGTGCCAGTGTTTTCTCAACACAGCCATATACAAACCTCTCCATCTTCATCAGAAAACTATCCTATACAGGGCTGTGGACCACTGAGGTACTTTTGGGGTGGAGGGGGTCTGGTTGTGCATATGCACACACCCAGGCCAGAGATGGTATTAGATGTCTTTCTCAATTGCTCTGCACCTCACTTATTAATTCAAGGTCTCTTGCTGACCTTGGAGCTCACTGATTGGCTAGACTAGCTGCCCAGCAAGCCCCAGAGATGCACCTGTTTCTACCTTCTGGGCACTGGGATTACAGCCACATTCTGCCGTGTTATTTTTTTTTCCACCTGGGTGCTAGGGATCCAAACTCAGATCCTCCTGTAGTGTGGCATGTGCTTCTCTGACAGAACAATCTCCCCAGCCCCCACCTACCCTTTAAGTCAGATTGACATGCTAAACAAACGGTTTAAAATTCAGTTGAATATGAAACCTGAGAGTCAAACGCTTGACTCCAGAATGTGGCCACCTCAGCAACTTAGAAAACAGCTACTTAGTGATTCTAGGTTAGGAGGTCAGAAAGCCTATCTGATTAGTATAAGGGGGCCACCCCAAAAACACAGGCTCAGCGTAAAGTCAAAGCCAGTTGTCACTAATGATATAATCTGGAGCTAATCCCATTTAGTTACATAGGAATTATATCATGAGATGAAGGTATTTTAAACTCGGCTTTGAAAGTGTTCCATCTTCAGCACCCTCCTTGTCGCTAAGCCCAGTGGAGAGTTTTCCAACTTCATCTGACTCACTCTGTTTTAGCCACAACTTCCTCTAGAAGCTTCCTTCTCCTGCCCTCCTCAATACAACCTCTACTTGCTCTTTTACTCAACCACCAGGGCTTTCGGCTTCTCCCAGAACTAGAATTCTTCAGTACACAACCTTGTCTTGGTTTTCCTGTTCTCAAGGAACTGAGATTCGTTCCACCAGCATCATATACTCTGCATGTCAATGCTTTCTAAGTTTAGACCTTCATCCTGGACTGCACCTCTGCCCCACTGCTCTGTCACCAGGCTCCCCTGCTCCACATCCTCATGCCTTACTCTGGTATAGAAAACATAATGGTCCTAAGTTGAACCTCTTAGTTTTGACTCTCAACCAGCTTCTTTCTCAGTTTAGCCCACGATTAGTAGAACCACCAACACACACAGGTTCTCGTACTGGATTCCTGGAAGTGGTCTTTAATTTCCTTCTTTCTCTTAGCCCATCCTTTGGAAATGTATATCAATTTTGCCATGAAAATGTATCTCATGATTCTTCTCTTCATCTACTTCAATACCCACCATGCTAATTTAAGATCCCATTGCATCACCAGTTCCTTTTCCAGGAAAGGTTTTCTATTTCTCTCTCTCTCTCTCTCTCTCTCTCTCTCTCTCTCTCTCTCTCTCTCTCTCTCTTATATAAAAAAACACAAGGTTGTTTTTTTTAATGAGGAATCATGCAATATTTCTGTTTTATAAATACCTTAAGATTTGTTTTACTAGACATAAACTAAAATTTAATGCCCCTCACCATAATGCCCATGACTCCCTATGAGACAGCCTCATCCCACCATTTTGACATTCACTCATGGCACAGTTCTTTGCATCCCTGCCAACCCCCTCCAGTCCACATGCATCACAAACTACTTCCCATGCCAGGAGCATAGCACCTGCCGATCTCTCCACATTGCCCTCTTCACACAGCCTCCTCAAACTTCACATCTCAGTTCAGATGCTACCTCTGCAGAGAATGTCACTCAACCAATTCATCTTTGGATCTCTTTTCTCTCCCAACACATTTACTGATTATTTCAAAGAATTCTTCACAATCATAAATGAAATTTTGTGTTTACATGTTTACTTTCTGGGTCTGTGATTTAGTTACTTATTTTTATTACTGTGCTAAGACACCGTGACCAAGGCGACTTATAGAAGAAAGAGTTTATTGGGATTACAGTTTCAGGGGTAAGCCATGGCCATAATGGCAAAGGCACAGAGCCTAACATGAGACAAGCAGGCATGGCACTAGAGCAGTAGCTTAGTGCTTATATTCTGATCCACAGGCATGAAGCAGAGACAGAGAAACCTAAATGGAAATGGTACATGCTTTCAAAATCTATAAGCCTGCCTTCAGCAACACATCTCTTCCAACAAGCCGCACCTCCTAATATTTTCTGAACAGGTCTACCCATGGGGGACCAAGTATTCAAATACACAAACCTATGGGAACCATTCTCATTCAAACCACCACAACCTGTAAGTTACAGTATATCATTTGCTTATTTTGCTACCTAGAAAAACTACTATATCTAGAATACTTGCTTATTAAATAAAGAACAAATGAGCAATACAAAAAAGCATCTGTGAGTCACATAGAATTCCACACACACTTTTAGTTCCAAAGCATGTTCCAGGCTTTTCTGCATAATTCATAGCTGGTGTCGTTTGATGCATAAAGTTAGTTACTCTGAATATCAGTCTCTCTATTACTATGACTCACTCTTGAGTCGCAGCCACCCAATTGTGTATGCTAATTAGAAGACCATGTTGCCTGCATGCATATTAATTCCAGTCATCTCAATGACTACTGGGAACATTCACATGTCTCTGGCCCAGACACTTGAGCAAACACACTTTGATACCCATAAAGGGAATAAAACAAAAAAGAAGAAACACAATTGACACTTCCTTGGAATCTACTACATATGTGACCTATTAAAGAAGCGGAAGCCTAGGCAGTGATTATGTTTCCTCTAGGACTGAGGTCTTCATTTATGCTTCTTCATCCCCATCCCCCCAACAAATTCTGGCTTTTATCAGCAGAAATGATAGGATGGACATCCTATCTTTAACTCCAGATTATACCTATGAGTTGCTTATCAAAGCAGGAACCTGTTTTCAAAGAGGCAATTTGTTTTATTTGCTTGTGTGAAAGACTAGCACTGGTTCCAGTGAAAATGCTGGTCCAGAGGCTGGAAGACTGCCTGTGCCACCACATCTCTCTGCGGAATGCACCACATTGCTCTCTTCTTCCCTGGTCTTCAATTCAAAGAATAATAGAAAAGGAATTTTAAAGGGATTTGGTGACTTTTTAGTCCACCAGTGCTCATAAAGTGCCAAACAAGAAATCTTGTCACCAAAATCTCTCCCTCTCTCCCTAGAACGCAGCTTTTCTCTGTAACCTGAACTGATTAAGCTAGACATTAAGCCTTGTGTAACTCTACCATTTTCAGAGCAAGGACAAAAGAATTCATTGGCAAAAACGCACTGTAATAAATGTCAAAGAAAGTGTTACAGATGAAATAACAGTCTTAGAAGTGATATATTATCATTTGAACATAGACTCTGGTAAGTTAATATAATACGTTATAAATCTCATAGGGTAACAAAAATAAAGAAGAACAGTTACTCTGTTCATTTAAAATTATAAGATACTAAATTGAAAAGATTATCTCAAAAAGAGAGAAATGTGAAAACAAGATAGAAGACAAATAGGAAATAGAAAGGTGATGAACTCAAAGCTATCCACCACGAATAATTACATTCAATATAAATGGTCTAATTATTATGACTAAAAGGCAGAGACTGGGAGTGGAGTGATAGCTCATTTGAAAAAAATACCTGTCTTGTATGTACAATACCCAAAGTTCAATGCCCAGCACTACCAAAATAAAAAGAAAATAGATATAATAAGAATAATGATGATGGATAATTAACTAAGTTCTTTAAAAAGACAGTGATCATAATTAGACTAAATAATTAAAGCCAAGTCATCATTGTATATCTACATGATGATACAATTTAAAAATATAAGTTAAATTAAAATATTAAAGAACCATTTCCATTGCAAATACAAGCAATAAGCAAGCAAGAATGACTACATTACTATTAAACAAAATAAACTGCAAATTAAAAAGAATCATCTAAGATAATGAGAGCATTTCTCAGTGATAAAAGAACTGATCATCAAGAAGACAGTCCTGTAAGATGGCCCTTCTTAATTGTCTATGTTACTGGGTTTAGGACTACTAAAGAGACTGCTGAAGCTTACCTCCGGGTGCATCTGTGAAAGCCTTTCCAGGAAAATGTAACTGAGAGGAAAAGGCCTATTGAGAATGTATGTGAAACCATCCTATAGGCTGAGGACCGAGACAAAATTAAAGGTATAAAAGAAAAAAAAGGCCAGCCAAGAACAGACATCCCTGTCCTTCTGCTTCCTTTCTGCCATGGAGTAAACCATTCTACTCTCCTCCATCGCACACTCCTGCTGTGATGTACTGAACCCTCTGAAATTGTCGAGCAAATACAATATTCTTCCTTTAGGTTGTCTTTTCAGCCATCTCGTCATAGTGGTGCTAAAAAGTAACTGATCTAGGCTCTGTCTCTGTTTCTATCTCTTTCTCTCTCTATTGTTGTTGTTGCTGTCGTGTGTGTTTAATAACAGAGCTTCAAAAGACATACCGTGCATTCTGATAGAACTGAAGCAGAGACAGGCAAGCCTGCAACCATAGTTTAAACTGTCCCCCTCTCTCAGAAAGTGACAGAACAAAGAGATGAAGCTAAGCAACAAGTCGCCCAACTTGACTTGCTTTAGAAGTATTTATACTGAACAACATGGAATATCCACTAATGCAACAGTCTTAGCCATAAAGGAAATCTCAATAAATTGAAAGAATTTTAATTTTTAAATAAGCCTCATTTAAAACACATACCAAAAAAATACTACTTGTATAAAACATGTAATAGAAAATCGGTGATTATGCCACTAATTATAATAACTTTCCATGGCTTTAAGATTTTATACTTATACAACCCTATTTCTATCAAGATATATAATAAGCAAATGTTATTCACAAGCTTGCAAAGTACATGTGTGTCATTAAACACACACACACATATCTTCCATGTTAGGGCTCTCATGGAATTTTATTTGGAAAAAAAAAAGTGCTGTTGCTAAAAATAAAACAAAAAAAAAGTGAAGTCTCTAATTGATCTGGATAAATCTGAGAGACCCATGCCAATTGGCACATTATTAATTTCTTCTTTCTGATTGCTGTCAACCATCCAAACAAACAGAAAAACCCACAATAACAATCAGTTCTCTCACCATCCCCACGAGCAGCTCTGGTGAATGCTCACTAAGTGGGAGGCATTGTTCCATTGTTCTAGGATATTTCAAGTATTTAATTCTTGCTCTTATTTTTCTCCCATTTTACAAGTGAGTAAAATGAAGCCCTGGAACGGTTATGTAATTTGCTCAAGATCAAATAACTATTAATAGTAAATGCCAGCACCCGGGGTTTGAACACAGGAGGATGATTTTGTCATGTAACTTTCTATTTTGAAGTCAGATGCACGGGCAGTGAACACAACGGGACCACGATGTCTCCCTCAGCACTTGCTAAAGCGTTGAATTGGATCGCCTCTGCCTTGACTTAAAGTTTGCCTCTTCACTGATCTGTCTTGTTTGATAAGTTCATCAAACATCAAGAGTCTGCTCGTTTTCAGAAAGGATTACAATGATAAGCTTTTATAATTGAGAGTATCTCAGCTGAGATTTTCTTCGCCACCGACCTCTTGCCTGTGTCTTTTAATTACTAGCGATGAATTTTATGATGTTTCAAAAGTGTATTTGTTTTAAATACAAATGACGGATTGCGGATTATCTGCTTGTAAAGCATGTTTCCCTCCTGAATTGTTACTTAAAGGGAATCTCTCTTACTCCTGCATTTAAGCCAGTGATTCTCAACTTTCTTAATGCTGTGACCTTTTAATACAGTTCCTCATGTTGTAGCGACCCCCTTACTACTGTTATGAATCATAATGTAAATCTCTGATAGGCAGGATATCTGATACGTGACCCCTGTGAAAGAGTCAACCAACCCCCAAACCATGCATAGGTTGAGAGCCATTGATTTAAGCTATAATGGCTCAAAATTGAATCCACTAATAAGAATTTCAATAAAATAACTCTATTTAAAACCTCCAATGTTTGAGAGGCAGAGAGTGTTTAAAATCTATCCCAATGGTTTGATTTAAGGTGCTGCTTTAGAACAACAAAATACTCAATGGTGAGATATAAACATATGAAGCCAGGTTGGAAATCTCACAAAAACAAAACAGGCAAATTGCAACAGACATGGGAAAATATTACCTCTGCTGCTGCCCAGAGCAAAGGTTTAGAATGACATAGAATGACTCTCTACAGCATCTTACTTTTCCCCAGCAAATATGTAAATATTTGCATATATTGTCTAAATATATCCTCCGACCGGTGTAAGCTGAGATTTTCTTTTATAGATAACAAAGTGAGATTAACTGTCTCACATTGCTTGAGAAAAATACTATTTATTAAATGCCTACTGTATGCAGAGAATATTTTAAATACAGCATTTTATCACATCTGCGTTAACTGCTGTAGAAGAGATATTATGAGTCTCAGTCTACAGAAATGAAAACTGGGAATCAGAGAGACTAAATGATTTTTTGTCTGGCTTACCCCAGCGCTAAGTGGTAATTCATAGCTGGCTGAGCAGAATACTACTAACTGGCTTTTTCCCTCACCAAATTCCTCTACCGGATTAGTAACAGTATGAAAAGAGGTTATATTCCATGTGAACGCAGCTCACTGCCAGCATCACAATATCTTAGACCCCAGTTTGGGGAAGACCTAAAGCCCACTTACTGGTTCACCTTCTCCTCTGCAGTTACCCCGGGGTGCCATGTCATCAAAGACAAGCCGAAGAAAACAACTGCAAACATCTCATCCAGAAGTGACCATCTAGAAAATAGCCTGTTTAGAAACCACAGATATCATCAGGCTGGAACTCAAAACGTCACTCAGAGGTTTAAAATGGTCAGAAGTCTCTCAGTTCCCCATTCAACGCAATTAACTAGTAACCAAGATATTGATTAGCCAAACACTTTCAAAATGGCCCCAAGCCCTTTAGCCCTTTCAGAGAAATGTGCACGTGGCTAAGGAAAGGTGATGTTTAACTACGATCGGTTCAGTGAGGAGTATTCTTTCCAGAGACAGACAAAACCAAGATGCAGTTGCAGGACTCGGGGTGGTTTCTGGTGGCTCTCGGAGCTTCTGAAGTCAGATGAGTCTGCTGTTGAAGACAGCAGCAAGGCTCAAGGCTCATCTGGTCCAGCAGCTCAGATGCAAGCATCCAAGAAGGTGCGGGAACGCTAAGAGTTACATAGCTCCCAAGGAGTTGCATATATTACCAAACATCTGGAGCCTGGGAGTGAGCGTGCTTCATTCCTGGCCTTCCTAGTTTGGATACAAACACTTAGTAGATAGCCTATTTTTGTCTCAAGGAGACCAGATGTCTTAAATACACATCTTCAGAAACTCTCCCGCTCTCTCTCTGGAATTATAATGCCCATCATAGCCAAGACAACTGCACTGAAGATGCCCTACCTGGATATCTCCCGCTCTTCCAGACATAAAGTAAATCAAGTAAATGGAGACGGGCAGAAGATAGATGCCCAAATTAGCCAAAAAGCTATTAAATACTACCATATGATAGGCGCTTCGTTTGTCTTTTTCTATTTAATCTTCAATCAAGAAGCCTGCCACATGAAAATTATTAAGTCCGTATTGCCACTGACGAAGTGGGAGCTCCGTTAACTAACTAGCTCAAGGATGTACAGCTGCCTCCTCACTGTGCTTGGAGAGGTGTAGCTTTGCCTCGGTAGGATTAGCCAGTTGCATCATTATGATCTCAATGGGGAAACACAATGACTAGCTTGAATGCCTGAGAAATAATGCACCTCCGATTCATATGCCTGAGAAATGCACCTCCGATTCATATGCCTGAGAAATGCACCTCCGATTCATATGCGGAGACGGCAGAAAGGCAGCCCCTAGCAGCCCCTTTCCTCTCCTCAGAGGTGCAGGCAAAACTTGGCAGATGTGAGTGCCAGTTCTGAGGGCTGGAAGGGCCCTAAGACTGTGTCTCTCTGCCTCCCGCCTCTCTTCAGTTTTAATTCCTAGGTTGTCTTAGCCTCAGATCCCCCCCCCGTATATACATTATTTGAAAACTTTCTCTTTTTCCCCCCAAAAAGAAACCAAGTTGGCATTTTCTGTGCTGTGACCCCTGATATAGAGATGGGGGTGTTAATATCTGGACACCCTTGGGAAACTCAGGGTGGGGTACCTGGACCCCACCTTTGTCCTAACCCCTAACGTCTGATGTATGACAAAGTTCCAGTCTCAGACATGCTGAGTCCTCTGGGACTGGAACTCTGGGTCCCCAATTGCTTTCATAGATTTCTTCATGGGGAACAGACCTCCCCTAGAACTGTCTTCTAGAGTAGGGGTGACGCTGGCCTCCAGGGGCCACTTAGCAATGCCCAAGAATGCTTGTGATTGTCAAGGGGTTGGAGTGTGTTACTGGCATCCAGTGGATAGAGGCATGGGGTATAGCTAAACATCCCACAATGCAGAGGTCCCCACTACAGAGAAACATACCTGACCCCAAGCGTCCATAGTAGCTATATTGAGGTACAAGAGTCTGGCCTGCCGCCTTCTTCCCTGGACTCCTGGGTCCCTCTTCTTTCCACAGGTATGATGAAAGCATGTTCTTTTTAGACCATCTCCCTCTAGAAGTTTTACTGCTGACTACTCTTCTTACCCCAAACCTCAGTGACATTCGGACTCCTGGTTGGCCTTTAGTCACCTCTTCCCACTCCATCCTCCAACCTCCTCCATGTCCTCCCTCATTTAAGTTATATTGCTTTCCTCCATAACAGTCCCTCCTTGCTTTATCTTCACTACCATAAACCATTCCAGCCTTCCCGTCCCCTACCCCCAGACTCTGAAACTATAAACTGACTTCAAGCGGGCCTCAGTTCTCCTCCCTCCACATGATGGCTGAACTCATCTTCAAGAAAATGGAATCTGCCATCACTCTCCTGCTCCAGTGCCTTCTGGGGCTCCCCACTGTCTGTCAATCAAAAGTCTAAACTCCTCCCTAAATGGGACCCCACCCAACTTTGCACCCTTAACTCACCTCATGCATCTTACTCTCCCTTCAGTATGACCTAGGAACCCCTTGCCTTCCTCTCACTCTGTCACTGTGGTAACTTTTCTCATCTTGCCTCTTCTACCAGAACCGCCATCTTTAGCCATCGCCGCCATCTTTCTGCCAGGTGCCTTCTCAAAGGCAGGTCCATGATGGATAACTGTCAGATGGCTTCAGTTAGAAGTTGTTGCCTTCTTATCTCATAAACATGGCAAGAGCATTTTTAGCTCTTCTCTTACTGTTTCCTAGAGTGTGGAGGCACTCTGGGGAGTGAGCCTCATGTTAAGCATGAGCTCTGTACATAATTCTTCCTTATAATCTCTCAGGTCACTCAGTAACTATTGATCCATGGCTAATCAAATGATGCCTCCCACAATGCTTGTATTTTGTCTTCAAAATGATTCTTTTTATTATTTCACTATGTGTGTGTGTGTGAACATGGATGCACATGCCGCAGCACATGTGTGGAAAACAGAACAATTTTCAGAAGTTTTCTCCTTCCATAATGGTTCTTGGAGAGTCAAATTCAGGCCTTTCACCACAAGCTCCTTTACTCACTGAGCCATCTCGCCAACCCCCTCAAAATGATCTTGCAAGCTCTCTGGAAGTCAGAATCACTATGGAGTACAGGCCCTGTTCCTGCCGTCTCTCAGAACCACAATCCTCACAGCAATCTTGCAATGCCAAGAATCCTGAGGCAATACAACTAGTATCAATTCAATTAAAAATGGCAACACCAAGATTTAGACTGGGTTAATGGATTGGCTACAAGCCCTCACAGAATGGTCTGAGTCATGGATCAGTGGTCTTTGTGATCTGAATCAGTGATCTTTCCCATCCCTGACCCAGAGATTGTTTGGATCTTGGTGTGCAACTACAGAGTGCCACATCAGGCTAAGGCTAGATCTTCCAGCATTAAGTCTGTAGCCCCATCTATTACGCATTATCAGAAATGGATAACACTTCCAGAAACAAATGAGCCGAAAAAAAAAAAAAAATCATGGATGAAATGAAAAGAAAGATTCTGGAGTGCTATGGTGGCATATTCTTGTAACCCCAACACTCAAGAAGCTGAGGCAGGAGGATGAAAAGTCCAAAGCAAGCCTTGGATATATACAGAAACCATACCTCAAAGAAGAGGGATGGGGAGAGGCTGATGTAATGAGAGAGTAAGTGTAGAGCATTGGGGTGGGGGAACCCATCTGCTCCAGCCAAAATTTTCTAAGATGAATGGAAAATGCCAAAAAAATATGTTAGGTTTGCATATTTGAATTTCACCTTAATTATAGCATGCTGCTGTCAGTGATAGTTGTAAACTACCACGCAGAATCAACCGTAAGACGGTAATTCATTTTGAAAATGCATTGCCTGTCTTTTAGAAACACTCTCCACTATCGAAATCAGCCTGTGAGTTACGGCCTCAGAACAGAGCCTGTCCAGCACTGTCTTACACAGCTACTACCATGACATCCGGGCTCATGCTCTCTCCGGTAAACTTTTTGAAGTTCTCTACAATCCCGGTGCTGGGCCTCCAGTTCGCACAATCCCATGGGAGATCTGAATCTGCAAACCTAATGTGAAAGGAAGCAACCCCCTGGGGTAGAGCACAGCATTAGGTCAGAGAGTACAGCTAACCAGTTACTATCTCCTAGCCATGGTTCCACCATCCGTTTATCAGCTAAAATAATGCTTTCCTAATAGGACAAGATTAAACACCAAATGAGGAAATCTGTTCACAGGCGGGCACTTTGAACAGCTGCTTCTGCCTTGTTGAAACAGACTCCAATTCTCAGTCTATTTTTCTTCATTTATATGCCTGGGAGATTTCCTTCAAGTACAGAGGGGCGGAAAGCGCAGGTCTGTGGAAGAACTTGTCAGAGGAGGGCAGACTGTGGGAAGTCCACACCTGGGCACCGTGAACTGAGTCTTAATCCCCTTGGAGGGCAGATACCACCAGAAAGAGCTGTAATAACTGGCCCAAATTATTGGTCCAAATACAAGGAGGCCAGGGAGAGTGGGTTCCATCCCATCTATGCCTAGGTCCCAGTAGCACCTCAAGGATTTAAAACAGGAAGAACTCAGAAGGACACCTTCAACTTGGATGTGGCAATCTTGCAATGGCCACAGCAAATATGCATCTTCTCAGAAGCTTACTTCTTGGAATCAATGTGGATCACCGAGCTTTATGTGGGGGTTTACTGTTTATGTGGGGGCTTGGTGTGTGTGTGTGCCACAATAATCTAATTTCTCCGCGCAAGAGCCTAAAGAATGCCAAACACAGGACACAGTCTGCAGGCAAGTAACAAACATTTCCCCCACTGCCTTCCCTACTTCCTGTCTCCACCCTTTGTGGGATCCCGTGTCTATGGTATCTGTTTTCCTCCTGATTGCCTCATCAGTTCCCGGCTGTAGGCAAAGACATTAGTGCTAAGTTTTCCGCTGAAAATGAAGTGGGGCCGAGTTAAGTAATTGGTCTCAATCAAAGGCTGTCCAGCGGACGGGCTAATTCATGCCTACTGCTATCTACCTCCAAGCGAGCCTTGCATTTGCATTTAAGGACGTGAGATGAGGAGTCAAGGACTGGCTCATTACAGTAGGAAACCAAAGGCCTGTTCTCCAGGAAGAGGTTTAGCATTCTAAGTGGCTCTGGCCAAATCTGGGTGGTCCTTTGGGAAATCCTTATTAGAAATGGGCAGCGATAAAGAGCAAAGGCAATTTTGAAGCCGGGCAACTTCTTAGGCCATTGGTCAGTTGTTTCCTATACAGTAACTTCACCCAGGCTGATGCTGGGTGTTCCCTCTCTTGTTCGCTCCAAAGCCTGGCCACACTTCCTCAGTAAAAGACCACCAAGAAATGAATGGCCTGTGTGACATCACCAAGTACAGGAAGCTCTAAACGATACCCAGAGTCCCCTGCCCCCTGCTCCCTCCCACAATGCATTACCTGCTGTTCCTGTGTGACATGGAATGGGAAGGCGCAGGGCATGTGTGCAAATATGTGTATTTACACGCATGTACAGCACACATGTTTTGCATGTGCAAAAATATAAGTCCTGGGCCAATAAGGCCAAATGGACCGATCAGTCCGAATATGAGGCCTGACTAAGCCAGTTGCCTTCACATTCAGTGACGGGCTGCACACAGAAATTAGTCAACTACCACACTGATCCCATCCAGGACTGGAGTTAAACACTGGTGTGCACTGGAGAGAGAGAGAGCGCAGACCCTGCCTATCGAAAGGTGCCTTGGCTGGGACTGAGAGTGAGGGCCAAGCTCAGGCTTTCTGTAATTGCGGGACTATGTATAACTGGACCAAGGGATTATTTGGTGCAGCTTGGTTTTTCAGACGAAGAAAGAAGGTAGAACAGTCATGTATAACTGGACCAAGGGATTATTTGGTGCAGCTTGGTTTTTCAGACGAAGAAAGAAGGTAGAACAGTCTGAACAACAGAAGCCACATTGGTGAAGCCGGGAACCCAAGCCAAGGAGGGGTTGTCTCAGCCATATAAGGACAGGCAAGAGTTACATCAAAGGAACAGCGGTTTGGTGTAAGACTGAGGTGAGTGCCATTGCTGAGGACATGAGGACAGCTTTAGGAGACTGAATCTGTAGAGCTCTGGAATCAGACTTGCACTTTGCCTTCCAAATGCTGTAAGAGGATGGACCAGGGGCGGGGGTGCTGAGACTGAGGGCAGTGAGAAGTCCCTCTGGGGAGAAGGAGTAGAAGGGATTCGATGCTCTGAAGTCAGGTGCCTCATTCTTAGGCCAGCCTGAGCCAGAAGCACATTAAATGACCTGACTTCTCTGGACTTCCATGTCTACACTCAAAGGCTGGCTCATCTCTACCCTTTCCTTGTCTAAATTGTCAGGGTTCTAGAATCCCAATCTAAGAAATCCCTTTCAGAACCGTAAAACTGGCAGAGGGAATATATACATACCCGTATGTGTATGTATACACATATATATCACAGTACACACACACACACACACACACACACACATGCACGCACGTGCGCACACGTTTCTAAGCCATCCAGGTCTCCCTGAATACTTTTCTTCAACATTTGTCCTCCCATGGGACACTCTGGGCTGTCACCCCCTAATTAGACCTTCTCCCTCCTCCTAAGCCAGGCTTGTGAGTGAGGAGTGAGAGACAGCATCGGATTAGCCACCATAAACAAATTTGGTCAGTCCCCTTCTGACCAGGCACAGTTCTGGTTGAGCGGATGTCAGCAGCTCCTGGGTGAGTGTGAAAGCCATCCGCTTACACAACTGCAAGAAAAAAACAAACCGATAACTCACTGACCTCCCTAATTTGGTAATGCTCTGGGCTTCCCAGCAGCTTCTCTGTGAGATGGTGGTACGGGGGGCACTGGGGGTGGGGTGGGAGACTGGGGGTGGGCACAGCAGGAAGGCAGTGGGCAGAACCTAAAGGGAGCTAAAGGCAGCGCATATAGTTCTGAGGTTGCAAAACAAAGCGTCCTAGGCTACTGATTTTCTCTGTAACCTCTCGTAAGTCCCTCTTTGGGTCTTGGATATCTCAACCATAAAATGAGAATAAGGACAACTGCTTTACACACCAGCTGGGAAGGCTAACTGAAGCAATGTACTCGACAACTTTTGGCAAAGCTCTGTGGGTAAAGGTCTTGACTCAGCCTTCCAAATCAAAGGATCAGGAGGTCAGGACAGGTGCAGAGGAGTCAGGCTAGGCAGATCAGTGTCTGAGTCCTGGAGAATGGGAAAGGGTGCATATCAGATGGCCGTTGCCGTGGTTAGCTTTAACTGCCCACTTTATATGGCCTGAGAAGGGATTGCCCAGATCACACCAGTCTGTGGACATCTCTGTGGGGCATTGTCTTAATTACATAATGCAGAGGGTCCCTGACTACTGCGGGCAACACCATTCCCTGGGCAGATAGCCTACGGCTGTGAAAGAAAGCTAGCTGAGCATGACCCTGCATGGGCCAGCAAGCAGTATTTCTTCATGGATTCTGCTTCAAGTCCCTGTCCTGATTTTCATCAGTGATGGACTGGGATGTGGAAGCATAAGCCAAATAAACACTGTTCTTCCCAAAGTTGCTTTTGGTCAGAGAATTTTATCACAGCAACAGAATAATACTAGAGTATCCATGAAATGCTCTCTGAGGAAAACTGTCATGGGTTGGCTCTAGATACCCAGTGTATGAGGGCAGAAAGAAAGGCACAGACATTCTCAAGTCTTCCTGTAACCTTTGTGGTATCTTAATTCTCAAGCCCAATCCAAGTACAAAGCAACTGAAGTCCAAAAAGAAATAGAGAATTTGAGTCCATGTTAGTCTGACTTCAAAGTCTACCTATGGCTCCTATTTGGGGCATTGCAAAAGCAGTAATCTTGGATTTAGATGAAGGAAAAAAATACATAGTGAGTTATGAAACAATAAATGATTTGTTCATTTAGGATTTAGGACCCCTCCTAATCTTAGTGTAGCATTAGGGAGGATGAACTTTGATCATCAATTAGAAAGCATCACGCTTCCTTCTTGCAGTGCCCCAACACCAAGCACACAGCCTAGGATAAAGCAGGCAGCCAATACGAATGGCCGAACCTACAGGTCCATCTTCGCCACTCAAGCTTTTCTCCTTGATCACAAATAACAAAATCTCTCACAAACACTGCCCAGGGAACTCACACACATTGGTCGAAACAACATTTTTTCTGCTTCACCTCGGGGTAACAAACCGTGGTAGGAGCCAGTGGCTAGGGGAGCTGGTTTACTGCTTCTAAAGATTTGGCAAAGGTTGTTGACGGGCTTATTTAGTCGAAAGTTCAGCTGAGATTAAAACATCCAATATGCTCCACCCCTGCTTTCCCTGGTCTTTCTTTCTCTATGTGGATCTCTTTGCTCAGGCCTCTAGCCAGAGTTCTGTACGGCATAACAGCTTACCCCAAAAGAGAATTCTTTCTGTTGTCATCCCAGTGGCCAAGTCCAGGATCAGTGTGGGAAGGGACAACACAAAGCTGAATATTTTGGTGCTGCAGAGATGGCTCAGCAGTTAAGAGTACTGGCTGCTCTTCCAGAGGACTGGGGTTCGAGTCCCAGAACCCGTGCGGTGGCTCACAGCTATCTGTAACTTCAGTTCCAGGATAATCAGGCTTCCGAGGGCATTGTGCGCATGTGGTACAGAGACATACATGCAGACAAAACACCCACACGTGTAAAACGAGAATGAGTAAATCCTTGCCTCCACTTTCACGGGCAGCAGATGATAATGACTTGATGTGTTTGAGACACTTAGAAAGGTGCCACCTGGGTATTAGTAATAGCCAATTACCAATAGTAATTATAGCATGCTGTTATCGGCATTGTGAAATTCCTTGCTGCAAATGCTTTCAATTTACTGACTGCGGTTCTGACGCAGCCCTTAAGCCCTGCGCACGTTACATTATGGAAAACGTGCAATTGTGTTTGAGGAGCCGAGTTAGCGAGAAAACAAATGCAAAGATGAGTCCTTTCCTCTCCCCCACCCCCCATCATTCCTTTTTGTTGACCTGAATATAGTCATTGCTCGTTCCCAGACGAGCTCAAACCTAGAGAAGGAGTACTCATTTTTATAAGAAATATTGTGCGGAGCAAGCATTTTTCCAATCCCACTGTCATCTTCTTTTCCCTTTTCCAGGGACTCATTTGGAAGAGGACACCAAGCCCCAGCTCCAGCCGATGAGAACTGAAGGGAATTTTGCTGGTAAGTTCTTAGGAAAATCACTTTGAAGAAAGAGACAAAGGGGAATCTGCCCTACCTTTCATGCATCTGGACACAGTTGGGTGAAAGCGTGACCAGAAAGTGCCTTCATTTGCATTCTCTCTCTCTCTCTCTCTCAATCTCTCTCACCTGGATAGTTCTCTAATCCCAGAAAAGGAGAGACAGAACAGCATCGCCCAGCAAGCCTTCCTGTGTTCAGCTTGAAATAGAGTTGCTCATGTAAATCTGGATCTCACCAGCCAGGCCTTCCGCTGCCTTGGCTTGAATCTGAGCTGCCTGGCGGATAGCAGTCAGTGGGAAAGAATGTGGTTCCGAATCCGGGGTAGTCAGAGCAGCTGACAATAGCCAGCCAGAACATCATCTGGCGTCCTCGGCCACTGTCAAATGATAAGCTTCAGAACTGGAGATGGCCGCCTGATGCCACCCACATATGAAGAGAAAAACAGTGAGAAACTTCTTGAAAGAAGTAATTTGGAGTTTAGAAACTTCTGAAAACACAAAGGCTGGGTCCTACTTCCCTCCTGGTTTCTAAAGACAGGAGTCTTGCTGAAGTAGCCATGCAAGCAAGATTAGGTGGGGATCACGGACTCACAGGGCTAAGACAATAAGTGAAAAACATAAGACTGGGTCAATCCTCACTATTCCACGTGACCAAAGAACCATGGTGTTACTAATCAGACATGGGGAAACCGATTTAATGGCAGAGCTTAAGTGAAAGCAGTGTCCGGGGGAGAGATGAAGCTGCTCCGGGTTTGCAGCTCCAGTTTGAGGTGTGAAATAAACCTGCAGCACATCGTATTTCTCGTCACCTAAAACTGCCGCTGCTATCTTCAGTGTAGAGACTTCGCCAGGCGTTCCCACCCGGACCACCGGACAAGAACTACAATCAGCAGGACAGGCCTCCGCGTGGCTCCCACCATGTCTAGATTCTACCCCTTGCCTTGTGCCAGTACGTTGTGTGTGTGCCTGGTCTCTGCAGCAGAAAAGACAAGCAGTGTCCGTATATATAAGCTAAGCCCATGAGTCTCTGAGCTTACAGAAACGGTCAAAGATTGTTCATCAAGCAGATTCAGCAGTAGTCTTGCCGGAATTTAAAACATTAAGGCCCCACAACAAGCTGACAACAAGGAGCGGGATTGTGCCCCCATGCTCCCTATAGCAAGGCAACATTTGTCTGTACCTGCCTCTCTGTGCTCTCTGAAGAGGGAGCTCTGCCTCACGGAATGGTTATTTAACCCATTTCTCAGATGGGAAAGCTGAATGTGAGGAGAACCGGCATCTGGATTTGAACTCTGCTCTATCCGCTACTGAATATGTTCATTCTGCTCTGTTCATCCTCCCCAGGTGATGCTCCACCCGGCTTCTCTGACCTTTCATCTACTTTGACAGTCGTCTCAGAAATCTTACCTAGGTGGGAAAAGGCCTGGGAGGTTAAAATGCCTCTCTTGCAACCATGATATGAGCTGGAATCACCAGAACCCACAGAACAGCTGGACATATTATCAGGAACATGAGTAACCTCAGGTTTCCTTCGGGGAGATGGAAGGAAGAGACAGGAGAACCCCTGAGACCTCTGGGCCAACTAGCTTGGTATATTCAGCAGAAAATAATGACAAGGGAACCTGCGTCAAACAACATGGGGAGACCTGAAGTCTGACCCTCATACGTGTGCTATGGTACATGTAAGCCTGCATTCACACACACGCCATCATTTGAGTGTGCTCTCCCGTGGGTGAACTCTGGTCACTTAAGAGAAAAGCAAATGAAATGACAGGTGCATCCTGATGAACTCCTACTTAGAACCTGCTGTTGGCTCTTATGCCACAGACACAAGCCATCCTCAGCCCGAGGGCAGAGGGTTGCTGCCTTTCTGGTACTGGGACATGATCAGGAAACAGCCAGTGGTAACAAAAGACACAAACCCGTGCATTATTCTTTCCCCAGACTTTACAGTTTACGAATCTCTTTCACGTGTTTTGAGTCTTGTATTCGCCCCCACAAAACAAACCTCATTATTGCTCAATTTATTCATAAGCTAGAGATGTCATTCAGAGCCTGCACTTTGCTTCAAATATAATGTTTCATTTAAATATCACAAGTCCTACAAAACAAAAAGTATTATTTTTGTCTTAAGGAGAAGGGAACGAGGTCCTAAGTGACATAGCTACTGTCCCCTCCGCTCAGGGACAGAGCTAAGGTTTGAACGAGACCCGTTTTCTAGGGCAATACTCCTACTCAGCCCATGCTCAGGACTAGGCTCCTGTAAGAAAGTCGTGCCCACCATATGTCCTAGCCTCTCACAGACAAGCCAGACTCCAGCGCTGTCCTCTTCTGCGTGCTCCTCCTGTCACTGGCTGTGAATGCAAATGCTCTTTCTAGTTCACGAGACTGCTGATCCAGAAAGAGCTTTGTCTCAGATGCTGCACTCAAGGAGCCTTATTGACAGCCTGGCCTGATGAGTGGCAAGATCCTGCACCTTGATCCTGAGCCTGCTACCACACCAGGCTGAAGCTCTGTGGTTCCTGGGAAGCCGTGAGTGTGGTGGGCGCATGGAGCAAATGAAAAGGAGTTGTGGTCAGAGGGCGTACCACCACGGTACTTTTAAAACATGATCACTAACATAGCAGGTTTATGCTATTTTTCCCTGATGTGCCCCATCCCTAGATCTAGGCTTCTCAAGGCTTAAGGAACTAACTTCCTTTATCTTCTGTCTTTGGGGAAACTCGGTCTTCCGCCTCAGCCATGGTTATTGTGTGGGAGCCACAGATAGTCCCATAGGGAAAGGAACGGACAGGCAGCTTTTGCTGGCCCTGTGAGTGGATCCCCAAAAGGAGCCTCCAGCTAGTGCTGCCTAAGGCAGGGGTGAGGCTCCCCTGCCGAGGCTGACCAAACTGAAGCTTTATGAGCAAAATAAATGGTGGGCTTTGTCTTAAACCACAACGCTGGGGCTCGGTTGACTACGCCATAATTAACAATGAAAGGAGTGGCCATCTTAAAGTTTCCGGAGCCTGTACTGCATGACAAGGTCATTATAGTGACAGCCCTCCCTAGACACGTGTCAAGACCCTTATAACTGACAACTCTTCCTATGCCTTACAACAATCTCTTGAACACAGGAAGAAACTGAGGCTCAGAAAGGATCAACTCTACATCTAGCCAGGGGATCGGCCTAGATCTGAATTCACTCTGGTTAACAAACACCAACTCCTACTCTGCCCTCGACCCTGTAGGCAATGGACTCTGTCTTTACCCAGCCCCCAGCACCCTATGAACCTGTGTCCAGTGAGGTCCTGTAGAGATTTTAACTACAAAGCAAACGCACTGGCTCGTGTGCTTCTCAGATTCAAGGGATAGACGTTTGGAAATAAACACACCTGCTATAAATCCCAGACGTTCTAGGGAGTGGAATGGCACTGGCTGAGCCAGCTGGCTAACTCTGCCTCCTTGGATTCACCTCTTCTCTGAGCCTCCATCCTGTACAGGAAGATAAACAATACCTCCTAGAGGCGTTGTAGAGATCCAGGAAGGAACTGTTAGGAGAGTGACAGCATAGCACACAACCTATTAACAAGTCTTCAGTAAACTGGGTAGGTTTTTTTCTCATGGTGGGTTTAGACTAAGGAGTTTTCTTCACACATCCTCCTGACCCCAACATAGAGAGTTCCCAGGATTTTAACAGAGCAGCTGCATCCCTCCCTGGAGCGCCATCTCCCCCAAAAGATTCAGCCCTTTGGCTTCCCCTGCCACAGCCCCTCCAGATTAGAATGAGGCTCCCAGCACAGCTGCTAAGCTTTGCTCACACATTCCCCCTTCACGACTGACTGAACCCTGACACAGGAAAGAAACATTCCGTTGAATCATGTAAATCCCCACTCATCTCCAAATTGGGTGCTGGAGTGCCTCGGGGAAGTGATTTTACAACCTCACTGACTCCAGCCAAGGTAGGCTTCAATTGCTCTTGCGAGATAATTCAGCCTCAGCCTCTGTCTGGCAGCAAAACCGAGCAGGGACTCCCTCCCTCCTGCCAGAGACATGCCCCCTTAGGCTGAAAGGGAACAGTGTCTTCCCCCAGAAGGAAAAAAAAAAAAAGCCTCTGCAGCCTTCTGGTGGACAGCGCAGGTAGGAGCATCGCCTGAACAAAGGCTCTTCCGACAAGCACGGGAGGGGTGCTGTAAGAGCCACCTGACTGGACTTGGAGGTCAAGGTTGCCTGGACTTCCCCTCACCCTCCAGGGTTTCAGAGGCAGGTTTATGCTATGATGGACTGAGCCATCCTCCTGCCTTCACGCAAGAAAACACTTTCCAGCCTGCTGTGCCCCTGGGGAGAACCGTTATCTGTTCTTGTACGGCTGCCTATTTAAAAAATTTATTTTCAAATCTGGGCCTCCCAATAGATTATTCAACCCATAGCCAACTGAGCTGCAGGAAGCCCATAGCCCTGGCCTCTGCTTGGCTAATACAGCCCTGTCTTTTCTGAGACACCCTGGCTGCCTCGTCATGGGCGGCTTGGGTTCCCAGGATTGCTTTGAAAGATCGCCCTTCTCTCAAGTTGCTGGAGCCCAAATCCTAGTACAAAGATTAGAAAGCAAAATCTCCAACAATAGTCTTCATTACCCTGTGTCATGCCAACCACAACCATGATTTCAACCACAGCTCCTGAAGGTGGATCTTACCGTCCACGTTTCCTACCTGCAGAAACAAGTTCAGTCATCAGGAGATTTGCCCCAGGGCACACATGGATACGTGGCAGAATTAGAACTTTAGTTCAGCCATCATGAACTTTTGCTGAACTCTCTAGGGATGTCCTCCCCAGTCCTCCGCAGTCCTCCCCAGAGGTGTTCACTCTCTAGACTAGCTGGATTCAGCTCGTATCCTTTCAGGACTCCATCCACAGCTCACTTCATGCCGTCCTGAGTTAGGCTTATAACCAGGTACTGTGCCGTGCTGCATCACGGGGGTAACTCTTCTCTTTCCCAGCGTTTGCTTTGCAGACCTCTGTGCCAATTCTGCTGTGTTTCGGGATGAATAGTTTTGCTAAACTTGAGCTCCCACTCCTTGGCCCTTGCTGTATATCCCCTGTTGTCTGGGTCCTGCTATCATGACGGGAGCAGACCAGCTCTTACAGAGGAATGAGCCAGGGAGAGTTGTCTAGGCAACACCAGTCAAACAGAATCAGCCTACGCTTTCAGCCAGGCCACCATCTTTATGAAAAGAGTATCACTGTGTTTCCTTGTCCACTGTGGAGTCCAAGCACATGGTCCACATGGATCCTTCCCTCACCTCTGCGCCATACCACAGCCTCTGAGCCACCGTGTGTAGCAGGTAGCACTTCCGTCCTGGTGGAGGCTAGATAACCTTACCAAAGGCTATTAGCATGTCAGCTCTGCCCAAAGATGGGCAGCTAGTCATACCTGCACTCGGAGGACGCAAGGAGAACCCAGCTATTAGTTGCAGAAGGGGGGGTTGGCTGTTCCAAAAATGACTCTTGGGTAGAAGAGTGGAGACCCTCAATAACCTGGTGCTGAATGCAAACAAAACCATGACAAAGTGGGAAGCCGAGTAACCAGAGCTCTGAGGAGGACTGAAGACACCGAAGGAAGCTAATTGTTGACAGAAACAGAAGCAGAGAGATGCCAACAATTAGCTGCAGGTGGGTTGTGCTGATCATGGGTTCTGGGTGCGGGTCCAGCAAGCACTGCAGCCGATACCACTGGAATCCCTGAAGGCGGCTTCCTTGATGGGAAGTCGAGCTACGTGCGAAACGATTCTAGCATTCCCAGGATCACCGCCTGCCCTTTCGCCAAGCATCTGCACAGCCACCCCCTCCAGTGCGCCTCTCCTTCCTGGTGCTATCTCCATGAGACCCTTCATTATAACAAAGAGAACTGGGCCAAAGCTCCGGGTTCCGTACAGACACATGCATCCATGGGAATTGGGTTAGTTATATTTTACAGGCTCTAAAACCGAATTGATGCTATGCTTTATCTAGACATTGTGAAAACAAGGGGATCTGTTTATGTCTGGCTGATGAGCAGTCGGAGAGGTTATGAAGCCAGGAAACTGCCTGAGTTTTACCTTTACTTCCTTTGTGCCTTTCTGTATATTTACTTGTTATTTTAGCTTTGTGCCTTTTTGTGAAAATGCAGAGGTCTAATATATTTGGAACTGTATTTAGGAAAAGGCAAGATCTTTCCCAGGAAGAAAGTTGGTATTAGTTGGTAACCTATGATGGCTACACAGAGAGAGAGAGAGAGAGAGAGAGAGAGAGAGAGAGAGAGAGAGAGAGAGAGAGAGGGAGGGAGGGAGGGAGGGAGGGAGGGAGGGAGGGAAGGAGAGAAGGAGAGAGGGAGGGAGAGAGGACAGATCATCTCATATTTCGTATTTATGCTCAGTCTGAGAGAAAGGTGCTATCCAGAGCCTGAAGATCCAGCAGGGTCATTTGCCCAAAGTCTCTGTTTTGCCGCCTCAGAAAGGCAAGGTTCAAATGGTTTTTCCAGTGCTGCCCTTACAGTGTGGCTTTCCTTGTAGAACTATGTATCTTGCCCTTGATTCTGGACCTCTAACCTGACGCCTGGCATCCCGGACGTTTGTGACGTGTCTTCCCCCAGGCTCCATGCTTCACAGCTCTGTGTTCCTCAGAGGCTAGCACTGCTGTGGCTAGAGAATGCCACAGACTGGGTTTTGTCCACTCGCATCCTGTTACACCTCACCTCTACCCAGCACGTCCAAGTGGCCGGGAAGAAGAGAGGGAACCTCTGAAGACAATGCTTTTTTCATATTATAGAGAGCACTCTCCCAAGCATCCGATTTGGGTTTTAAAGACAGATTTACACAGGAGGACAGTCTTTTGGTTGCAGTTGCCTCCAGTTCTCTGTCATCCAAATCATAGCCAAGGAATAAATTGAATCTTTTTCTAACATAGAATATATTACTCTTGAAATAGTAGGAAATGTTGATAATTGCCTTTTATTGGACTCACAAATAATTTATAAGTTAGTCCGATTTAAAAAAAAAGTATTATAGTCTTATTCCTTTGGTTTCTTCCTTGAGGCAAGTATCGGTGGCTAAAAATAGAACTGGTGTAGAGATGGGCCTAGCACGCCCCCTGGTGGTCAGCCTGTAGGATTGCAGGCTCCGTAAATGGACCTGAAAGCTGCAGGCTACATTTGAATAATTCCTTTTCCCCTAAGTACACAGAAAGATTTGATTTATTCTTCCCAGCCATGTCTGCCTTACAGAGTACTTCTCCTTATAAAGTCCATCTGCTTTGAGCGTAAGTAAATGATCTGTTCCTCGTATGCATTATCAGGCAGTGAACATTTCTCTGAGGTAGTAACAGCTTCCCTGGTTCTATCAAATGTCAGGAAAGCTGGGCGTTTCTTCCTTGCTTTAGAAGGGTACAGAGGAGAGAAAAGAAAAATTGGCTGTCAGGGAAGCAGGGTGACAAGACAAGGAGGGATGACTCAATGTGAATGAAGCAGGATGCTGAGCTTGGAATCCTGGGTCCACTCAGATCCTGTTGGAGGCAGGATCCTGGGATGGCCTTCCTCTGGTATCGCAGAGGACGCCCTCAGTGACTTCTGAGGCCTTGGGCATGGGTGTTATAATGTAGATATATTTGGGAGGGGACTGGGTTCCATACTGCCTTTTGATTGGTTGTGCTTTTTAAATTATTCTCCATTTGCAAAGAGACGTTTCCTTGGTGAAGGATAAAAACTACACTTACTATGGATATAAGGACCAATATTTATAAATGTGGTTAGGAATTATGCTGGTTTGGTAAAGTGGCAGTTGTGGTTTCTCCTTCCAGATCCATGATTTTACCATCCCTAGGTTTCCAGTACCAGGTATGACTTCTGTCTTACTGAGTGGGTCTTAAGTTCAATTAGAGAGCTGTTGGTTACCATCTAGGTACCGCTACTACACCCTTAGGGTCGTCATGCCTTGGTGGTGGGTTTTGTGGTTCATAGGTGACATAGCTGGAAGGCAGAAGCTTTCAAGGCAGCTTCTGGCGCCATGAAAGCTGGTCCTCAGGGAGAACACTTTTCAGGTCAGTTTCGGCTCAGAACTCTCTCAGCACTAGGTCTGAAGTGCATGGCGTTTTTATCAATAGAAACTTACCTCCCACCTCTGGAGGCACAACCAAGGGCATGAGCAATGGCCTGTGGCGTTTGGGGAGCCTCTTGCACAACCCTGACCAACAACTCATGAGAGGGCTTCTTGTGTCTGGGCTTGGCATATTGTTAGATAATCTTGGCTCTGGGAAGAAGAATTATCAGCAGAGCTGAGAAAATTCTCTTTAAACTATATATGTGTATATTTATACACAGACTTGGTGTTCAGTAGGTATCTTTAGGTTGATAGGTAATAGTATAACTCCTTATGACATTTTCAGACATCCTTACTGTTATTTTCCCCCTTCAGATCACTTATCCCCTGATATTCCTTGTTTTGCTCCCCGACCTTGGCAACGGTCCCTTTTTACTTTACTGGTTTCGACAGTTACTCCAGGATAGTGAGCTCATCTCTTCAAGAACATTCACCTGGGAGGACCACCTGATTCTCAGGCGCTGACCTAAAAGAGAGTAGCACACTCAAAAATGCTGAAGCTCCAAGGAGGACGAGAGCTCTAAAAGATAGTGGGAAGGGTCAGCTCTCCCCAGCATCGTAAAGAGTCAAGCCATCTGAGCCCCGGCTTTCTCACTAAACCTTGCATTGCTGTAGGAAGCTCAATGAAACAACGTGTGAGAGACATTTATGATGTAGCCAAGCTCAGGAAATGCAAGTGTAAGTTCTACTGTGTCTCTCTCGTGTTAGCAATAATGAATTCTGAAATCCTGTTTTTGTTTTCACCAAGGGATTTATTTGCAAGAAGAGGAATGCTTTGCTTCAACGAGTAAACAAAGCCTGTTTCTCAGAGGCGGGAAGTCCTGGTGGAGATTAAGCCTTGGGGCAGTTTTTCCACTCAAAAACTCAAGGACCGCCATTTCTTTCACAGGGTAAGCATCTTCCTACTTTGACTCCCCAGAAGCTATCGATAGTATATGTTACATAGTCCTAACCTGCTTTGAGAGCAGAAGAAACCATCCCAGGTGCCTTGAATCCCATGATTCCCCCAACTAGATTGGCTTAGATGACTTGCTTAACCCTGAACCAATCAAGACTTAAACCTGAAGCCATATGGGTTGGAGGGTGGAGGATCAGGTTCACTTAAACACAGACCAAGAAGAGTGAAATCACACATTTTAGAAAGAAGGAAATTTTTCTCAATGATGCTTTTTTTAATAGAAGAAAGCATAATGTCTTAGTCATTGTTCTATTGATGACTAATGCAACTCCTACAAAAAAAGCATTCTATTGGGGCCTGAGAGTTTCAGAGACTAGTCCATTATCATCATGGTGGGGATCATGGCCGTATGCAGGCAAACATGGTGCTAAAGAAGTAGCAGAGAGTTCCTCACCCTGATCCATAAGCAGAGAAAGAGTGGGCCTGAAATGGACACTTGAAACCTGAAATCCCAGCCCCAGTGGCACACTTTCTCCAACAAGGCCACACCTCTTAATCCTTCTAATCCTTCCAGGTACTGCCACTCCCTGGTAACTAATGAGCCCACGGGACCATTTTTATTCAAACCACCACAGGTAAGTAGGAGAAAGAAGATGCTAATTAGGCTACCAAAAATGTCAGTTGCAGATGGAATGTGGAATGTTTAATTTTCTTACAATAGGAAAGCACTTGAAGGGGTGAAAGGTGAATGTTACTTTGCAATCACTCCAGATAATCTTTCAGAAATCTTTTAGTTTGCTGGACGGCATGGTTTAGAACTCCTAACCTCTGACAGTGAGTTTTCTAAAATACCCTCAGATACTGACTTCTTGAAATATGCTCAGATATTGACTCCCTGTCTCCCTTGACAGTGCTGGGCTTTTGGAGGGGGAAAAAAAGAATAAATTACTCTTCTATTCTGCTTTCCTTCCCTCTCAATTTGTGTGTCCTTTGATTTTTGGTGTTTTGGAAAGTGCAAGATGCTGTGTAGACATGAAGGGCCGGTGTGTTCTTCCCAGCAAGGGTCGATCACGTGGTGCTCAATTGTTAGGTCAGCAGATCAGCTTTTAAGCAGATCATTTAGAAACTCCCAAGAACTGCCCTTGTGACTGTCACCTAGAGAGGTGGTCTTCATGTGCACCCAAGAGTCTTTGAGCCACAGCCCAGATTTTATTACCTTAGTTTCAACCCCAAAGTACGGTCTCTTAAGAGACCACACTATACACCTGGCTGGATTCCTGACTCCTGTAAGGGTTTCCAAAGACAGTCTAACTCCAAACAAAGGTTTGTTCTCTTATAGAATGTAACTTAGAATGGGAATACAACTGTCTGTGGAGGGGGAGAAGGCTATTTTGGATCCTGGTATTTGCATTCAATGGTAAAAGTGTAAATACTCAGGAAGAAGTATTTATATTTTAATATATATAAAATATTAATATTTTATATTATATATATTTAAAATATATATGTATATTTTGATGTTGTCATTTAATAAAAGAGGCAGGATGGTATCATGGTGCCCCACACTCCTCTACGATAGCCAGCATGCTCTGAAGACCCCTTTCACCCCTTGTAACAGAACTCCTCCATGCCTGAACTCTGAGTACCATTCAAACCCCTACACTCATACACACACAAAGAGAGACAGAGACAGAGACAGAGACAGACAGAGAGAGAACTCCTTCCAGACTGAAGTTCTCTCTCCCCCTGGGGAGGCCAAGAAAGCTGTGGTCCAGTCTTCCTTTGGCTTTCTTTGGCTTCATTCAAACTACCTGGCCTCCCTTGGGTTCATGTGGATTCCCCTCAAACTCTCTGTCCTGATCCCTCCCAATTCACAAAAAGACCTCGCTGCTCTTTCTTTCTTCCTGACTGTATAGCTTTGTTTGTTTGCCTTAATCTTGTGCAGAGCCATTTTCTATCACAATGCTTTCGCCACTTGCACGTGTGCTCCAATCAATCAGCCTGAGAAGAGTTCTTCATTCCTACCCTGCTCCCTTCAGTCCAGCAGAACCCCTGGTCACTCCTGGCTGCTGGTCCCAGGCCCCTTCATCAGGTAAGCCCTGTCCCTGCTTGATGAGTAGGAGGCACAGCCAGGAGACTGAAGGAGGAGACAAGGGAGAACAGGGTATCTCTTCACCATGGAGCCTCAGGAGTTCCACGTGCTAAGAGCCATGTGATTCTGGCTTCCCCTGGGTGTTCTGAGATCTCAGACAGATGACATCCCATCCTGTGTTGACATCTCCAGGCAAGTGGGCTTTCAGCTTGCACTGACCTCTGGTTTTCTTGTAGCTCTGGGGGTAGGACCAGCTCTGCGTATGAAATTTCCTCTGTCCAATATTGAAAGAAATTTCTGTTCTCGTACTTGCATACTGACAGATAGATATAGCCATTCTCCCACTCTGTCCAGCAGTACCAGAAGAAGGCTGGCTTAATCACAGAACCAATGAAAGGATAAATCACCGTCCTGTTTACCTATAACAGATGAACTTTATATTTCCACACTCTGAGACCTTTCTGGCTCCTCCAGAAATAGCTTTTCTAACTCACTTTTAGAAAAAGCTCAACTTTTCGTAGCTCAGTGCCCTATTCCCAAACCCCTTGTTCAAGCTAACCAGCATCGCATGGCATCTGCATCCCTAACAGATGGTCAAGACACTGAGTACAGAGTGAGATCATCAGATCAGAAACGCTTCAGACCCACAGAGCCCAGGCTGCTGGCTGGGCCTGCAGCACAGTATGAAGGGCGGTGTACCCTTCCACTCTCCAGGTCTGATATGTGACTTTAGCCAGAATGAGGCCAATTTACTGCTATTCCCAGAGCCCAGTGCAATTTGCACATGAAGGAAAGATGCACATTTGTGGCCAAATAGGCAGATTTGGACATTGGACTGGATGCTAAAATGTCCCCCTGTGCTTGAGGCAGGCACACAGCCGAATGGCTGCCTTGAAGCTGCCCGAAACATTATTATATTTCCATGGTCTGCCTTGACTAGAAGCCAAGCATTTGGAAAGGATCCGGGAATAGCTCAGGGGTTGCATTCCAGCTACTTGAAAGGGATGGCGCAACCCACCTTTCTGCAGCCCTCAACCCATATTGCCTCTCCTGGACTTGGCTGGCAAGGATGCTGACTGGTATTGAGAAGACACATCACCCTAACAAGAGAAAAGTTTGATGGCATCTCAAAGTCTCACCCGAGAGGAAGGGGGTACACAAGAAGGTCTTGTTCTTGAAGGCTCCATTGCCTGTGAGGAAGGGGGTAGACAGGGACAAAGGGACAAAGGCAGGTTGGTGGGCAGAGTGGCATCCCGATGTTCCTATGTGGCCTAATCCAACAGTTAAGAACAGGCGCTCTGTGTAAAGCTCCTGAAATAATCCCAAGCACGCAAACCCTCAGCATAACTTTCACATTCCTTCTCATCTGTAGGCGGTGCTAGTATCTGCATCCCATCGTCCGAGCACGCCGTGAGTTTGTGTGTGAAAAGTTCTTCAGACGTTGTACAAGAGCATGGGTGTGGTCACCACAATCCCCCTGCGGTAGCAGGGAAGCTCGTCCCACAGCCCTGTAGGCTCTGGTCATGGCAAAGAGGAGCCATGCTGGACAAGGAAGATGGTGGCAGATGGCGTGCAGTGATGAGTGATAGCCTGGATGTGGAGGAAGCAAGCTTTACAGACCTCAGGTGTACTAGCAAAGGTGGATGGCTGTCTCAAGGCCACAAACAGACCCCCTTCTGTAGGGCAGCTGTATGATGAGGTGATGAGGAGGGACCTGTGGTCAGTCAATGCAGCAACAGCGGCCGACAAGCTCTACAGGTAATAGAGAGGGCACAGGTGGGCGGTGGGCACACCAGGAACAGCATTTTTGTTATAGAAAAGGAAAGCAAGCGGGTATCTGGGGACATGATAAGCCATTGTGAGCCCAGGAACGAAGAAATCAGCTGCAGAGGCATCAGGAGCCAAGGCTGGACCAGCCCCAGGGTCCAACTCTGAAGAGCCTTTTGTATGGGGGTAAACTTTGTGCTCCATTCCTTGTATGTGGGGTTGGGAGTGTTTTTCAGTGCACAGTGTCAATTGATTTTCCTATGGAAAGATCAATCTGGACAGCCCCAGAGGGCTTGCTTGGTGTGGAGTGAGAGAGCAGAAGCAGGGCCATCTTGGGTCTAAACACACATCTTCCGATCGAGGAGATTCACTAAAGAGATTGGCTAGTGTTCTCAACCTTCCTAGTGCTGGGACCCTTTTATATCCTCATGTTGTAGTGGCGCCAACCAAAAAATTATTTTTGTTGCTACTTCATATCTGTGATTTTGCCACTGTTATGAATCATAATGTAAATATCTGATAAGCAGGATATCCGATATGCAGCCTCTGGGAAAACATCATTCCGTCCCCAAAGGGGTCGCAGCCCACATGTTGGGAACCACTGGGCTAGTGAGGTGTTCTAGAAGCCTAATCATCTTCTGACGTGAAACTGAAACTATAAGTCCCTCGATGGCAAGGTCTGTCCTGACTCTAGGTGGGTAAGTGCCAAATACAGGAGCGGGCATGGCAAAAGTGCCTTGGCTGATCGCTACCAAATGGTGCACAGAGAATGGGGTTCCGGAAGGTCCACAGTACCTACAAGGAAGGCGTAAGAGCTTTGGGCTGCCTGGAGCAGGGTCAAGGAGCCAGATTTGGGGTTAGAGGATGGCCTTGTTGGGTTGGAAACATCTGTGAAGGACCCAAATGAGGACTCTCATGGGATGCTGGACATGGGTCACTGTGTCCCCAGTACATAGAGCGATGCCTACCTAACTCAAATATGTGTTGAATAAATGAATGGGTTTGGAATTCAGGAATGGCCTGGCCTTCTTGACCACCTCCTGTATGGCAGAGATCTTCTGTCCCCAGTTGTCCTTTGTAGTACTTGAAGATGCGAGCACCCAGGTAAAGATTCACCTGTGACCTAATGTTGGCTCCTTGGAGTACAGACATTGTTCTTTCGTTCCCTTCTGTGTGTCTTGGCCTACTCTAGCCCACAGAGAAAATTAAGTAAATACTTGCTGAATAAATGAGGGCCAAGGGACCTCTGATGTGGGCGTGTACAGGATGTGAATGGGAGCCAAGAGCAGTGAGGTATTCAGCAAGCTGGGTGATCAAGTTCCTCACGGAATGTTCAAGTCCAAAGTTTGTCACACTCCTCTAGGCCTCCCAGCTTCCTGCTTCTCCCCCACATGCCACACCTCCAAATCATCACACCCTAATCAAATCCTGCTGTTCTTTCATCTAAAAAATGGGGATTTAGAACATATCCTGCCTACATTAAATGAGGTTATTCAAGTCAACAAATGTTTGTGTAGGTGATAAAATGCCTTTGAATAAATTGCTGACCTACGCACCGAGTTCCACCTGGCTAATGTCCACACAGATTGGGCCACTGTGATTTGAAGCAGGATTGCCTGCTCCTGAAACAGTGGGAAACACATCTCGTTGACAGAAGCATACCTCCCTTCCCAGAGATCCCTTTAAGACACATCTCAATTGCCAGCCAATCTGTCTCCTCCGGCCTCTCCACTCAGACTGAGATGTCTCACACAGGCCTGGTCATACCTCCTCCTTCCCATGAGCTGTTGCATTGACTCTTGCCAGCTCAGCTTGGGTCTGAGCTGATGACCATGCTGGTATAGTGAGTGGAGGAAATGGACACAAACACTGGAAAGATGCCTGTGATAAGTGGCCAGACCACAACTGAAAGCAGACGCCTTCCTTGCACCCTTGAGGTCTACTCAGGAGACCTGCTTGTCAAACACAGGTCTTTGCCCGATCTCTTCTCTCTACAGACTGTGCCATCCTCAGTCCTGTATGGACTAAGAGTCAAACCTTGTTGGCTCTGTCAAGCCTGCCTTCTCTCTCTGGGCAGAGACATCACGTCTCTCTCTATAAAGAGAGAGGCTGAAGAAATGATGTGTTCCAGTTAGGAGTCACCTACTGTGCATGCTTCTTTCTGTGCCTTGTATAATTTCACAGTTACAGCCATGTGGGAGCAGAATATGACTCCATTTTGCAGAACAGAAAGCTGAGGAGCAGATGAAATCTCTTGGCCAAAGACAGCTGCCAAGTAGTTGAATCGGGATTGGCCAAAAATCAAATCCATGGTAGCTATACTTTGTCCATGATACCCTTGGAGCACAGATTGTATAGTTCTGATTCATCGTGTCTAGGGCAAGGATCTTGTCTATCCTACCTTCTTGCCCAGACACACTGAGCAGGTCTAGAGCCCTTATCACAGGCAAGATCTTTTCAGGTCCAGAAGTTATTAACCAGATAGATGGAATGGTAGGGGCATCCCACTTGCGGAAAGACCTTCCTCTAGTGTGGTACACATTGAACTTGGTCTTTTGTCACTAGAGTGTTACAATGTCTTGTCTATTCCCTGGCCTCCACTGTATGTTCCTCGTTCTGCCAGCTGGGCATCTGTTTCTAGTCTTGATGGTCATGTGCCTTCTTTGAAGGTCCTTAATGCTTGTCTGCTTCTTTGATGTGCTGATACCTTTCCTGGGCACAGCAGGCTCTCTCCCTGGGTGTTGGGATCCATCTCTAAGATGCTGCCAGTAATTTTCTAAGTGGTTGACACCATTTCTCCATCATGTCACAACGCTGGCATGCCTGTGAGCTTCTGCAGGGGCAGCAGCTAGCTATGCAATGGCTACCAGCCTTTGGTGTACCTCAGCAACCACGTCTGAGTTTGAAACCTGGCTCTGGTGCCATGGTACCTCGGGGTCTTCATCTATGTACTAAGATTAACAACTCTAACTAAGTAAGATTATTGAAGAACAGAATAGCATGATACGTGTAAAATAATAGCCTCTCTTAGACCCAGGCCTAGATCATATCAGTTAGCCTACAATCTGATCTCCAATACATGACCCACAGAGTTGACTAACCCCACCTATTGTCAGAGCAGTATTCCATATCTCCTGTCCCAACCCTTCCCATTGCCTTTGTTTTCAAAGTTACCATGGCTCAATAATGAATAAAGATATCTGCATTATTCAGGATAAGAAAGACTGTGCCATAGTAACAAATTATCCCAGATTCTTACACTTAAAAAACCATTGGATTTATAGTACAAGCTGGTGCTTAGTTAACATCAGCATATCATAGTTCTCTTAGAAGCCGATGCTCAGGAATACAAACCTCTGGTTCTGGGACTCTTCCATGGTAACCAGATGTGTCACATGACTGCTCTAGAAAGAAAGGGAGGTGGGCAATTTAACAGTCCTACAAGTCACACTCACTTCTTCTTACCACATACTGTTCCCAGAACCTGGACACATTCTTCAATCTGCTTGCAAGGATGCTTAGCAATACACTCTTCTCACACGCCTAAGACCAGGAGATAAAGGGAAGATACGGTAAGAACAAAGTGTTTTGTCCCCGCTCCTCACCTATATTTCTGGAATGGCGTCCATAGCTCCAATTTATGAGAAAGGCTGGTCGTATCTCCATAACCCCTGCTTCCAGACTCCTCAGCCCTGGCGACTCACTCAACAATCAGTTTTGCTGTCCTGCTGACCTCAAAGGGCATGACTCACCTTTTATTTAACACTTCATCCCAACAGTGGACTAAAGGCAGAGTTTTAGTTAACACTATTGTGGAGTTGAGGTTAAAGTGAAATATCTAACAATAACGGGTTTTATGACATGGTTGCTGGCGGTGCATGAAGAACAAACAGAGTGCTCCAGTTTTTCAAAATAAATTTGATAGGTCTTTAATGCAGATGTTCTTAAACTCCTTTTCCGCATTCGCAGCACAGAGGCCATCTTGCTTCTGCTATCCAGAGATGCCTGAACATACCTGCACATACCCATAAAGCATAAGCCTGACTTTCAAGGTGGAATAACCAGAGGAAAGGGGGTATGTACGTGTGTGCTGGAGAAAAAAACATCTCCACCATCTCCTCAAGGGGAAAAGCAGTGCTACCTCTCAGACTTCAACAGAATTTTCTCACACGTGTGCACTCAGCTTGCTTTTAACACTATGATTCATGAGAAGCACTCCAAATTGTTATGGTTTGAATGTTTGTGTCCTTTCCAAAATTCACCTTGAAGCTGAATATCCTACGTGGAAGTTTTCATAGGGCGTTATGAAAGATCTGGTAGGAGGTGTGTGTGGCTAGGCCTTTTTGCCCTTTTGTCTTCCATCTTATGAGGAGCCAGCGGCATGCATCCTGTGCAGAGCATACAGTGCTGAAAATATCATCCTAAAATCAAGAATTGGGCTCTGAGCAGACACCTGCTACTGTCTTGATCTCGGAGCTCCCAGCCCCCATGACTATGATCATTAAAGTTACCTATTCATTGATCAGCCAGGCTAAGTATTTTATTTTAACAGCACAAGTGGACTGAGAGATCAGTGGGCCTATGGACTTGGGGAAAGACCTACCATGCCTACATCCTAAGAACTCCTGGCCTTCATGCATTGCAGTCATGTGCTTATGGCTATGACTTGAAGTCCTGATCCAAGTAAATAAGACCCAAAAAGAGATAGGAATTCCCTGCTTGGGTTTTCTAACTTTTAAGGACCTACTTTTCAGGGTGATAAAACGTGGGAGTGATTGATATCAGTAATGATCTCCTACTTGCCTAGAAGTCAAGTCTTCCCCCATCTCCTGGCCATGGGGGAATACTCTTTCTTTGATCTCAACAAAATAAGAATATCAGAAAACATCTCAATAATTCATCTGAGTGGTGCATACATAATGTAACTGGCATTAGTAGCGGAAGGAAGTTTCTGTACAAGAGCTCCAGGGGGTACTGCATCCCTACCTCCAAGGAGGACAGCTGGCACAAAACCGCTGCTGAAATTCTCCTTACAGGATCATTAGAAGGAATGTGGAGCTGGAGAGATATCACTGTTGAGAGCACTCGCTGCTCTTTCAGAGAACCTAGGTTCAGTTCTCAGCACCCACATGTCAGCTCACACCACCCATAACTCCAGCTTCCAAGGATCCATTACTCTCTTGTTTAAGGGCACAAATTTCCATGGAATATGTTGGGAGGAGCATGAGAAGAATTGGAGAGAGAAATGGGGCAGTAGATATAATCATATTTCATTTATATGGTATGAAATTCTCCAAACTAAAGGAAAAATAATGTTTTATTGAGTCTTTGAGAATTCCATACAATGCACTTTAATCATAGTCATTGTCTCTCCCACAACTCATCCAAGATGCTACCACCCTCCCCACCCAATGGTATGTCCTTTTTGAACAAAACCCATTGTGTTCTGTCTTAGTTAGGGTTCCTAGCACTGTGATGAAGCACAATGACCAAACGCAACTTGGAGAGGAAAGTTTCATTTGGCTTACACTTCCACATCATAGCCCATCATTTGAAGAAGTCAGGACAGAAACTCAGAGAATCTGGAGGCAGGAGCTGCCGAGGAGTGTTGATTACCAACTCACTCATGGCTTGCTCAGTTTGCAGGACCACCAGCCTAGGGTTGGTACCACCCAAAGTGGGCTAGGGCCTCCCCCATCAACCACTAATTGAGAAAATGCCCTACAACCAGATCATTTTCTCTGTTGAGGTTCCTTCGTTTCAGATGAGTTGACATAAAACTAAACAGCACAAGTTCAATTTGCATAACCCAGTATACTCTTGTATATGAGGCTTGCCCGGGCGGGTGGTCAACTGACCAGGGTCACATCCTTAAAGAAGATGGATTTCTTTTCCTGGTAGCTATCAGATGCCAATAGCTATGGGAGGGACTTTGTGCCACCCCCATCTTGGGTTTTGTCTGGCTTGCGCTTATACAGGTCTTGTGCATTCTGGTCTTGATGACCATAAATTCATATGAGCAACTGTCCTGTTGTGTCAAGAAACTAGTTTTGTTTTTCTGAAAGCCATTTACCATTCACAGTGCTTACAGTCTTTCTGTCCCCTCATTTTCACAGATCCCTGAGCCTTCTGGGGAGGGGTTTGGTATACATATCCCATTTAGGGCTGAACACCTGAAAGTTTCTTCTTAGTCTCTGTACATTGACCAGTTGTGTTCTCTTAATTGCCATCTACTGCAAAAAGGAACTTTCTTCGAGAAAGGTTTGAGAGATGTGCTAATCTATGCGTAGAACAATACGTCATTAGGAACCACTTTAATCGGGGAGTAGGTATGACCATATTTCACTATATGCACTATGAAATTCTCTAAAGAAAAAAACTTGTCTTGCTAAAACATGTTAGTATCCTACTGATTAACATAAGCAGGAAATGGAACCGCTAAATACTGGATTATATACTTTTCTCAAGCAAACAAAGAGCAAGCAAGACCTTCATAAGTCTCCAGACATTCCATCCATCCATATATATATATATATATATATATATATATATATATATATAATGTATGGATAGGCGGATACCATGTAGTGAATACATGTTTCACCATATAGAAACCATCCTTCTTATTGGTTGTCCATCCCTTCCTACCCACTCATCTGCCTGTCCTCTATAGAACCTTAATCCTCATTTCTAACCATCTTATTTTACTTGATATCTTATCACTCAAGACTTTGAGCCCATCATGGAAGGAAGGGAAAGCAATTCAAAGGGGGAACTGATGTCTGGGAGGAATTGGCTCAGTAGAGTTCGAGGACCTGAGTTTGGATCCTTCATGATCACATAAAAAGCCAGATGGTCAAGTGAATGCCTGTAATCCAGTGCTGACAGGCAGAGATGGGAGTATGCCAAGGGCTGGAAGGCCAGGCAGTCTAGCCACGTGGTTCAAGTTCAATGTGAGCCCTGTCTCAGAAAATGACAGATACAGACACCTGATGTCAATCAGAGAATGACAGATACAGACACCTGATGTCAACATCTGGCCTCTACATGCACCTACACACACACACACACACACACACCACCACCACCACCACCACCAGGAGTGGGGATGATTAAAAAAAATGAAAAGGGAGAATCAAACCTGTGTACTTGCACAGCCAGGGCATCTGCCATGATCTTTCTGAGCCTCACTGCCTTCAGCGGGAAGAATGAAAACAGCCCTGAAAATACTATCATGAAAAACAGAATGAAATAGATGCTGTGTCGCTTGTTATACCATAGACTTCCAATAAATTTAACTTCCTTTCCTCTTTCCTTCCTTCCCTCTGAAAGTAGTTCGGACATAAATTATACATAAACAAATTACGTGTTCTGCTGAAAGTCCTCAGACATGATTAATGTAACCAATAATAGCGTTAATATTAATAGCGGGTTACTCCAACAGCGGCACCCTGACTGACAATCAATCTGTGCACCCCAGCCTTGTCACCACAAGAAAGATAGCACTCAGGGTTTACCCGGGGAACTGGGAAATGCACTGGCTTCCCCATTTTCCCATTTAAAAAAAAATCCTCTTCTCACATTAGGGTCTTGTGGATAAGCTATTACTTACAGCACAAAGTGTAAGTGATATATTTGCCAAGAAATGACCAAACAGTGGTGTGATAGGAAACTGTAAGAAGCTTCAAGTAATATCCGAGGCTGAAAGGTTTGGAACAATCAAAAAATGTGCCGGAATACAGATGTCTGCTGCTTCACTGCCTGTTGCCTTGTCTTTTCCTGGGAACTTAGGAAGGAAGGTTTGTTCACTCCAGATAGGCCGCAGCCATGGACCAAAGTAATGATCGTGCCCAAGTCTAACTCTGCGAAGCAAGGCGTCCACTGAGCTTACTCACAGAACTGAGACATCATCTGGAGGCCTGTAGATGGCCCCTAAAGAGCTTCACTAAAGGAAAGCCCCACCCCAGCATGAGTGGTGACTTTCCCCACGCTGTAGATGGAATTTCTTCAGTTAACTTTCTGCCTCTTACAGACCTCCCTAGGCCACAGGGCACAAAAGGGAATGGCTAGAATCTTAGGATAGGGTCTTAAGACCCTTCCTTAACCCCTCCTTCTATGAGGGAAGATAAGCTAAACAGGCCTGATCTTGTCTTTTGTAGGTAGTCAAAGGCTCTCTGGAGAAGATGGTAACGGCTGATTTGTTTGGAGGGCAGTGTCCCAAAGAACAGATAGGACCTTAATGGGGGGGTGTGGTGGTTCGAATAAAAATGGCCCCCACAGATTCATAGGGAACGGCACTATTAGGAGGTGTGGCCTTGGTGAAGTAGGTGTGGCCTTGTTGGAGGAAGCGTATCACTCAGGGGTGGGCTTTGAGGTCTCAGAAGCTCAGGCTAGTGGCTCACTGTGCCCTCCTGATGCCTACAGATCAAGCTGTAGAACCCTCAGCTCTTTTTCCAGCACCATGTCTGCCTTCATGCCACTATGCTTCCTGCTCTGATAATGGACTAAACTTCTGAACTGTATGCCAGCCTCAATGAAATGTTTTCTCCCATAAGAGTTGCCATGATCATGGTGTCCTTTCACAGCAATTGAAGCTCTAACTACGACAGGGGTCATATCATCTCCCCTATAGGAAAAACAAACCAAAGCAAGAGACTTAAAAGAAATATCTAGAAGATTTTTGAGCCCAACTTCAGCCTATCTGTTAAGATCTCTAAACACCACTTTTACAACTTAATTAGATTGGGTGAAACTGCTTTAAACCTTCAAGCTCTTGGCCCCCATGAGCTTATGTTTTGGTATCTCTTGAAAATTAGAAGAGGAGCAAACAGGTTAGCTTTGAGGATGGGGTCTGGAGCCAGGCTGCCTGGACTGGAATTTCTGTTTTTCCATTTGCTAAATGTTGCCCAGAGGAAGCTGTTTCACTTATGTGTGCCTCTGTTCTCAGCTAGAAAGCAGGGCTCACAATAAAGATAAGGAAAGGTCTGCAAGGCCTGTGGTCCTGTTCTTGGCAGGCAATAGGCAGAGACACCAGGTAGCCATTTCCTTGTCCCCGATTAACTGGAACTCATGAGGAAATTCCTCCTGGCCCTGGGGCTAGAGCAGATTCTCAGAGTACCAGGTACTGGGTCAGATCTCATCTTTGTTGACCGAATTGTGTTCATTCCTAAGGTCCAGTGAGATCTAGCTTTATTCAGGCCCAAACTCAAATTTCACGTACTCGATTCTTCAGAAAGCCTGTGTTTGCTGCCTTCATGCTCCCGTGTCAGCATGTGTCAGTTTCTCTTTTCATCAAGCTGGGTGCAAGGACCTATTCACTCACAAGATGGAGGCTCAGTGAGTGATTTGAGATCACTGAGCGTGGGGGTGAGGGTGGGGATGGAGGATGAGACAGTGCTACCTCACTTTCACAGCAAGGTGTGGCCCATGCATTTTGACACTGATACAGTGGGCTGAGGGAAGAGGAAACCGGAAGAGGGGAGTGGCATGTGGGATCTTGTGAAGTGCCAAGCACAGTACCAGGGTTCAAACAGCCATTAGTCCTGAAGCTAACGCCGTCAGCCTCCGTCAGCCTTCGTTTTAAAGACAAAGAGCATCTCAGAGGGAGGGACTTGTGGACCCTCTCAAGGCCAACCATTAGTGAGCAAACTGTGTTTAGCATCTGTTTCAGATCTCAATTAATGGGATTACCTTTAATTCCAAGCATAATTCTCTTTTTGTCCTTCCTGTTTATTTACTTTGTATTTTTATCATTTATAATTTCTAATATAATGTAAATGATAGATAAATACGGTATTGAAGAGATAACACCCCAAACATGCAGATGTAATCCTGTTCCTCCCCGTTTCCCTGACCTCCTTCCCACTGTATCCTTCTGCCCGTATAATTTCCTCTTGTCCTGTTGTTCTCCCTACGTTCTTCTGGCCTCACTGCTGACAGAATGTTTATCATCAAGAAATGAATGAGTGGGGCTAGTGAGATGATTCTGTGCTTAAAAGCACTTGCTTTCACAGAGGACTTGGTTTTGGTTTCCGGCACCCATGCCGTGGCTTACAAAGTTCTATGACTCCAGTCCCAGGAGATTAGAAACCCCTCTTCTGGCTCGGCAGGCATTTTAGACCTGTCCTGTGTGTAAATACATGGAGGAAAAAATACACAGAAACCGTTAATTCCTTTCAATTTTATGTAACATATCTTGGTAAATTCTTTCCCCTCTGCCCACTCCCCCCAGATCTTGCCATCCCTACTCACCCAATATCAAATTCTTTCTCTCTCAAACACAAAAGCAGCCTATATGTTCACCAAGAGGAACTGATAATGAAGTGGAGCACATATACATGGTGGAATTTTATTCAGTTGTACAACAAAACTAAGTTATGAAATCCATAGGAAAATGGATACAACTAGAAAACATATTGGTAACCCAGGCTTAGAAAGAAAAATACCACCTCCTTGCTCATATACAGATCCTAGCTTCTAAATCTAACTATGGTTAGCGACAGGAGCAAGCATAGGAAAGGGCCAAGAAATTTAAAAGGACCCCAAGGGACGGAAAAGGGGGCCAAGCCTCACTCTTCTCTCTTGAGAAACCCTGCAGCCTTGCTTACCCATCCTTCCGCCCTTTGGGGCTGTCCCGCCGCCAGCAGGGGGAGCCCTTCCGTTGGGCGCAGGGTGAAGTGGGAAGCCCAAAGTCCCCTGGGGTCCAGAGCTTTCTCTGTGGCGTATGATAACAGCAATAATAATAATTTGGTTTGATGCCATTCCAAGTTAGTGAGGTGGAAGCCAGCCTGAGTGTGAGACCCTGCGTCAAACAATAAATAAATACATAAATAAATAAACGCATAAACAGAACTTTAGTCCAAAAAAGCAAGAACACTCAGCAGGCTGCATATAAATCAGGGCACCTCCAATTTCCACGACAGCTATGAGACACCCCCTCTCCTCTCCCCGCAAATCTAGGAACCGAAGTTTGGCTTTCCAGCCAGGACCAGCTCTGTGCGGAAACAGCCAAGAAATCAGAACCCGAAGTCACCTTCAAGTCCATCAGAGCAGCTTTCTTTCAGCACCCTCCCGGTCACTCTAGGCTAGTTAAGGCCATCTCTCTGAGCCCCAGGTCCTCTCCTGCTAAAATGAGCACAGCAGAACTTCCCGGGCTACTTGTAAGGGTTAAAGGGAGCCATGCATTCAAACACCATGACCGTGCCTGTCTTAAAACAGGTGTAGGTATTTTAACTTCCTCTCACCCCTTATTAAACGCACATGTCTGCTCTCTTTTCTCTGGCCCTGAGCAGCTTTTCCGAAATTAAGTAGCCATCAGCAGGGGCGGAGTTGGAAGAGGGTGTCACTAAAGGAGATTGGTGTCCGGGAGCTTTTCCTTCTAACTTTAGAGACAAGATGTGCTCATGTGCCCGGCTCCCAGCAACTCCCCCGGGCGGGATGTCATGGGAGAGGACCCAACGCAGGCACAAAGTGAACCCCTTTCAGGGGGGAGTGGTGGGAGCCTTGGAGCCTTGGGAGCTGCGGGCACAGCCTTCAGCCCACACTCCGCCCCTTACCCCCTAGGCATTAGGTCCCTTTGGGAAGATGGAGGCCCGCCCCGCTCCCAGCCCCGAGGGAGGGAGGAGCCACAGCACAGGTGGAGCAGGTGAGGAGCCCAGGCTCCCGCGTGTCCCGGAGGAGGGGAAGTGATTGCAAGCTGGCGGACGGAGGTTAGAGCATTGTTGGCCCCCTGGGGAAGCTGGGATCGGGGTGCTGCCTCGGAGGACCACCATGGAAGAGGTAAGCCCCCCACACCTCCGCTTCGGTATGGGCTGTCTGGGTGCCACCTCGCGGATTTAAGTTCCTTCCGAAGGAGGGACGAAGGAGGGAGCTCTGGAGAAAGAGCTGCCTGTTTGTCCGGGCTGCTGGGTCCGGAACAAACATGCTAGGTGTCCCGCTATGAACCTGGCATGCTGGCCTTGCTTGGGCAGCCAGCGTCCTGCCCCTCTACAGCCCCCGGGGCGCGCTCTGTAACCCAGGCCACAGTTCAAGTGTTTGTCTCTTCGTTGTTGACTTTCCCTCTCTGTCTGACCTTTGCGGTGGCAGCTGGGTGTCCAGGTCCAAGGACAGAGGGTGACTCTGGGAAGAGGTGGCCTCGTGGTGTGCCCCGTGGCTTTACATCGCCGTTCCCTATTAACTGTGGGCTGGGGCAAAAGTGCTTCTGCCCTTGAGCCCTTAAGCACTGACTAGGGTTCTCAATTCTGAAACAGAATTACACCAACTTGTAAAACTGGAGTTGCATGAAAAAAATAGAGCCCAGGGTGGTGGTGGTGGTGGTACCCCAAAAGCAGAGGCAGGAGAATTGAAAGGCTAAAGCCAGTCTGAGCCCCACAGGGAAACGCTGGTGGTTTTTGTTTCTGACAAAAGCAACAAAAGTTTTGAATGCCTTCGAATGGGCTGAATGCTGTTGGCATATTCCGAGATTTTGCCTGGCTAACCTTTCCTTCCTTCCCTTTCCTTCCCCTCATTCTTGCCTTGCTGTTCTCTCTCTCAGTGGCTTGCTTTTGGCAGATGCACACGTGCATGTAGTACTGTCTCTATTAAGTATTTGGAAGCAAATCATTTACTCCTGAAATTGTGCCCCTCCCCACCCAGATGTTCCGTTTTACAATCGGATGGTGGATCCATTCAGCTGGGGCTGAGCAAGGACGGCTCTGGAGTGTTAAAGGGACAGCTGTGTCCCTGTAACTCATTCCATCTGGTTAGCTGAGTCTTGGAAAAGGGGAGGCAAGGAAGCCAGTTCCATCCCCTGGAGAAGTCCTTCTACTGTCCCACCTGCAGCACTATGGTGTTTATAAACTTATTCTTTTTTGGGGGGAGGAGAGGGAGCTTTTTATGGTAGAAAAGGTCCAACTTTTCTAACTTTATAGCACAGGCTAGCCTTAGCCTCTCAGATGCTTGGATTACCAGCATGTTGGGCTCTATTCATCAATTTGGGGGACCCTCTTCCATGATGGCAACTTGCCAAGCTGAATCTACCTGTGTGGGCTCGGCAAAAGGAAAGTGAACTTACGTTCTGCCCTCTCTGGCTAGCCAGGATCTGAACTATCCACCACTATTTCTGCTTGTCACCCTGATGGGACAGAGGCCTTGAGGTCATTGACCCCGGGTTTTTTAGGTGAAGCAGCTGAAGGACAGAACATCACTGCTACACAGTATGACACTGCCAGTCAGAAGCAGGGCTAGGGCCTAGGCTCAGGCTGGTGAATCACTGTGATTAGGGTTAGGGTTAGGGTTGGGGTTTAGTTTGGAAACTAAATGGCCAGAAGCGTGAGAACAGTAGTTAGATTACCCAGTAGAGGGATGGTGCAGGGATCTAAGCAGGAAGTAGAGTGGCTCCAGCCAGTCTTAGCAGGGATGGTGGTTAGTGTCAGATTCCTGGTCTCTGACTTTGGATGACTGAACTAATGGTGTTTCGGCCTTATGATGCACAGAAGTGGTACTCACTTGGTAAAAACTACTTTGAGCTGTGAATTTTTTGATCTCTTCCTGGGTTAGCCCTGTGTGGTGCTAGACAGGTAAATGAATATTCTATCTGTTCTCTGTTGCTAAGCAATGGGTTTTAGTAGGTGGGGTATATTAACTGCATTTTTACCTTAGAATATGGTATTTTCACCTTACCATGGGATGATTGTGCCATTATCCTGTGGTAAGTCAAGGTGCACCTGTATATTAAAGGTAGAGTCAACATGATATACTGAGTAGAGAAGGGAGGAAGGAAGAAGAGTGTTGATGACCCAAAGACATGAAGGCTGAATTGCAGGAGGATGGAGCCGGTATCTTCAGAGAAGACTCAATACTGAGTATTGAGGGGACCAGGAGACAGTTTTAGACATGGAATCATTGAAGGGCTAATTATACAGAGTTCAAGGGAGAGGTTGAAGCAGGAGAACAAGCAGAAGAAGATCTATCCATGTTAGAAAAGTGCTGACACACGTAGGTGTTTCAGACCGCATAGTGTTAATACTGACCTCACATTCTCCAACATTCTCAAGAGGCGAAAGCGTGCTCCCTGTACAGCATCTGGGCCCAACTGCAGGCTGCCTTGAACATCACAGGTTGCCACGCTTGGCACTGTGGGACTTAACAGACTCCCAAGAAGCCATGTTGTTCCCACCTTGTTTTGAGAGCTGGTTCTTGCAGCCCTGAGCCAGATCAGCAGCCTTCTCCCCACAGCTTTCATGCTGAACATAAGCTCATGTGGACCCTGACTGACAGTTCGGGCTGAGCCTAGCTTGCTAGCCTTCCCTCAGTGTTACCCCTCAGAGCCCCGCAGACCCCCACCAGCACCAGGCAGACACCTTAGAATGGCTCTCATCCACATCCCGTGGCTGGAAAACTCACCCACCTGGGCCATTTAATACTCCCCCTTCTACACAACTGGAAGATGCAGAAACTGGGGTTCATGTTTGTTTTAGGCCACTCAAGTTTCAGTTGTCTGGTCCTATGTTAGTAGGTATTAAAAGAAATGGGAATTTTTAGTTCTTTTCAGTTATTAAAAGAAAAGTTATTTTTATCTGGGCATGGTGGTACACACTTGTAATCCTAGCATTTGGGAAGCCAAGGCAGGAGGACTAAATTCGAGACCAGCCTGTACTATATAGTGAGATTCTGTTCTTTAAAAAGAAGTTAGGGGTGAACTGGTGCCACACACCTTTAATCTCAGCACTCTGGAGGCAGAGAATACAGATCTCCGAGCTCAAGGCCAGCCTTATCTACACAGCAGTTCCAGACCATTCAAGCTTACACAGCCATACCCTGTCCCAAACAAACAACAACAAAAAAGTATTCTTTCTTATATAAATATATGGTTTGGGGGAATTCTGTAGGAGTATGTTTTGAGCTGGCTCACTTGATAAAGTTCTTGCCACGCAAGCGTTGAGAGCTGAATTCAATCCACAGCATGTCAAAATGCTAGGTATTGTCGTATATACCTATAATTCCCAAACTGGGAAGGGAGAGGCTGGAGGATCCCAGGGGATTTGATGGACAGTAGTCCGGCAGAATCCGTGAGCTCCAGGCTCAGTGAGAGAGCCTCAAGAACAACAAAGTGGGCAGCTCCTCAGGAACCACAGCCGAGGCTGACCTCTGGTCTCCATGTGCATATGTTTGTCTGTACATATAAACACAAATGTATACCTACACCTACATCTCATGCACACACATTCATGAGGGGGGCTGCTTTATTGAGCCTCCTACTGACAGGATGCTAAGTTCTCTTTCAAACTCAGAGTTCAGTGGTAGCCCACTCCGCGCCATTAGTCAGGTGTTTTCAGTTGGGTCCAGTCTTGGCAGGAGAGAATTTGTAGGACGTTTTGAGCTCATCAGTCAAGGAGTCACCATGCGGGGCTTGACTGTTGGATGGATGAGCTTGAACCCCATTATGAATCAAGCCACAGTGAAGCTCACCATTGCCCAGTGATTTGAGCAAGTGCTGGAACTGGGAAATTTCTCAAAGTCAAATCAGTATAACAACTCACAATTTACAAGGAAAACTGAGTGCCAGGGGCAGAAAATTGGCAAAAGTTTTCTGACTACCCATCCAGTGTCTATACTTTGGATGTCCTGTAAATGTTCTTATGTGGGTTGAGTTGGGAAGATCCATTCCTTAGACCCAGCTCTCATCATCTTGTGGTCATGGAGCAGGCATCTTCCATGTTCCAGGCCCGGCATTAGCATCTGAGAGAGACCTGTCTTATGGTGCCATTTAGTTGCTTAGCATTTCAGACAAGTGTCAAAGAAAATAAATGATGTAAAGTAGAATGATGACCGTCACCCACCTGGAGGCTCATTTCAGGAGCTGCTGTCTGAGCTGGTTGTCAGAGGAGTGGGTAGCAATGTAGCAGAGGAAGAGGAGAGGGAGAAGAGTGGGGCGGGATGGAGAGCAGTAGCTCAGAGGGACACAGAGTGGTAGGGTGAATCCGGGGATATTCTTGAAGCTAAGCGTTAATGGGGTAGGATTTTTTTTTTTTTTTAATGAAAATGAGTTGCCAAAATGGAATCCTAAGATCTAGATAGACCTAGAGTTAAAAGGCCTTTGCCAATGCACATGTTTTATTCTGAGAACTGAAGGAGCTGCTGGGTGGGGTTGGGGGCAGGTTGCTTTTTCTCTGAGACCCTGTGGTGGTCCTGAGGCAGTAAGATGTTACCAAGATCACATTTGCCTGATGTGGATAGAATTTAGGCCCTAACGCCTATGAAACACGGCTTGGTAAAGCTTCAAGAGAAATGTTTGGGTTTTTTATTTTAAGCCTCGATAATCTGATGTTTAAGGAAAAGGTCCTAAGGGAGCATCTAATAATTAAATAATGGAAGTGCCAGCTGTTTCCTGTCTGTATACCTCTCCAGTCCACAAGGATTAATTCCTGGGGATCCCAGCAATGACAGCCTCTGGCTGGTGAGCTTGTCTGCAGAAAGAAGAAACAGCTGCGATTAAGAGGTTGTCATCCAAGCAGAGTTTAGTGGTGCATACTTGAAATCCCAGTACAAAGAAGGCTGAGGCAGGAGGACTCCTGTGAGTTCCAGGCTAGTCTGGGTTATGGGTAAGACCCTGTCTTAAAAAAAAGAAGTTTACCCAATAAGTCACTGAATAAAAGGCTGCGCAGCTCACATCTGTCACATCTGTCTTGGCTAGGAGGCTGTGGGAAGCATCCTCTTGGACTATGTTGTTTGGTCCTTTTTGGTGAGACAGGAAAAGACACAGGTCATTGCCCATTCATCCCTTATAGTGATCCTCACCCTCATCCAATCATCACTTCAAAGGGAAGAGTTAAATCTCCCTTCTCCAAATCATTCACCTACATTTCTCCTGAGAGAAATGTTCCCAGCGGGCAGCGCTGGTCCTGTCATTCTGCTGCTGTATCTTGTGAGCTGTCTCAGTGCCTGTGAGGTTAAACTCAGCTGACAAGGCTGGTGGTCTTCGTACCCACACAGCGTCCTCCCACTTTAGCCATGATCCCTGGACTATGCCTGTTCCAGCCAGATGTTTCTGTAAGCATCTTCACCCAGAGGTATGGCCTCTTGGCTGGTGTGACTCAAATCAGGCCCCGCTTTCCCAAGGATTCTTCCCCAGCTCCTTGGCCACAGTTGGTCTCTCCTCTGCTTGCAAGACCCCAGACCTTGAGGAGATCCAAATGTCCCATGGCACTCTGGGGTCCCGTGAAGGAAGGCATTGTCATGCTGTAAGAGAAAGCTTGCCTCTTAAAGGCATAGCCCCTGAGGCAGACTGACTGGTCTGTCCCTAGCTCTGACAAACACCAGTTCTTTGAGCAAGATATTTAATTTCTCAGTGCCCCAGGTGCTCCCTTTGTCAAGGAGAGAACATAATGTCTGTTGCTTAGCATTCCATAGAGGCTTAAGAATGTTCATACATACAAAGAACTCAGACCAGCCCACCGGCCTCAAAGGGCAGACAATGCCACACCTGACATGACAGTAACTCATGGGGGAAATGGTGGACAGTGGCTGTTGCCGTTGGAGTGTGTCATTCTTCTCCAGAGTCGAAGGCCAGGCCTGCATTCCTTGGGGAGCACGTGTCTTATTTTGAGGGCTATTTATCGAATTTAGTCAAATTGAAGTGAGGCCATTTGAGTCTGTTTTAATCCAGCATGAGTGACATCCTGGGGGGGGGGGGGAGTCAAACAGGGAAATATGCAGAGGTTGGACAGTGAGGACACCATGTGAGCATCAAGACTTCCGTCAAAGTCCAAGCTGAGAGGAAGGACCTACAGTCCTCAAGCACCAACTGACCCTACCCACAGCTGGAACTTGGACATTTACTTCCCAGAACCATCACACAACAAATGTCTCTTGCTTAAAGCCATAACCCATGGCATAATCACGGAGGCCCCAGCAAAACTCTGCAGGAGCCCATATACACACGGTAACAAAGAAAGTTGATGTTAACGTTTTTCAATACTCACGGTGCTATTTTCTGTCGCTCTTTGGATCAGCAGCCCCCCAAACAGCAGCCATGCTTAGCTCTTTAGAGAAGGACCCTGAGAAAGTGCTACATGGGGACTGGACAGAAGTAAGGTTGATATCAAAGTCAGCACATCCCTGGAACCATTTTCAAAGGTCAATCAAAACACCCCATTTGCTGGGGCTCGTTAAATACAGACAAGCTGTATAGACTCTGCTTCAGAACTATCAAGTGAGTTTCCACCCTGACCATGGACAGAGTTCAAAACTTGAATTTCTCTGGTCTCCTGACTATTCTTATCATCATCTTCCCATTTTATAGATAGGGCAGGATCCTGGTGCAAACTAAGACTGATTAACTCTAAGTGTCCTTCTTGTGTGATTTTTTTTTTTTTACATCTTATTTACTTATTTATTGTGTGTGTGTGTGTTTTCATGGTACACAAGTGTGGAGGTCAGAGGACAACTAACTAGTGAGAGCTGCTGCTTTTCTTCCACCATGTGGATCCTAGGAGTCAATCTCAGGTGATTAGGCTTGGCAGAAAGTGCCTCTACGAACTAAGCCAGTGATTCCCAACCTTCTTAACACCGCGACCCTTGAACCCAGTTCCTCATATTGTCGCGACCCCAACCTTAAAATTATTTCATTGCTACTTCCTAACCGTGATTTTGCTACTATTACGAATCACAATATAAATAGCTGATATGCAGGCTCCCGAGGGGGTCGTGACCCACGGGTTTGAGAACCACTGCCGTAAGCCATCTTGCTGGTCTTCTAGTTGCAGTTCTTGATGACTGGCTTCGTCCCTTTCGTCATAATGACAGGGGATGTTGTATGGGACAGAGGACAGAATGTGAATCCCGGAGACCTGCCTGTGAGCCACCATCTGCCACGCACTTGCCATTTGTCCCCAGACAAGTCAGTTGTCTTCTGTGACTTTAATCTTTCTTATCTGTATGTGTGTATAGAAATACCTGTCAACTTTGTCAGTAAGGATTACATTCTGAATAGTATATTTGAATAAACTGAAAATTTACAACGCTATTCCTACGGTTGATGATATTGTCAAGGTCTCCCATCCACAGAATTATGGCAGAGCCACCATAGGCGTGCAAACCATTTTTTAAGCCCTGTGGCTCCACACACACACACCTTTGGACTAGCTCACAGCTCGCCTCCAAGATTGGCCGTGGCTGAAGGCCAGAGAAAAGAAAAGGGCTTGGAAGCTAGGTTTGTTTCTAATTATTTTGAGGACTGGCAGTATCATTTCACGTTTTAAAGGACCGATGGAGACAGGCCAGCTTCAAGTGCCCTTTTAAAAACCAAGTACCCACGGCTGTTCTGCTCTTTCTCAATAGGGGCTTTCTTGTTCGGTTGGTTATTGCTGTTACTGGTTGTTTTTATTATTGTTTGTTGCTCCTGCTGCTTTTTAAAAACTGTTGTGTTCTATTTTGAGTAATAAGGATGAACCTACCACTTTTTGTATGCTACCTTACCAAACCTTTCTTCTTTCTTTTCATATCTCTTTTTAAAGGCAGGCTCTCATTAACATTTAGGTGCCTAGGCTAGTATTGAACTCACTCTGTAGCCCAGGAAGTCCTGGAACTTTCAGGCCTCCTGCCTCAGCCTCCAGAGTAGCTGTTATCATAGGCCTATACCACCAGGACCTGCAATAATGCTATTTTGAGTATGTGAATTGTGTGTACTGTGAGTTTATTTTGTCTTACGTGGTGTGAGCAAAGAATACGACAAGGCGGAGAGTGTCGGGACTCTTATCTAATCTGATGTCCACCTCTAAGGCCTGAAGATGAATTATTTCAGCTCTGTGGCCTTTGCCTCAGTCGCTTGTGAAGGAGGATTTAGATATGGAGAGCAGACAGCTAAGAGCACCTAGCAGCAGAACTGTCTGTGCTGTCTGAGAGCTGTAAGGAGCTGCTGAAGAATGTGGTGCAGGCAGAGTGGCCCTGATCTGAAAACTCTGAGTCAGAAGTTTTCTCACATCTGAACTAGTCTGAGCACTGACATATTATCACAAATAGAGATTTTTCACACCACCATCTTTTGGTTCATGCACAGAACTATTTAGACTACCTTCAGGCTGTGCATATAAGGTATATATGACACACACATGAATCTTGTATTTAGATTTAATATCACAATACATATATAGAATATTCTAAACTCCCAGGAAATCTGAGATCCAATATACTGCTGTGCTCACATAGTTTGAATAAGGGATGCTTAACTGCATAAGTCTTCTGCCTTGTTTGATCTTCAGGTCATAGACCAAGGACCCCAAAGTCTGGTGCTGTACCCTATCATAAACCAATTATTCCAGCAGATGTGTGTTCTACATTCTTGATTCTCCTTGACACTCACTGCATTTCTTTCCTTAGTGACTATTTTAATGAACTTTATGTCCTGGGAAGGATAGGAGATATTTAGGACATGTCTACTCCTTTGAGACACAATTTCAGTAAAGCCTCACCACTCCCACTAGAAAGAGTCTATCTCTCTTTTACAGACAAGGAAACGGTTCTTCAGGTTGCCTGGTTTTGTTCAAAGTCTCATGGACCAAGAGCCAGGGAGCCAACCTTTGAAGCATATGCTTTACTTGAAGCCCCTAGATGCTCAGCACAAACATTGAGGCATAGCTTATGTACTGTAACTTTACATTTCTATTTGCAGTAGAATAGTATGTTTACTATCATGGTTGGTCTTGGTCATCAACTTGACTGAATCTGAAATCAACCTACTAGGCATTCCTATGAGTGGCCCTTTAAGTGTATATTCATCCTATCAGTTTTGTTCCTCTAGAAAACACTGGTCAATACACTTACCAAGAAATAAAATAGCCATCACTAATTGTCTTAACTTCTCCATGAGCCAGAAATGATTTCTTGCAGTCAGGTTTACAATTTCTCGAGCGTCAATCATTGGTCACAGGGGAAAGAGAGACTCTGGCACTATCCAGCCTTTCAGAGAGATCCTGAAAACCGCCAGGACCAAGCCTAACCCTTAAAGCTTCCTAAATCTTTCTGTATAAGAGTGCTGGACCAAAGACATGCATGGTCTATGAATTTTTAAGATGTTCTATTATGTCCAGGAATCACTACCCCAACTTTTATAGGAAAAGAGAAGCTCTGAGAATTAAGGGATATCCCAAGGCGTGGATATAAGCTGAAGCTCTGGGGCTCCTGCTCATGCTCCCAGCCTGCACTGCAGCATCCTCAGGGGGTGGCTCTGGGTCTTGCTCATCCCAGGCTGGCAGCAAGGAAAGGGAATAAGTAGAGTTCCTTCTTATGCCTCCCGCCCCTCACTCTTCATCACATTCCTATGTTAAACAGGGAGTTTCTTGATAAATGTCCCCCAGCGGTGACCCTTGAAGTTAAATACCATCTCCTAATCAGGCTCTGATGAAACTGCATCAACAGCAGCACTTCTTCAGCTGGGGAGAGTGTCGGGGATTCATATATCACCAGGCAGTGATGAGCATGTACACCCATGGATGGTTCCAGGGCTTAGCTGGAAAATGCTCAAACAACTGCAGCCATACTTTAGCTCAACTCTTTGTGTTTTGTCTTGTTTTGTTGAGACAGGGTTTCTCTGTGTAGCCTTGGGTGTTCTGGACTCACTTTGTAGACTAGGCTGGCCTTGATCTCAGAGATCCACTTGCATTTGCCTCCGAGAGTACTGGGATTACTCACGTAGGCCAGCAAGCCTGGCTTAGCACAACTCTTAGGTGGCTACCATTCTGTGAGATTTATTACTGTCCTGTTAACTATGAAGAAACGTCTTTTCTAAAAGAAATTTTAGGAACGGTGAGACTAGTTTGGCCATGCCATTTCCATAGAGACTCCTAGGCAAGTTGTACCCTTGTATTTTGTGGTGTTGCTGTGTTGAGACCCTTCACGTCCAGCTGTGACTGCCCTGTTTGCATTGCTCCAGGGACTAAGAGAGAAAAGAACTCTTGTAGAATGGTCCCCAAGTACCTTTTATTCAAGGGGAAGCTCAGGGGTAGAGCATTTGTGACACATGTGTGAGGCCCTGTTTTCCATCCTCAGCTCCACAAAAGCGAGGAACCCTCAGCCCCTGAGTCTAAATCGCAGAACTACCTCCCACTAGCTGTCTGATCTTCAGCCTGTTACTCAGCTTCTCCAAGCCCCTCAGTGGAGGTTTCTGCCCACCTACTGACAGTGCCTACATTTTCTTGAGCTCATCTGTGTCTACAGAACACCTAGAATGGTGCCCTGTGCTATGAATGCGAAGGCGCCTTTAGCTGGTGCTGCTGATAGCACACTGAGAGAAAACTCACAGCCTATAGAGCGACAGAAGAGCAGACGTGCTAAATAAAGCGATAAACACACATGTGCTTGATCAAACCAGGTGAAGAGGCGTGGAAGACCTGAGAACAGATGACCTTAAGCCGAAATCTAAAGAAGCAAATGAGTGAGGCAGGGCCAGACAGCTGTACAACGTCCTCCTGGCTGTACTAGAAATGTCACTGAGAATAGTTAGAAATGCAGAGGGAGAGTACCTCAGAGGCAAAACGGTTGTCTAACGTGTTGAGTTCCTGAGTTGGGAGAAGGGAGGAAAAAAAAAAAGAGAGCTGGAGAAGTGTTTTGTTTGCCTGTTGGTTGGTTTGTTTTTAAATGAAGACTCTAAGGCTGGATTCACTGGGCAGTGCTCTCAGCCCAGCTACACGGCCTTGAAAACCCTGCTCCACTGCTGTGTGCTGTACTTGCTTCATCTACAAAATATGTCATAAGAATGGAGCTTGTCTCATGGGTGTTTCTGTAAAAGAAAACGGAGTTTTATATAGAAAGCGCTTAACTTGTTGCATAACCTATTATTCCTTCAGCACTGGCTGTTAGTGATAAAATCCCTGTATCTTCTACATTTTTATGGGGTATGGTGTGGCGGGACTTGTAGGTGTGAATTGTCACAGAAGGCACGGCACTGGCATATTTGACTGTGGTTGTCTGCGGGGGTGGGGGGGCGACAAGGGAATTGTATTACAGAAGAGAGCATGAACTACAGTCATAAAGCAGACCCACACGGCCAAGTTCCTAAAGGCTTTTGAGGTTAAGTTTCTCTTAGGTTGACTGGAATCAACAACACATCACCCACCTTTTTCCGGATGATTATGGAGAGCAGATGACATCCATGAGGAAACGGTTTCGTGAGTTATGATGCAAGATAGAAACAGAAGGAAATTATGACAGAGAAGTGATGTATAGACTGGGTAAATAGGTAAGGTAGGATGAGGACAGGACCTAGGGCAGCTCTCCCCTACTCTGTTTAATCTTCAGATCATTAGTTACGTATCTCATGTCTTTGACAAAAGTAACTGAAATAAATAAATAAATAAATAAAAATAAATAAAAAAAGGTTTCTTTGAGCTGGGCTTACAGTTCCAGAGAATGCAGTCCATGATGACAGGGAAATATGTCAGCAGGAACAAGAGGCTGCTGGTCACATCGTATCCAAACAGCCTCAAACACAGTAACTAATACTGGTATTCAGATTCTTTTCTATTGTCCAGGACAACAGCTCCTGTAATGGTACCCCTCACATTTACTGTGTATCATCTGGGAAGGAAGTCCATTGAGGAACTGCCTAGATTGCATTGGCCTGTGGACACCTCTAGGGGGAGTTGTCTGGATTGTTAACTGATGTAGGATGGCCCCGCCCATCATGGATGGCACTGTAAATGGTCAGTACAGGTAGTCTTGGCCTATGTAAAGAAGCTAATTAAGCATGGATTTGGCTAGAGACACAGAAAAACAAATAAACAAACAAACAAACAAAAAAGTGTTCCTCCATTTTTTCTACTTCAAGTTCCTCCTTGAACTCCTGACCTGATTTCCCTCATAGACCTGTAACCTGCAAACTGAAACAAACCATTGACTCACCTTTATAGCTTTAGGTCAGAGTGCTTTACCACAGAGACAGAAATAAAGCTAGACTAGGGTGAGTCTTCCTGCCTCAATTCATGTAATCTAGATAATCCCTCACAGACCTTGCCCTGCTGGCTCTGAATCCTACCAAGGGGAAGTCAAGATCAGCCCTCATTACTGGTGTAGCATCTAGGTTCATAAAGGCGTGTTTTTAAGTCAGTAAGCCCAAGCATAAATTAAGTAGAAGCATGAAGGGTCATAGGCTTCCACTGGTGAAATGTTCATATAGGAAATATTATCATCCTTCCCAGCCTCTAACTAGGAAGATTTTGAAAAGGAAGAAGGCAAATATAAGTGTCTGTTAATCTAAAGACTCTGTAGGAATCCATTTGGGGGAAAAATAAAAAAAGATATCAATAGCCTTTCCAACAGACAAGTAGAGATTTTGTGCAAAACAGAAATTTGATGCAAAAGTACAATTTCGGTGCCTTTGTGGCTTGTCTCGTTTGGGCATATGTTAAATTCAGTATGAATGTTCATGTCCATCTGACTGTAGAGCGATTAAACATGCTTCCCTCCTCCATTTTTCCCTTCATTCTGCAAGTTTGTCCAACGTTGGCTTGTGTTCATCTCCCTTTACCTAGCATGCCTCTCTTGTTCTCTAGTTTCCACTCTAAAAGCCTTTCTCTTGGGAAAGTCTTGCCATGACTTTCCAATACTGCTTAGTACTTACTTTGCTCTCTTAACAATTCCCAGCTTCTTTTCAAGTTATATTGGAGTCATGTGACAGGTACTGGCCAGTGGGCTGAGAATGGAAGTGATGCTCCAGGCACCTGCAAGTGTGTATGAATCTCTTTTCCTTCTGAACCTGCCTCAGGTGTGGAGGTGTGACATGCTGCGTGGTGGATCTCTGAGCTAACATGAAGAGCAGAGAATCCTCCTCTAAATCAGGTTGAGCATATGGAAGAGAGGGCTAGAGAAGAGGAGGAAAGACATTGTATTAAGCCAGTGAGCTCTGGGGTCAACAAAACCTATCCTATACCTACCATTACTCACCCCATTGTCATCAGAGCATGAGTACTGCTTTCCTATGGATGTTGTAACAAGCGGGGCCACAGGGCCGCACACCTCCTGTGGCCAAGAGAAGAATCTGTCTCCCCCACCCTTTTCAGCTTAGAAACCACTTGCTGTCATTGTTTGTAGGCTGCTTCAGCATCAAGGCCAGCAGCATGGCTTCTTCTCTTCTCTGCAATGGTGGCTGCCAGCCTTATGTCTTTTAAAACAATGAGTTTCTCACCCCTCTTCCATAATGGCCTTGAGAATATGCTAAACCCACCTGGATGAGCCAAGGCCTCATTTCCAAAGTCACTTCGCATGTAAGACATCATAATAAAATATATTCACAGGTCCCCAGAGTTAGTACATGGGCATCTTTAGGAGCATGGAGGGTATTATTTAGCCTCCTCCTTTCCTAGTCCATCTTGGCCCAGTTGTTTTCAGAGTAGTCATCCAAGTGGAAAAATCCTTCCCTATACAATATATTTACCATATATTGAATTCCATTCTGTAAAAGCAGAGTTTTTTTCTTACTGTTATCTTGTCTGCTAATTTATATGATCAATAAGAAAGATAGAGGGATGGAGCTACAACCAGGATGTAAAGTGAATAAAAAATAAATTAATTAATAAAAAAGAATGATGATAGCTACAATGATAACAGGTGTGTTCAGAGTCATGGGCACTGTTCTCTTTCTGTGAAGAATATGACTGTACCACCTGGCAATCTGACAGGGATCAATAATCACTGTAGAAAATATCAAGTAGAAAAACTGAACCCTAGTGAGTTTAAGTAGTCACATCTTGAGACAGCAGAGGGACAAAGTCATGGATCCAGTGGTTAAAACTGTGTCCGTGTGATCTCAGAGATCATTCCTTTAATGGGCAGGCTGCCAAAAGCCTACAAAATAAAACAATTTAGGCCTTTCTCAGTTTGGTGTGACTTTAAATAAGGAAGATACACAGCAACAATATCCTATCCTTCCTTGCAGCAGGGACAATAACACCACACTCGAGCGACTGGACTCAGTTGGGTGAGTCAGAAAAGGCGAGATCATCTCTGACTCAGGCTTTAAAGGATGACGTCACTCCAGGAAGGTTTTCCCCAACCAGGAGTAAACACACACCTACCTATGCTCTTCTTCTGGGCGCCAATAAACCAAAGTATAATTCTACCAAAGTCTAACTCGGGAACCCATGCCTTCACTGGGCTCACTTACAGAACACGAGTGAGGGGCTCTGATCTCTGTGGGTACCCCAAAGCAGTCACCCTATCAGGAAGCCTGAGCCAGAATGAACAATGACTTCCCAACAGCCGCATTGAGGGAGTCTACCCTTTTGCTGACCTTCCACACGCTGTACCGTCTAGCGCCTTCTGAGACCACAAGGCCTTGTGTAATTGGGACAGAAGTACAAACAATAGGTAGCAGAGTGTGGGAGGAAGTAACTGAACCTCAAGTGAGGATCGACTTTCTCCACTTTCCCAACCCCTTCTTCTGTGAAAGAATGTCAACAATCTACAGGCTGGATCTTGAAGTCTCTCGAGAGTAGCCATGGCTACTCTGATGAACGTGATGGCCGTTATGCTAAAAGGACAGCGTGACATAGTTCAAGCAATGGAGGACAGGAGTGGGACATGCATTCTGGCCAATGAGTGTGTCCCCATCCACCGGTGGCAGGAAAAAAGGTGCCTGGAGGAGCCTCGGGCTGAGTGTGTATCTGCAGTGTAGAGTGTGGCATGGCGCAGAACAGAAACGAGGACTTGTGCACCTCTGTTGAGGACTGAATAAGACTCTTAGGCGAGGAGTGTGAGGAGCCTATGATGATCATAGCAGATCTGGAATTCACTAAGTCTTTCTCCTCCACTTTGTCCTCTGCTGGGCTGTTCGTGAGCCAGTAAGGACATGGTTAGGGACTGGTTTTCAGATCTGAAACCATTTCACAGAATCACTGTGGGTCGGATGTTCAGCTGTCCCACTCTTCTCCAGACTTCAGTGAGCGTTATTCATCCAGTCATCAATTCAAAGTTACTTTTGATCTTCCACAGACAGAGTGTGCTGCTCTGGATACTGATGTCCTTTGCTAATCTAGGTCTATGTATTCAGCTCTTTCCACCATCCTATCATGGTAGACACACCACTGCACGCATCTAAAGAGAATGCCTTCAGCCTGGATTGCGTTCTATTCTATTCAAAACATCTTCCAACTTCTCTTGATTTGATATTTATAAGAACCTTACTAATGAGAAAGAATAAATATGATTATTTCCATTTTAGCTATTACCAAGATAAAGAGAGATTGTGTATTTTTAATTGGTCAACAAATATTCTAACTAACTTCCTCAAGCACTGACATATTCTGTGAGAACTAATCAACATGAACCTATTAATTTTTACTCTAGTGTCACGATAGACCCTGGGGTTTCTAATCCCTACCACAAACTTCCCAAACCAGAGGAAAGCTCATGTTATAAGTCAATGGTCCTCAATCTGGGGGTTGAGTGACACTTTCATGGTGGTTACCTAGCAACATCAGAAAGCACAGATACACAATTTATAACAGTGGCATCATTACAATTATAAAGTAGCAATGAAACAATTTTATGGTTGGAGGTCAGCACAACATGAGGAAATGTATTTTTTATTTTTTATATTAATTAGTTACAATTTATTTACTTTGTATCCCAGATGTAGTCAGTCCCTTCCCTCATTCCCTCCCAATCCCACCCTTCCTGCCTCATCTCCTATGGCCCTCTCCAAGTCCACTGATAAGGGAGGTCCTCCTCACCTTCCCTCTGAACCTACCCTAACAGGTCCCATCAGGACTGGCTGCATTGCCGCCTTCTTTGGCCTGGTAAAGCTGCTCCCCTCTCAGGGGAAGGTGATCAAAGAGCCAGCCACTAAGTTCATGTCAGATGTCTCTGACATGTTCCCCTTATTAGAGAACGCACTTGGATACTGAGCTGCCATGGGCTACATCTGTGCAGGGGTTCTAGGTTATCTCCATGCATGGTCCTTGGTTACAGTATCAGTCTCAGCAAATACCCCTAGGCCCAGATTTTTTTGTTCTGTTACTCTCCTGTGGAGCTCCTGTCCCTTCCAGGTCTTTCTATCTCTCCCTTATTTCATACGATTCCCTGCACTCTGCCCAAAGTTTGGTTATGAGCCTCAGCATCTTCTTTGATACCCTGCTGGGTAGAGTCTTTCAGAGGCCCTCTGTGATAGGCTCCTGTCTTTTTTCCTGTTTTCTCCCTCTTCTGATTTCCATCCTGTTTGGCTTTCTGAGTGAGGATTGTTCATATTACCCAGGGTCCTCCTTCTTGCTTAGCTTCTTTAGGTGTGCAGATTTTAATATGTTTATCCTATATTATATGTCTAATATCCACTTATAAGTGAGTATATACCATATGTGTCTTTCTGCTTCTGGGATACCTCACTCAGAATGATCCTTTCTAGGTCTCACCGTTTGTCTGCAAATTTTATGATTTCATTGTTTTTAATTGCTGAGTAGTATTCCATTGTGATGAGGAACTGTTTTATAGGGCTGTAGCATTATTAGGAAGGCTGAGAGCCACTGCTCTAGAGGAGTAAACTAAGTCTCTGAGATACTAGTCTAGAGTTATTTCTTCTTTCAGCTTAGTCTCCAGGGAATCAGATCCTTTTGAGAAGCCAAAGCTTACATGTACCACAGGCTCAGAAAGCAATCACTTCACACATTCTATTCTCTCAAAGTTAAATGATTGCCTGTGATTTTTTTTTTTTAACTTTTTGTGGTATACTGTGGCTTTAAAGGTCTTATTTGTTCTTCTTGTTTCTTAACGCACAGAAAAACCCAGCCATCACTCTTGGAGCCAAGCATGCTACACAGATTGCTTGTGTTACTCCACTCTCCCACTATTCTGACCGTTTACCTCAAGCTGGTTTCTGAGCCAAGTTCTGATCTGTCCCAGCATCCATGAGAAAATTCAAGTCCATCTCCAGCTGATGGCTTTGTCAGCTTCTTTCCTCATCAGGGCTCTCTTTGTTATCCCCGACATTTCGCTGACTACACTTAAAGAGGGACTTCCCCCCCCCCCCAGAACAGAGCAGAAATCAGCAGAATACAGCTTGCAGAAGGGGTCTGGTGCTATTATTCTGAGTGAGCACCTTTAGCAGGCCTCGGTTTAAGCTGAAAGCAGAAAGAAGAGGAGGAGAGAGTAAAGTCAAGGGTGATTTTGCAGATTTGAGGTAAAGTGTTAAGAGATGTAGATCAGTAACATGACTACCTAAACATGAGATGAACAAGGACAACAACAGACATGTTAACATGGACTGGGTTTGGAGAGCCCATGAGCCCTCAATCGTACATAAAGAACTATAGACCACTAAGGAGTGCCAAAAGCAAAGAATTGTCTTCCTCAGGGAAGAGCACATAGGTTGTCACATACCAAATAGTCAGCTCTGAGAACATACATACAAGTAACATTATGCAGACCGAGCAGGTTGTATTTATATATTTAGGAATATATATGTATGCATATATTCACATATGTAACAACAAGCCATGAAAAATGAGGCCATGACTTTTAAAGAGAGCAAGGAAGGATATGTAGGAAGGTTTGGAGAGAGGAAACAGGCACAGGAAATGATATAAACTCAAAAAAAAAAACAATAAAAGAAAAAATTCTGACCTAGACTGTAGGTCAGAAGGACTGGAGAGGTGGTTTAATAGTTAAGACCATTTGTTGCTCTTGCAGAAGACTGGAGTTCAGTTCCCAGCACCAACATGGTAGCTTACAACCACCCATAACTCTAGCCCAAAGATATCTAAAACCCTCCTCTGGTCTCTACAAACATCTTCATGCATGTGTGCATACACACATGTACACACACACACAAAAAAGAAAAATAATATTTTTTTAAAATAAAACATTCACACAAAACACATAAAAATAAATCTCTAAACAATGATACCATGAAAATTGTTGCAGCATAATTGTTACATATTTCCAATTAATCATCAATAAATACCTCTTTCCTTTTATCTATAGATCATAATTCATTTTTAATTGTTAAAACATTTATTTTTTTTTAAGCACATCATATAATATACTAAGCGTTATTACCTAGGTTGTAAAGGGACCATGCATGGAGAGGACCTAGGCCCCCTGCTCAAATGTAGCTGATAGGCAGCTCAGTCTCCATGTGGGTCCTTGAATAAAAGGAGCTGTCTCTGACATGGACTCTGTTGCCTGCTCTTTGATCACTTCCTGCTGGTGGTGGTGGGGGGCGGGGGCTTTACAGGCCACAGAGGAAGAAGATGCAAGCGGTCCTGAAGAGACTTGATAGTCTGGTAAGGGAGAAGGGCTCCCTCTTTCTGAGGACTAGGGAAGGGGGATGGGGGAAGAGGGAGGGAGGTGGGACCAGGAGGAGATAAAAGAAGGGGGATATGATTAGCATATGAAGTGAATTTTTAAAAATCTGGGTTGTATATATTATTGCATTGCTTTTGAGAATTGTTACACTGAAATTTTATTTCAGAATGGATTTTTTATTCATACTTCACAGTACATTAATACTGTACAACAAATTATTAGCAAAGTATTAAGATTATAGAAGAGCATGCATGCCCCAAGCTAGGGAAGCTAAAAGGAAACATTCTGGATTTTTATATCTTGGTCTGTGGTAATCATTATATCTTAATAAGTTGTCTTCATTTTCCATTGTGTTACTTTCATGGTCATGTGAGCTCTCACTCCTATGTTAACAATTGTTTTAGAAACAAAATAAAGTTTACGTTATACTGTTCAATGCTAATAAAATAAGTAAATAAATATTACCACTAGAACATTTAAAATTGAAGATGAAGATAAAAAGAGTGTCTATGATGAATGTGGAAAAAGAGGGCCCAAGACTGAAGCATCTCTGTTACTGGAAAGTAAAACGCCACATATCAGAACAGGTAAATGGTCTTCCCATTAGAAAATACCAGGCTGACGCTCCCATGCCCGCCCATTCCTTCAGATGATTCATGGTTGCAGCAATCCATGATGATAATCCTGTGGCTAGTCCTGCATCCACTCTGGTAGAATTTACTGTGACAATGGCCACTCTCAGCTGCTCCATTGTAGTATCGAATTCTCCAGTCCAATTACCTAAAATATAGCTCGACAATTGTTTAGACAGATTTGCAGCACAGGAAAAATTCTCATGTTATATGCTAGTGACTCAAAGTCCAGCATATTTTCATTGACAGCCAAGTTGAGCGATTTGCCATAGGGTATCAATTTGCTCCTGCACGAGGTCAATCCTCTGATTGAACACCATCAAGCTTCCTTCTGGTGTTGGTCTTCTTGGTTTGCCTGTGGTATATATGCAAGATTAGAGTCTCACAACAGTGTGATGCAGCCATGATCATTCAGGCCTTTACAGCCATTGAAGCAGGACATTCTCCCCAAGCATGGTTGGATACCATAAAAAGCTAAAATGTTACGCTCAGGATGCAAGGCTAAGTACTGCACTCAGGGTCAGCCGCTTTGGACCCAGAGAAAAGCATGTCTGATTGCATGCGGGTTGATGCCCCAGGTCCCGCCTCTGAGAAAAAGGTATCGGACGGGTCTGATGCTCTTTGGGTGGATGACACCTAAATGAACATCAGTACAAAGTCCCAATTTATTTCTAATATCAGAGATCAGACCTCTACTCTTGCCTGATGCGTCTAAAACAGAAAGGGGGAACTGTAGAGAGCTGCGGAATGCTATGCCTTAAAGATGGAGCTGGTTTCTGCCTTCCACCTTCCCGATGGTGAGGGCTCTCTGTCACGAACAATTCCACATTTGGCTAAGGCTGAGGATCTGGCTTGCTTCCATGTATGTGGACCTATCTGCATTGCCCACGTGGCATGCCTGGGTTGGCTACCCAGAGGCTATTTAAGCTTGGGCTGGCTTTCCCCAGGGTCCGAGGATTGTTCAAGGTTCCTGAATAAACTGCATTGAAAAAAAAGAAAAGAAAAGAAAATACCAGGCTGATTAACTTCAGCACTTTTTTTTTTAACCCCAGATGATCACCCTGCCAGTATTAACATCATAATCATGAGCGAACCAACATTACCATCATCATCATCATTACTCACATTGCAACTGTCTATCCCAACACCATTGCTTGGGGGCCTCCATTGTACGAGGCACCAGGCCAACATTATTGCCGTGATGGGAGTGGTTGGTTTCCCATGTCATGTGTCAGAAAATAGGAAACAGAACTGAAACAGTTTTGTTAAGGTGTCAGCATCAGGATGCCAACGTAAGGCATCATGCTTTTAGTCCTGTTCTATTATCAAAAGTAATTCTCAGCCGAGGCAGGAAAGTGAAATCTGGGCCACAGTAACAGCACAGTAAACACATGAATAAAGGAGGTATGAGGCTCCCAAGAGTACAGGGTCTTTACCACCAATCCCTTTGGGAGGCTTAGCAGGTAAGCAAGATGTATAGTAACTATTGAAACACACATTTAGTGAGGGGAAGGCCACAGTAGAGGCCATAGTTCCTGGCACAGCATAGGGTTTCCTAGCCATCAGTGCAGAGTGTCCTCCAAAGCTGTTTCCCCAGAAACAGCTGAATAGAAGGTGTTATCAGTCCCACATAATTGTCCACTTCCAAAGATGGAGGACATTGTGAGCTGGTGCTAGGAGTATTCATCAGGGACTGGTGTGTCACCGATTGTCTTAGCTAGGCTTTCTATTGCTGTGAAGAGACACCATGACCATAGCAACTCTTATAAAGGAAAACATTTAATTGGGACTGGTTTACAGGTTCAGAGGTTTAGTCCATTGTTGATTGTCATGGCAGGAAGGCAGACATGGTTCTGGAAAAGGAACTGAAAGTTCTACATCTAGATTGACAGGCAGCAGGAAGAGAGCGTGACACTGGGCCTGGCTTGAGCTATTGAAACCTCAAAGTCCATCCCCAGTGACACACTTCCTCCAACAAAGCCATGCCTCCTGATAGTGGCATTTTCTGGTGACCAAGCATTCAAATCTAGGGGCTATTTATAATAAGGGAGGCTGTTATTATTATTCAAACCACCACACTGATGCTGTTGTGGGACTCTGAGGGATTAGCTGCTCTTTCAGGTGAAGAAGGTCCTGAGGCTGAGTGATGGCTTGACTGAGTGACTTAGCAGAATGCATGTGGACATAACAGGGACTGTAGAGCACTAGTTCTCATTGGCTGATCTTGTCCCAGATGAAGGGCTGATCACACTTCCATTGCATTCCTTGTCTGTTCAAAGCCAAACCTGTGTTAACGAGTAGCAAAAATCTTGGAGATGGTTTTCAAGGGGTCTGCTACTTAATATCAGCTCTTCCATCTTAAGCAAGGGTCATGCCCCCTTCAGCTTTACTTTTCTCTTTTGTAACATGGAGTTGATAACTTCTCCATGACAGCTTGGAGTCTGAATAAACAAAACCATGTTGAGAAGGGCCTGTGACTGAAAAGATCTGGAATCATGGGACTCAGACCTCATGCTGATCATTGTGAGGTAGCTATGACAAACTACATGAAACTGAGTACATTTTTAAGAAGAGAAAATTTTATCTTGTATTCTAGAAACAGGGAGGCCTAGAGCACAGCATTGGCCTCATCTCAGCACTGGTGAAGGGCCTTTTTTGTTGAATTATAACATAGCAAGTAAGAAAATGAGTGCTTAGGTCTCGCATCCTCATTCTACAAAGCTACTGATGTGGTCCAGGAGGCCACACCCTCATGACTTCATTCAACCCAATCTCATCCAACCTCAAACCTCACCTTTAAGTTCTACTAATATATAAATTTAGTAATTAGGTTTCTGGCACATGAAGTTTGGGGGACACACACTCAAATGTAGAAGACTTTTTGTTAAATTGAAACTGTCTCTTAATAACAGTACAAAGTGACAAAACGAGTGAGAATCAACTAGTTTTCCTAGGCATTATAGTCAGTGCCAGGTACTATGATGAACATTTATCATGGATTGTCTTGGTTCTTTGGGTACTGAATACTATTATTAATACCGCTTTATTGATGGGACCTGAGGTGACAAAGATTCCACTGAAGGTCACCCAAATACAGCTCTTTCACCTCCCAAGTCCACAGAGTGGATTTTTTTTAACCCTTGACTAAACTGTTCTCTCTCCTAGCCAGATCCTAAAGCTGTAAAACGAAGGTAATGATACATACCATGCCAGCTTGCTAAGGGGTTCGAAGGTTGTGTCTAAAACTCGGTAGTTTATACACACCAGTGTCGGCAGCTGTACAGTGGGGATAGAGGAGGAAGCAGTAGAGATGATGGAGGAGATATTTTCAGGACACTGGTGACTGGTACTTCGTATCTTAAAAACAAGTTTTCTGAAATTAATGCATAAAGGAGACGTGAAATAGACAGAAAACCTGGGAGGAGGTTATTTTCTCCCTCTTTAAAATACACTAACACCAGTAAGCTAGAATAAGGTTCGATTTCTTTCCAAGTTTCTTCATTTGGCTGGGATTCCAAACCTAATAAATTTAAATGGCCCCATTGGGTGAGGCATTTACACCATAGAGTGGAGGGCAAGACTAATGAAGCAACTCAGAAAGGCTATCTAACCCTTCTCCTTTAAGTGTCTGGTAAATTACGTAAAACTTTATGTCCACCATCAGCTGGTGGACAGCAACCGGCTGTTCTGTCTGAAGAAGAGCAGGAGAGGGCATCCGGGTATGCACGGAACCCTCTCAGAGAAACAGGCTCTGTGGTCCGTTTCTCAGCTTCCCTCCCCCCCCCCCATAGGCAGCTTCTGTTTCCTCCTCCCCCTTTCCCTCCTTCTCTTCTTCCTCTCCCTTTTCCTCCTCCCCCTCCTAAATTGTATATCTGTGTATGGAGGTACACACATGCCAGAGGGATACTCTCAGGAGAGATTTGTTTGTTCACTTCCACTGTGAAAGCTCAGGATCTAGCAAGGGCTTCCCCCCAAAGCATCCTGTTGGCTCAGAAACTCCATTCTTGCCCTCCAAGCTCCAGTCCCAAATGAGTGTGGGACAGGTAATGAAGAATGGCCGTTATTGGGGCAGTTGACAGGCTGCGGTGCCTTTGCAGAGATTGGAAATTCCAGTTTGATGCCGTGATCCCCTGCCTGCTCATATAATTAAAACCTAGGCTGCTTTGCTGGGGGCTTCAATTTGATATGGATCTCATAGGCATATGGTCCAATTTTCCCTCAGAGACCCTTAGCACCAATACATTGTCACTGCTCAGCAACATTTGGCTATCTGGAAGCAGTGCTGAACTGCCGCTGTTTTGGCCAATTTCCTGAAAGGCATCGTAAATCTCATGTCTGCAGTGAGCTGTGGTTTGCTTTGCTGGGTCATTCTGCTTGGTTGCTCTACAGGCCTGGGCCTTGAAGAGGGGATCTAGCAGCCCAAAACTATCAATTTCTTGGCCTGGAGAGATGGCTCAGTGTATGAAGCAGTTGCCACACAGGTGTGAAGTCTGGAATTTGGATTTCCAGGAACCCCCCACAGAAACACAGGCAGTCTTAGTGCCTGCTTGTTGCCAAACCAAAAGGCGGAGATAAGGAATGCCTGGGGTCCAGTGAAGTCTTTGAATAAATAAAGTAGACACTGAAGGAGACAACCAGTGTCAACTTTGGGCTTACACACACACACACACACACACACACACACATATCACTTTCTTGTTACCATATCTCAGCATCTCTGAAGGCATTTCCAACCATGAAAACCTGCTGCATGTTTGTTTAATGGCTTGCAGGACTTGGGGGTACAGCCAGCCCCATTTCTCACCTTACACTCCAGCCATAGCTACAATAATCCTCCCAGGGCAGGATTCTCTGCCTGCTGGACTCTCTAGGCCTCAGGCCTTTTAAAGCTATCTCTCCTTGCTTCACAACTTGCAAACAACCAGTCGTTTCCACTTCCTTAGGGCAGGCACGTTCCTATGTTCTTCACTCTGCCTTTTCTCTGAGAACTCACTTGTTACTCAAACCCAGTTAAGCTTGCTTTGTCCTGCCTGCCCTCCTGCAGCTCTGTCCTGGTGGTCTCCTTGGGTGCTGTCTGTGTTACCGTATGTGGCCTCTTCCACAGGACAAGGAAAACCAAAAACAAAACAAAAAAACAAGGCTCATGTCCATGAAGCGTTGGATGCTCCAGGAAAATATGGGAGACCATATCATTGAGGAGAAGGTGTGCACAGTGGAGTTCTTCCGAAACACCACAGTCTTCACGTTGTTGCTGGTTCAGACCTTGGCTCATGTTGACCTGACAAAACCTCAGAAAGTGCCGACCCTTTGCTCTGTCCTCTTTAGGAGCAAGCTCAGAGGCCTGTTGGAGCTACAGAAACTGGCAGCAGAGACATATTGCTCTACACATTCAGAAAGGCAAATGTGCTGTACTAGAAATCTAGGGTACCCTTTTCTTTTACCTCAAATGAAGTCCAGTTGTTCTCAAGCTCCACATGAATGAATGCATAATTACAAGTACATGCATTGTCTACGTAACATCTGTCTGCCTAAGCACAGTGACAGAAACAGGAGTTGGGAAAAAAAAAATGCGATCCTGGCCTCTACAGACCTCGGCTTGAGGTGGGGTGAGGTTAGAGCAGACAGTTGTACAGCTAGATGACTGTGATAAAATTAGGAAGCTGGAAAAATAGGAGTGATCAGAGGCTGCTGTAACAGCAGGGATCAAGCGTGCTTTGCCTGACCCTTCTGTGAGACACTTCTGGGAACTGACACAGACTTTATGTCAAACGATGAATATGAGCCCGGGAAATAAGTATGAAGAGAGTGTTCCAGGCAGAGGGAAGACTCTGAACAAACGCACAGAGACAACTTGGTTTTTCTGGTGGGCTGAGTCTAATGGAGTAGGAAGTAGTGGGGGAAGAAAATGAGGGGGAAGACAAGAAAAGAGCAGGCAGGGCCTTGTGCATGTGGCCCAGGAATATCTAACTTAGCATCAGGCCACGGGGGACTCTTGAAGGCTTTTAATAAGGTAGTGGCGTGATTGGGGGAGTAATTTAGATGCATTGTTGGCAGGAAATTAATTGGTAGCTCTCCGAGAAAGCCCTTTCTGAAATGAGAATCCCCTCTAGGCCACTATCTGAAACCTGCTCATTCATTCTGTTCAGGATTGCTTTGGTAAATATTGAGTACTTGGAATCACTCATCGTCGAACCCATGGGCTCTGCAAAGATGAGTGTACTTCTCTATCTGCCATCAAGAAGCTCATGGCATCCAGGAAGAACAAAGTATTCACTTGAGTAATCACCATAGGACACAGGAAGCGATAAAGAATAAGACAGGAAGAGAATGGCACCTGGAGAGCTCTGGATCCAGACATGTTGTTGGATGCAAGGATAAGATTGGCCATACAAAAAGCACTGCAAACACACAGAGATTCTGTTCAGTGGGGGTGTGTTCAGAGGTCCCCAGGGCCATTCTAGGACACACCCAAGACCAAGAGCCATTGCCAGAAGAGGTCTGAGGTGCAAGAGGTTTTGAAGGGCAGTGATAACAGCCTCATGGAAGTTTCTGTGCCACACGTACAAGAAATAAGTATGATTTGAACAGTGGAGTGTCTAGCAAAGACACCCCAGCCATTTCAGAGAGCGAGTAAAGCACAGGGAATGAGGATGCCGAAAATCGTGGCCCTCATTCTGGAAGCCCAGCAGGTCCATGTGATCACAGAATAAAGGGGCGGATGGCAGAAAGTCGGTGTTACAGTGCTTGTCTAGCACTGTATTATATAAGCTCTCAGCTTAGAGTCTCAGTATGAGGGAGAGTGGGAGGGAAAAGGACATGTGGCTTGAGACCAGAGCCAGGAGCTGAATGATTTAGCGTTTGTGCTGGCTAGCTTTATGTCAACTTGACACAAGCTAAAGTCATCTGAAAGAGGACACAGCAGTTGAAAAAAAATGCCTCCATCAGATCAGGTTGTAGGGCCTTAATTAGTAATTAGTAATTGATATAGAAGGGCCCAGCCCTTTGTTGGTGGCACATCCCTAGGTTGGTGGTCCTGGGTACTATAAGAAGGAAGGCAGAGCAAGCCAGGAAGCAGCAATTCTCCATGGCCTCTCCATCAGCTCCTGCCTCCAGGTTCCTACCCTTCTTGAGCCCCTGCCTGACTTGTTTTGACAGTGGACTGTGATGGAGAAGTGAAGTAAATCATTTCCTCTCCAGGTTGCTTTTGGTCATGGCATTTCACCATAGCAATAGAAACCCTAACATAGTATCTTATCCGATGGGTAGTTATGGGGGAAAATGCTGATTTGTGAAAATAGAATGGCACTGTATTCTAGAGCCACTGACTCACTGAAGATTCGTTTGGGTGAAGCTGATTGTCAGTGAGAAAATAATTGCAAAAATATGAGCTGAAGCAGACGGCCACCTGGACTATCTGCTAGGAGTTAACCTACAGCCGTGGCTACCATTTGCTGTACCTGGCACCGACTGACTGCCTTGCTCTTCTTGCTCCAGCCTTTTCCTGGAAAACGGATAGGCACTCATCCATAATGTCCTACGGACATTTCCCAAGCACAGCATGCTTTTAGGATGACTAATTTGTCATAAGTGTCTTGGTATCAGAACCCAGTCTGGATCATTCCAAGACAGTTTCTGGTTAGTTTACGGTACCTTTGGTAAGCACTTGCATGTTTCCCTATGGAAAGAGTAGCAGGTCTGAGCATCACGTGCAAACCACATCAGAGCTTAGGTGTGCAGAATTTGTGATATGCTGCCCTTCTGACATCAGAAAATTTCTAAGTACATCTGGACCAGCATTTTTGCATAAAGATTATAGACATTTATTCTTACTAACATAGAGTCTAAATCTCAGACTGGGCAGATAGCTCAAGAAGTAAAGAATGGGCTTGTCATGCAATCATGAGGATCTGAATTTGATTCCTAGGGACCAATATAATGATATAATGTCAGATATGGTAGCATGAATCTGTAATGCAAGCACCCCCATGGTGAGATGCAAGGTGGAAACAAGCCTGAAGGTTAGTGGACCAGTTAGCCTTTGTGTATGAAGCTGCAAAGAAACCAGATCTCAAAGAATGGAAATCAAGAAGTGACACCGGATGTTGACCTCTGACATCCACACGTGTGCAGTGGCATGCACACCCACATGCACACTCATCTCACACACATCATACATCCACATGTAAAATGCAGAATCTCAGAAATTGTGCTGGATAGTTTTAAGTCAACCTGACACAAGCTTAAGTCATCTGAGAAGGGTGGAGCTTCAATTAAGAAAAAGCCTTGTGGAACTAGAAAAGATCATCCTGAGTGAGGTAACCCAGAAGCAGAGAGACACATGTGGTATATACTCACTTCTCAGTGAATATTAGCCATGTAATACAGGACAACCGTACTAAGATCCATAGATCAAAAGAAGCTAACAAGGAGGACCCTAGGGAGGATGCTTAATTTTCACTCAGAAGGGCAAACAGAATAGGCACCGGAAGTGGTTGAAGAGAGGGAACAGGATGGGAGCCTACCATAGATGTCCCCTGAAAGACTTCACCCAGCAGGGGATGGAAGCAAATGCTGAGACTCACAACCCAACTATGGGAAGAGTGCAGGGAGTGCAGGAAAAGAGTGGGGGAATAGAGGGACTCGGAGGGGACAGGAGCTCCATAAAAGACCAACAAAACCAACAAATCTGGGCCTGGGAGGCGGGGGGGGGGGGCGCTGCAGAGACTGATGCACCAACCAAGGACCATGCATGGAGAGGACCTAGAACCTCTGCTTATATGTAGCCGATAGACAGCTCAGTCTCCATGTGGGTTCCCTAGTAAGGGAAGCAGGGGCTGTCTCTGACACAGACTCTGTTGTGAGCTCTTTGATCGCTTCTCCCTGGTAGTGGAGGGGGGAGGCTTGCCAGGCCACAGAGAAAGAAGATGCAGGCAGTTCTGATGAGACTTGATAGGCAAGGATCAGATGGTAAGGGAGCTCCCCTTTCTAAGGACTATGGGAGGGGGAAACTGGGAGGAGGTAAGGGAGAGGGCTACAATCAGGACATAAAATGAATAAATTATTTAAATTAAAAGGACAAAGAAAAGAAAAGAAAAGAAAATGCTTCCATAAGATCGAGGTGTAGGCAGGCCTATATGGCATTTTTTTAAAATTAGTGATTGATGGGGGATTGCACAGCCCATTCTGGGTGGTGCCATCCCTTGACAGGTGGCCCTGGGTTCTATAAGAAAGCAGGCTGAGCAAGCCGTGAGCGGCAAACCATTAAGCAGCACTACCCCATGGCCTCTGGATCAGCTCCTGCCCCCAGGTTCCTGCCCTGTTTGAGTTCCCATCCTGACTTCTTTGGTGACGAACAGTGATATGGAAGTGTGAAGTAGATAAACCCTTTCCTCCCCTGGTTCTTTAGGTCATGGTGCTTCATCATAGCATTAGTAACTCTAGCTAAGACAGAATTCCAAGAAACTTCCCAAAGACAGAGAAAGAAATGCCGCCTGGCTTCTGTGACCTGTAAGACCTGCACGGGCAGGGTTTGATGAAGGAAAAGTTGGTTCATTTAGTATACATTTTGGGCACTGGAGAGATGATTATTTATATTGGTACCAAAGGACCATTAGGACTTTGAGTTCCAGTCCCAGTGTTTCTCTTGGTGGGTGAACAAGAAGGGCTTCTTGAAGAAAAGTTGTCCATAGATAACAGACTAAACATCATCTCTGTCCTCTCAAAGGCTCTCTGCACCAAAATACTTTCTTTCTCTAATTGCCCTAGAAAAACAACCAAGATTATTTCTTCCTTGAGTAAAGGCTTCTAAAAGCCTTCAGTGAGCATGGCTTTTGCCGGGGTGTGTGTGTGTGTGTGTGTGTGTGTGTGTGTGTGTGTGTGTGTGTGTGGCAGTTAAAAAGAATCAGTTCTCCCCACCTTACAATTTCTGCCCCTAAGCAAATTCCAGGGCTAGTCAGCTAGTCTGGGCCATTCTGGGAGAGTCTCCTGTCTGCTTCTGGTCTCCATGGGAGAGGACTGTGAGTCCAGGTTCAAGCCCCCGCCTCTGACCCTGTGAGTTCTGCAGGCTGAACTCAGGCCATCAGACTCGAGAGGCAAGCGCTTTTACCCACTGAGCCACCTCGAGGGCCCCACACTGATCCGTGATGCCACTGCATATTTATTGACAAAACATTCAGCCGTGTGGTTAGGTGGCTGTTTCCATAACTGCCGTCGCTGAAGGGGCATTGAATGTTTGGGGTTGGCTCTGCTTCGCTGGCCCAGCTATCAGCTGAAGATAACAGAGATGAATAGGATTTGGCGCTGTAAAGAATGAAGGGCTGAGGGAGGCCAGTGGGCAGCTGAGATAAGCTAGGAGGTGGTGATAAGCAAGCAGAACTGACCCAGATGAGTGCCCAAAGGCACATGACCACCCTGGACACTGGGAACTGCCTTCCTGTCTGCATGGCTGGAGGCATGAGAAGAGAGGAGTTTGGCCAGTAGCTCCAGAAATCGGAGATTCCTTCGTTTCAGCGTGTGGGAACACTCCTTCAGGCTCAGGCGCCTGAGGAGGACAGGAAGCAATCGTCAGCCCTTATACCTGTGTCATGGGAGCTTTAAACTTTCACTCCGAACTTGTTCCCTGGGCAGCCAAAATGACATCAGCATGCCCTGCGCCATTTGTATTCTGTCCTAGGGGTCTGAGGAACACAAGCAATGTCTCCACTGTCCAGCACTTGGAGTGGTGAATCCTGAATATTCATGAATATTCATGAAAGGTGACCACATCCTATTTTAAAGGCTTTTCCTTCTTTCTGTGTTAGCTAACAACTATGACTACCTCTCAGGCTCATGATAAACCTTTGCCATTAATGTTGCCCTATGGTGAACAAGACTGAGCAATCTATAGAAACAGAAAATAGTGGCATTTGGGGGACTCAGCCGGTACATTTTTTTTCTATGTCAGTGTTCACACGTGAAGCCATGGCTAATTCATGAGACGCCTATAGTTCTTTCTCACATTGAGTTGTGGGGCAATTGAGATGTGATGTAGACGCCACTGATGGACAGCTAGAGTACCGAGACACTCTACCCAGCAGAGAAATGTGGCCGCACTTTGTAAACCTCAGGGAGAGATGTGTGATTTGATGCCAGACTCTTCTCATTTGCAAATTTACTTTTAAAATATTATGTCACCGAATTACATTTGGTTACTTAGTTTTGCACTTTTGTGTTTTTAAAATTGCACCAAAATCTGAGCTAACAAGGAAATGAAGACAGGTTTCCTGAGGGCTGGAGAGATGGCTCAGTGGTTAAGAGCACTGGCTGCTTGCGCAGAGGATCTGAGTTCGGTTCCTAGTACCCACAAGGCAGTGCGTTACCTCCAGTTCCAGCATTTTCTGACTTCTTCAGGCATGAGCATAGTGTACACACAGATATGCAGGCAAAGCACTCACACACATAAAATATACATTTTAGAGGGTTTGTTGTTGTTGTTTGGTTAGTTGTGAGTTTGTTTGTTTGCTGTTTTTGAGACGGGGTTTCTTGGTGTAGCCCTAGCTGTCCTAGAACTTGCTCTGTAGACTAGGCTGACCTTGGTGGGATTAAAGGCATGTACCACCATCACCACCTGGCTGAAAAAAAAAATTAAGATGGGTTTCCTGGAATTTTAAATTGCTTCCATAAACTAAAGATTAGACAATTTCTGTTCTAACTTGTTTGATTTGGTGTCATTGCCTATGTGGTCTGGTGTGGTGGCTGTGAGCGGGCAGGCATATGTGATACATGCCACAGTGTGCTTGTGGTCAGATGAAGATTTTCAGGGCTATCTCCTTCTGGGTTCTGAGACTCAAACTCTGGTCTTGGGGTTTGCTCAGGAGGCCATGTTACCTATCAAAACTTCCAGCTGGCTGTGATTACTATACAATTTTCAGTGACATACACGAGATTAATTATGGGATGTCTGTGAGACAGCGGAAGAATCATAAGCCACTGCAAAACTTATAAGCATGTTATCAGAATGGCTGAAAGCAGTCCTGGGATTATACAGTGTGGGATTTGAATTCCTGTGTGGTGTTCTATATCAGTGTTTCTCAGCCCCTTCGAGGGGTGAATGACATTCTCACAGGGGTCACATAAATCTAATATCCGGCTTATCAGTTATTTACATTGCGATGCATAACAGTAGCCAAATTACAGTTATGAAGCAGCAACAAAAATAATTGTGTGGTTGGGGGTCACCTCAACATGAGGAACTGGATTGAAGGGTCACAGCACTGGGAAGGTTGAGAACCACTGCTCTATGTAAACTTGATGAGTTAATTAACCTCTTGTTATCCATAAGCTTATCTGCACTGTGGAGCCATTGCAGAGATTATAATGAGGCTAAAGAGGACAGAAAACACCGCTATCAAATGTGTCTGAGATGTACAAAGGGGCTCAGGAGCCAGGGCTGACCATGAACTCCAAAGCCAGGCTGCACCAATTGCATCCCTTCCGTGTTGACCTTCCGTGACCTTGAGGGAGTCACCTAGGCTTTCTGTGTTGGATGTCTGTCGGCCCCCTCTGGGAATCCCACAGCTGTGAGCAGGTGAACAGGTGAGAACCACTCAGATAGGTGTGTGGCTTTCGGACACAAAGGGAGAAGTATTCACCCCTCAGACAGCACTGGCATTAGCTCTCCTGGAATCTATAAAACGAAAAGCGAAGGAGAGACACCTGAGCGTCGCTCTCCAAGTTTGGCTAAACTGACATGTCATAACATCACATGCAGGGAACTGACCTTAGAAGTTTTTGGCCCTGGATGCCTCCTCCTCCTGCTGTGGTGCTTTCTTTGTTTATGGTGGCTGGCTGCCCCTCCTTTTCGTATTGGAGGTAAGCCGCTTCTGTTTAGGGGACAGTGCACCTTTCATCTTTGATTGTTCCCACAATAGCTCAGGCGTGGCTTTGCCATGTGCTTCCCAATGAAGCATTTGTGCCTCACCTGGTCCATCCAGAAGAGAAGGGCCCGGGATTGTTTCCAAAGCTATTTTCAGAACTGTCTTCTGCCATCATAAGGGGATCGTCTGTCTCTGTGGACATTCGAAGCTGACCTCGCGAAGATGGCACAAGGAAAGTTTAAAATTCTACAGTTCCCATTCACATATCTTAGGAACCTGCTATCTTTCCCAGGCATGCATTCACTTCACTCACCCCAGGCTTTGCGAACCACGGGACTAGAGGTGGGCCAAAATAAGTAGGACTCCGTGTTTGTATCATCTAGATTCTGAAAGACTTGTAAATCTTCATTGCTTCACCACATTTTTATTGAGCAGCTGCTGTAAGACAAATATTCATTAGGTTCCGACATTACAGCAGTGAACAAAAACCAAAATCTGAGCAGGGGCCTGTGTCCGTGGAGTCTCTGCCCTTACTGAGGGAGATGGACAGTATGCTGGGTGCTCCATGGTGCTATGGAGAAAAGTCTAGCAGGGTGAATCTGTCAGTGTTTCCCATTGCAGAGGACCAAATCTGTGGTCACTAGAGCAAACTGCAAGGGGTTTATTATAGATTGCTTTGGGAGTTACCAAGAGCACTAGGAAGAATGTCATGTACCACACCTGGGAAGCCGTGGGCATCGCCATCCACTGCACAGTATGGCCACCTCTGCCACGCTTAGCTCCCCAAAGGGGCTCTTGTACTCAGCTCCCTCTCCGGGGCCTGGGAACTTGGATGCCGCTGCTTAGAACATTTCCACAGAGAGACTGCCTGGGGATGTTACTCTGGCCTTTGCAGCCTCTGTGTGGAGGGCAGGTTCACTGCACTGAGCTGGGTGAGTCAGGCTCTCCTCAGGGGAAGGCAGGCAGAGGGTGAAGGCTGTGTGGCTGGTTTGCACACAGGGGAGGCGGAAGGCGTATCCGCTGTAAATTGTGTTTGGCTCCTCGGTGGCAGAGCCGTCGGTCATGCTCCCTGCTCTAGAGCACGCCTCAGGCACTCATAGAAGCCCGGCTGTGGCCTCACCCTCTGACACTGGGAGCAAGAATGAGTGGGAGTTTTCAGTCTTCCACCTACAGCAGGCTGCTCTGTGCCTCTAGGCCTGGGGTCCCTGTGCCCCGGACATCCTCTCACGGCTCCCATCCAGGAAGCTTTTCTTTGTACCTCCATTGCAGCACAAGCCTCCATTGTGCTGTGTATGCAACAGTCTCCTGTATACACTGCAATGTGCTCCTGGAGTACAGTGATCCTCTGATGTCTTTTTCTCTTCTTTCGTGGTTCTGAAAAGGCCTGGTCTGTGGATCACTGTAACTTCAGTGTCTAGCTCCTAAAGTAACATGAACGGGATTGGCTAATTCGAGAAATTAGGAGAAAGATGGACATTCCGGGCAGAAGGAATAGTACCTTTAAAAAGTAGAGAGATGTGACAGGGCAATGTTCACAATGCAATGAGGTAAGAAGCCAGGCGCTCTGCTGGGGAGGGGCCACAGGGACGTCAGAAGATTAACAGGATGGGGGTTAGGAGTCTTCTGAGCCAATCAGAAAATGTACTTGAGCTGGTTTGGGAGCTTGAGAAAGCCAATTTGAAGGATTTTCAGCACATAAGGGACTTACTTAATCAGATTTGTGTTGCTAAACAGATTTGTCTAACAGCTGGGTAAATGAAGGATTAGAAGAGCCCTGCGTCAAAACAAAGAGACCACAAAAAAAGTCATCTCCAAATAAATGAGAAAGGCTTCAAGGTAGGGACAAAAGCAAGAAGACAGGAAAAGCTTGCTGGCTAAAGGAGACTTAAGATCATGAGGATATGAAGTCCACACACACACACAAAAAAATAGACTGTGGTTTCGGCCAGAAGGCTCTAACCCACTGTCAGCTCCCAGCCCATCCCTGTACTGCGATCCTCAGGTCCTCAACTCCGAATCCTCAGAGGTGATTAAGAGTAAAGCCCAAGTCCCACCCATTTTCAGTGCAGACCATGAAGAAGGAAACTGTGGTGCTGGAAGAGGCTTTGAAGATGAGGTAGGGCCAACACCCACTCTAGTACATGATTGAGTGAAACAATGACTTATCGAAAGCACCTCTGAAGATCAGAAGTGGGACCACACACTCTTCCACCTACCTAATTCTCCACGTAGCTCCTGCCTCCAAGATTTTCTTGTATGTTATACTTCACAGTCCATGTTTCCCGAATATTAGACTATAGCATCCGAGAGAAGAGCTGTTCAGTGTTGAGAATCGTATCTTGTCCCCACAGCAGGCACTTAAACATTTATTGGACAAGGAAACGAGCCAAGCCTAATCAAGCTTGCCCCCACCCTGAGCCAGTGATCTTTGCATAAGCCCTGGCTTTAAAATGCACAATTCTCTTTCCTAATCTTTGCATAATCATTTCTACAGAGCTTACATCCTTCTAAGTAATAGCTTTTTAGTTCACATGGCTTCATAGTAGAAAAGAAAAGAGTCATTATTACATTATTTCAAAACCATTAACCACTGGCCAGTTCACATCCATTTGGATGGCTGATACAGAAAAAGAAGAGTTGGTGAGCATTTTGATGAATTAATAGTTTCCGTGTACCAGCGGTGGAAACGTAAAATGATGCGATTGCCATGGAAAACAGTATGGAGGTTTCTAACAAGTTAAAAATAGAATTACCATATGATCCAGCAACACAGCATCTGGGAACACACCCAAGAGAACTGAAAGCAAGCTATCCAAATAATGTCTATACACAGAGTGGTCCAGAAGTCTAATACCCAGTAACTAAAATACGCAAAGGCCTTACGTACATAAGCTGGCTTGGCCTTTAGGAGAGGTGGTAGGACTTCACAGGAGCACCAGCTTGTCTGACTGGGACAAAGGAAATGCTGACACTTACCACATCATGGCTAACTTTAAAGATACTGCGCTAAGTTAAATAACCAATCATAATGAGACAAATGTTGTACTTTCTTAACTTATTTAAATACCCAGAAGAGTCAAACTTAGAGAGTCTGAATGTGAAGTGGGAAGGGATCACAGAGCTATTGTTTGAGGGGTATAGCATCTCGATTTTGTAAGGTGAAGAGTACTAGAGACTGGCTGCACAGAAGTATCAATCCTTTTTATGGTTCTGAACTGAAATCTCTCAGTAGTCAAGGTCATGTATTTTACGTTAAAAATGTTTACCATGGAGTATGTCCATTTGTTATTTTATTTGATCCTGAACTGTTCTGAGAAGTGCTTCTCTGTCCGCCTCAATATCTCTCTCTCTCTCTCTCTCTCTCTCTCTCTCTCTCTCTCTCTCTCTCTCTTTCACACACACACACACACACACACACACACACACACACACACACACATATCTGTTCTTTTTATGAGAACAGGTCTCCTTGAGGAACCCAGGCTGGCCATGAACTCCTAACCCTCCATCTCACCAGAATAAGTCCTGTGTTATAGTAAGGAAAACTGGCTTAGAGTCATCTAAAGGATTTCATAAGGTACCTGACTACAGAAGGACCCATCTGAGACTTCAACTCCAGGATCCCTGATCTCACTCCCCATACAGGCTTCTGCCACATTGGGAGAATGGGTTTGTGTATGATTTAGCTGGTCAAGTATTTAGTTGGCTCAAGTATAAGAATCGAACCCTTGGTGATTTGTGGAAAGAACTCTAAGTGAGCTCTGGGGCAGATGTGTACAGTGGGAGCGAGAGGAAGAAAAGTAGCAATGGATAGCACACAAACCAGCCTGCAGCCACCTGCCTTCTGCCCATCGGCAACTCCCCCCCTTCCTAAGTCTTCAGAGGGCAGGTGTGAGGCAACTATAAACACGGTGAGGAAAGGTCAGAGCATTCCCTCCGCTGGCAAAATCCAAAGTCACTGCCATGGGAATGGCCTATGCACATGCAATTTAAAAAAAAAAAAATTAAAGGAAAGGAGGAAGGCAGGGAGGGAGGAAAGGAGGATAGAAGAAGGAAAAGAAAACTTGAAATGTGAACAGGAAAGGATAGTGGCTCTTACTTTTGAAATGACTCCATTAAATGTCCACCCACCTCCCATGCAGGCAAAAGATGGCTGGGTGCATTTACAAAAATAAATGAGCTACAGTAGTGGAAGGTGGGAACAATAGAAAAAAGCATCAAGCATGTTTGGCTAGACTAACAGCCAGCTTACTATGTAGTCCTGGACACTCCCTCACTATCCCCCACCCCTACCTTCTGCCCTAGGCCAGGGCTATCATTACCAAGTGGTATATGGTAGCTTTTCATATGCTTGATTTGACTTGTTCTCCAAAGGGAACCAATAGCACAAGAGTATTATCTGGCTTCTTGTGGCTTTTATTTCGTCACAGTCCCACTATGTGTCAGGCCCTGTACCGAACACTTCCTGTGTAGCAACCCCAGTCCTTCCAGTGTTCATATTATCACACGACTGCGTGCGAAAGTTAAGACATGGTGTTTGTCTGGATGAGAAAAGTCAGAGTCGGAATGCAGGCGTAAGCTTTCTCCAGTTTGCTTCTGCACAGCGTGAAACTCAACAGCCAAGTTAGAAAGAGATAGGAGCACACTGAGGAAGCAGGGAAACAAGATAGGAGCACACTGAGCAAGCAGGGAAACTGCCGGCCCCCAGCTGGTCTTCCTAGCGGCAGTCTTGATGAAGAGGGAGCTTCAGATCAATCAGGAAGTGCAAGGAGCATTTGACATGGACACGGCAATGTACTTTGTGATTCGAGTAGGCCAGGAGCCTGGGCAGGGCAAAATCGATAGTATTCCGGATCAGTAGTAAACCACTCATTTGCTGTAAGACCAGTTATGTTTTAATTGTTTTATGTAGAGATAAAATTCCATTATCTTCTGAGCAAACGTGAGACTATATCATGAAGACAATTTTTCTATGCCAAAGCAGATTTAAACTTTGGGGATGAGGCATCAAAAGACTTATCAGCCAGAGGTGGTGGTACATGACTTGAATCCCAGCAGAGACATCAACCTCTGTGATCCTCGTCTACATAAAGTTTCAGACCAGGCGGGGCTGCATGGTGAGACCCTGTCTCAACAAAACACCCAAAAGGTTTATGATCCATTGCTCGTACCGTCTCTGTTTGGCCTTTCCATGCTTCGAGAACATCCAAAATTGGCCAAATTTAAGAGGGAGAACCTGTTTCACCCATCTCACAGAGGGGGCAGCAGCACGAGCTAACGTTGCTCAGCTGGGGAAGAGCACTGTCACATCTGCCACTGGAGACCTTTCACATGTACGCCGAAGCCAGCCAATCAGGCCAGACGTTTTCCCAGGTTAACCCAGATACTTTTGTTCCTCTTTGTGCTTTAGGAAGGGGTAAGAAACTTCAAGGAACTCCGAGCCAAATTTCAAAAGTTCGAAGACCCACCTCTTCCAGGTCCTATTAAGTTCCCAGCTGGTGTTTCCCAGAAGGATGGCAGGGGCCACACACAGCCAACTCAGAGTCCGGCTAACAGGAAGTGCCTCTCAACCCACCAGCATCGGCCCCTATCGGCCCAGAGAGGTGAACTTCAGACAGCTTCAAGTTCCTCGGGACCTCCAGAAAAATCTGCTGAGTGCCCTGCAAGAAATGCCCACGAAGCTGACACACCACTGGATGCGAATAAAGCGAGAGCTGAGACGTCCAACAAGGAGAAAAGAATGACTATCAGCAGCTTCAGATACAAGCTTTGGAACTGGGAGAAAGTTTCGTCTCAGAAGGCTGATACGTCCCCAGCTCTGCACCTCACCAATTCTGGGAATAAAACTCTCCACCTGGAAGGTCAGAAAGCCACGGGGCTTGCTCAGGGAAAACTAGAGAAGAGCCTGGAGGCAACGGGAGTTCAGACTCTTCCTCCGCAGAGCCATTTGATGGCCCAGAGATCACCCATGGCCTCTGAAGACTCCCCTTCATCACTTCCTTGGTATGGCAGCGATAGCCCAGAAGACCTTGGGGCTGAGGGGAGCCCCAGGAGCAGCGCGTGCCAGCCTGTTTATGAGTGTGAGCTTGGCAGCCTGGTTCCAGGTAAGAAATCAAGTCCCCCATGGGACTGGAAGTGAGACCATTGTGTTTTCTTTAATTCCAAGCCTGCAGACTTGAAGTGTTTGTGGCCAGCGCAATTAGCAATAGAAGGTGGCTGTGGTAGACCTATCTGTTAAACTGTAGTCTCAGGTTTGAACAAGCGTTGCATCCAGAATTCCATGGCGGCAGAGCCTGGCTGAGGTTGGACTTGCACCCCAGCTCTATCTACCACAAACTGCATGAGTATTGATGACTTACAAGCTTCTTGATGCTTAGTATACTCTATGAATCAAATCCATTACCAGCTATCTCTGTGTTGAAGAACAGCACAGAACTCATTTCTCCCCCCCCCCCCGGGTAGTAACCTAGTGGGATTTGCAAATCTCTGTCCTTCTTATTCTATGCTATGACCCCATCAGCCGGCTCTTTGGCTCTACCTTAAAAGTATGTTCAGAACCCCTCAACTTCTATCTCTGTCCTACGTTAGTCTCTACAACATCTTTTTCTTACTGGGCCATTACCAGCTGATCTCCCTGCTTTCACACTGTTGCCTACTTGAATTCTATTTTCCTCCCCACAGATAGTGTGGGCCTCTAAACTGGCACGAACCAGACCACATCACACTGCTCAAAATCTGCTCAGCCTTTCAACAATGCCTCACACAGTTTGGTCCTTGTCTGCATCTCCTTCCCTCTTGTCTCACCATCCATTGCCTGCGCAGTCTTTAGATAGAAGACACTGGTTCCACCCCAGGCCTGAGCACTGTCAAGCCACCTGCCAAAAGAACTCTTCTGCCAGGTTCTTAATGGCCACATGACCTCTTCCTCCTTTGCAATCTCTGTTGCCGTGTCCCCTTCTGGGAGGGGACACTGTTTAAATCATCTCTGCTGTCCCTGTGACCCATGGGCTTCTTGCAGTTCTTCGGTTTTCTCATGTCACTTGCCTCTCCCCAGTGAAAATTGCCATATACTTGTTTGTGTCTATAAGATGGAGATTTTCAGAGGATAAAATTTATCTTCTTCACAACTTTATTCCCCCTAAAACAAGATCAGGTTGAATAAGTCTTCAGAAAGTATTTAGTGCTTGATTGGATGGGTAGATGGATAGACAGACAAATGGCTTGACACATGAATGAATCACCTGCACACAGTCCTATGGCTTTTCCTTATACTTAGACTAGAAACTAAAGTAATTACTATGATCCTATTGTCCTCACATGATAGTCCTTCCATCTCTGACTGACTTCTCTTCCCCTAACTCACCATCTCATGGTCTACATGCCAGGTAGACCTCCAGAATTCTCTCTTTGTTCTTTCTTTATCATTAATTGCCTCTTATAATGAAAATTTCTGAAGCTGAACACTTGTTTCTCTTCTCAGTTCTAGCTCCAGCTCCTACAAATAATGCTTGGAATAGTATAACAGTACTGATGTATATAGTAAAACAGGTACTGATGAAAGATGGAAAACAAGATGAATGAAAAGAAAGATGTATGGGAAAAAGTAAAAAAGAATGGGTCATCTCCCAGGCAAAACTATGGAGAGAGGTTAATGAGGTAACCATGTATTAGCTTAGCACAATGCTTGGGAGGAAAAAAAAAGTACTTAGTAAGTGATTTTTCATTTTTACTGTGTTTCCTTCTTGGTTTGGTTAAGACTAAAATCCCCAACATTTCAATGAACTTCCAATTAAAAGACTAAGAAGAAGAGTAATTTGGCTATAAGCTGCTCAAGATGTGGCATCTAGTGGAAGGGAAAGAATAGCATCTATTTTCTGCCGTCTTAGCTTGTAGAGGACATGAGTTCATTTGTCCCAGAGGCACCTTTGCAACCCTTTCTCTTTGGTTAGTTTTAGCATGGATGACCTGTACAGACAGTTACTGTGCTGTGTTAACTAAGAATGGAGATGCCCTATTTATTTAAAATTTTGTGTCCTTTTCTGTCCAGAGAAATCACATGTGATTTTCAAATGTAATAATGGAATTCCTGTTAGAGTTCTATTTATGAGTACAGAAAGCAGAAATACACATTACTGGGGAAGTTTAGAAAATTCTAAGACACTGAACTCATAGGTTCTAAGATCCTGGAAACCAGAGCCCTGGAAATTCAGACATCAATTCCTACTCTGCTTTATGGTCCCACACTGTGTTTTCAGGCTGTACACTGCAGACTGGAGAGTGGTTAGTCCTAGCCTTGATTCCAGGAAAAGTCAGAACTATTTTAGGGGATCTGTCACTAGAGTCCAACCTGAAAACAAGTGGAAATTCCTAAGAAAGGAATCAGCCTTCCATAGTCAGGAGTCCGCCGGAAGTCTCAGATACGGAAAAGTCAATGAAGGCTTTCCAAGCCAGTGGGAGAGCACCGAGAAGCCGGCGGCATGAGAGGAATATGTGTCAGCTTAAGGTGGAAAGGTAGGATAGTGTCATTCGCTGAGAAAAGAATCTGGAGGTGGGAATCCAGGTTTTGCTGAAATAGCAGAAGATCAGCAAGATAGTGATATAAAATCAGGTGTGTGTTTGGGTCAGAGTGTTCTCCCTCCTGGATGTTGACTAGTCAGAAGGGAGAGGGGGTAGGGGGTCGAGGCCAGCAAACCTGGTCAGTTTTGCCCAACAAATGTAAATAATGCCCTACATGTTTTCCAACCCATACTCAGAAAAGCCAGAGAGCAGGCATCACCAGCTTCCCACAGCAAAGCCACTGCCTTCCATTGAGACCCTGGGCCCGCCTCCCCCGAAGCCTTCAAAGCCCCCACACGTGAACCTCCAGGCCTTCCACAGGCAGCCAGCTGCTGTCCCCAAGACCCCGAAAGAAGGTAAGAAGATGCACACGGCCCACCCTCACCAGCCAGTCATAGTCCAGTGCCTGGATCACAAGCCCCTTCCCCTCTACCCCACTCCCACGTAACAAACTCCTTTTCGAAGGGGCACAACGTTATTACTGCTGTTTGCACGCACAGGCTGTGGTAGCTTGCCCGTGAAACGACACCCGTGTAGGAACTGGCCCCTTATCGCTCCCGAGCCAGTCCACTTCCCCCAAGAGTACCGCATTGCATCACTGGGAATCTGTCCAAGAGGAAGAAAATGAAAAGTCTACAAGTGAGGAAGCAGCGAACCTTTGTGTATACTACCCAACCCACGCTGCAAGCTAGTCAGTGCAGGAGGACAAAGGGAAAGGGGAGAGTCAGCTTGACCTGACATACTTACTGGGGTCCCCTCGGCCCCCTGTAACCTGCATCCTCAGTAGCATGAGGAGCCTCCTTGGAAGCCATTTTTCTGTGTTATTTTATCTCTATGTCTGTTATTTAAAAAACAAAAAACAAAAAACAAAACCTCCTACATCCTTTTCATTCTTACCCTTAAGAAGTCATCTTCCTGACTTCTTAAACACCTTTTCTTGTTCCTCCAGTGAGCATGAGGGACATGCATACTTTGGGGCGCTAAACAGTGGGCGTTGTGCTAATGCCTGTGTTGCCGTGACCATCCGTACCAACAGATGGTGTGCTAGCAGAGCTGATACAGGCTTTGGTTGTTCATTTTTCTGCCTGGGGCAATATCACAGTTGTGTTTCCCTAACTCAGTGGCTATCACACCGAAGCCAGTATCAGAATCACCTGAGGATTTTTAAAATTCATTCCTAGAGCTCCCTCCCCATCTTCGGGGAGCCTCAGCATTTGCCTTTTAAGCAGATAGTGGCGTGCTGGCCCAGGAAACCACACACTGAGGTCACCTCCAGGCTTACCCTTTAAGAAAAGTCCACATGCAGGCACAGAAGCCTCTGGACCATGTACAGTGGTAATGTGGCCAGCTCCTCAACAGAAAAGATTAAGCATTATTTTTTTTCTCCTTTTCTTTTTTCGTTTTTTGAATGTTTGTTTTGTTTTTTGAGATAAGGTTTCTCTGTGTAGCCCTGGCTGTCCTGGAACTTGCTAGGTAGCCCAGGCTGTCTCCAATTCAGATACCTGCTTCCTTCTGCTTCCTCTAAGTGCTGGGATGAGAGGTGTGATTTTTACAAATATTAAAAACTCAGACATCAAACTATTGCCCCAAAAGGGAAGATGGCTGTCTAGAACAAAACACATAAGTCTGTTGTACTAAAGCAGGCTTTGAGGGGCTCAGTTCCTTACTGGTAGCCATTTCAGCTTGAGCACAGTACTCATTGAGCCTCATTTTCCTGCCCCATGAAGAGAAGACCGTGGTACCTCTCATCTTGTGGGATTGTTGGGAGAAGTATTTTGACCATGCTCAGAACACTGCACATGCTCGGAAAATCGGAGTGTCATTTAGAACACTCGTTGAATAGTTCTCTCTGCCGGGCCATGTGGTAAAAACAAGCAATTAGATTAAACCTGCACAGGGAATCCTGCCCATAAAGTGGTCAAAGTGCCCATAAATTGCACCAGAAAATGTAGGTATGTGCTGCTGTTTGGGAACAGACAGTCCTCTGGGTACCAGGGTGGAAGAGTCGTTCATTTTAACCAGCCTGCTACCAACACCCCTTTTTCCTTCTGCCTCTTGCTCTTGCAGTGACTGTGAAAGAGGGCACCCTGTCTTCAGATGGGTGAGTACCTGTTCCCCTACTGTGGAGGAGTGCACCCCACTGGGGGTACTCATGGGTCTTTTCAAGCACTGGCAAGAAGCTCAAAGCCAGTATGCGTAGCCCCCAGAAGGACTGCCGAAAGAACAGACTCACAAAGCAAACAGCATCCTCCTGCTTTCAAATAAAAGATTAAGTAAGATGCATTTAACTTCTGTGCTGATGTTAAGTTGAAAACATTATCCTCTGAGGTACTTGGTACTTCTTAATTGTACAAGTGGGCTTAGGACTTTAAAACATTACCCTTCTTGGTTATAAATCAAATAAGAGGCTGAAGAATGCTCTGGGCAGCTATGGTATTAGGAGCTGGAAATGGGATAAAAGATGTTCTATTTCTGGTGTTCCCTCCCCCCTAAGAATTTTGCTATAGAAGGGTCATTAATTCACTTAGCCAAATAATATCTCTTGAGCCCTTTGAAATGGCCTACTCTGAGCCGCCCGGGTTTTGTGGGTTTGCTCTTTTGCATGTCTCTTGGGGACTATAAAATTGCTGCTGCTGCAGCCCTCCTTTCACAGCCCCAGATGCGCAGCTTCAGAAATGTTCTACCAGCCAAGCCATGATTCCAGTTCTGATGTGCCCAAACTGTTTTGACTGAGCTTCACTCGCTCACAAAGATGTTCTCTTGGCAAGGACAGTCTTAGGAGGAGAAGCAAGCTAGCAAACACAGGCCTATTGTGATTCAGCCATCGGATGCTCACAGTGGCCAAGGATGCCGTCTGTGATAAAGGAAGCACGTGACTCAGAGGTTGCACCAGTGAGAGGGCAGCTGCGTTTCCTCAGGAGGGACCAGCAAGTCTTTAGAGAAGTACTCCTCCAGTTCGCCATTAGCAATGCTTACTGAAAGCAGAATTTTTGTACTGTGAGTCCTTGGGGACAGCTGATCTGGACTCCAGACTAGTTCACGTGTTTGCAGACTATTTGTGTTGCTGGATGGAGTTGCTCACACGTCTGCAGCTCTGGAAGCTGGCTGATGGAGAATCTGGACACCTAGGCTTAGCCTTGACCATCACCACAGACAGAAATGTTCTCTGTGGAAGCAGATAAGCAGGACAGCAGCACACTCACACTTCACCAGCACTGATGATCTATTGCTCAAAACACCTTCCTGGCCAAGTCCAGAGTCAGGCTGGAGGAGCATTGAAGACACACATGCCAAAGGATGATGGGTTGAAGGAAGGGAGGCAAATAGGGATGCTAGCCCAGTCAACCCATCAGTGAAGAGGAAACACTTGAGCCAAGTGTTGAGGATGAATGCTTGCTCGGTAGAAAGTGAAGAAATGCTAAAGGATGGAGCAGGAAGTGTGACATAAACGGTCATGTTGGTGGAACAAGAGAGGTGAGGGGAATAAGAATGTAGAGAGTAAAGAAATAGGATTGAGGAGCATTGTGAGGCATCTTATACACCCAAGGCTAGTCGAGGTAGCCCTGGTCAAGCAGGCTCTGCCTAGGCTACATTAGATGTGATCCATGTGCTTGCTCAAGAAATCCCTAGTTCAACATCCACTTGAGAGAGTTGAGTGCCAGGTGGGCCAGCGGAGCTGTGTTCTGCGTGCAATTATGTGAAAGAGACAACGTTGTGGATGGCTCTAGCAGCGGTTTACACCAGCCCCTCAGTGCTCACAGGCCCAGAGCGACAGCTGAGGTGGCAGGGCCCCTCTGCAGTGCCCAGGCTCCGTCTGGTCTCATAGGTGTTATTCTGGAAACATCTCTGGATCTGTGAACCACAGCGAGCCTACTGGCGCTCAATGAAGACTTCTCTGCCATTTTAACCACAGCAACAGCAAGTCATTTCACACCGAGAGCTGCGAGGAGCCTGTTGGGAGATTGTCTCCTGTACAGCATAATCTTCCTAGAGGCTATATGAGGATTTCGAAAATTTTGACCAGTCTGTCCTGTCACGCATGCTTTAGAACACAACTCCCATCTGAACTGAGGTTTTGTAATATGTGAATTATGATCTAGGCACGTATGATGAGAATGAAAGGCAGAGGAGATAAAGAGGGACCATAGTATTCAGGTGGCTTCTAGAAAGAGGAACTAATTTGAGGAACTTCCTACACAATAAAAGCAGGAGTGGAGTAGGCCTACCTTTCATTCTCTCTCATGATACTGTTGGATAGATATGAGATATGAGCAGGGTGTTCCTCCTGCGAATAACCACCCCCCTGACATGTTGATGGATGGATGGATTGATGATCAGTTAAAATGGAAACACAATTAGGTACGATAGCACACGCTTGTAACTCAACCACAAAGAAGGATGAGGCAGGAGAATTGACATGCATGAGTCCAGGGATAGCCTGGGCTACATAGTGAGACCCTGTCTCAAAAACTGAAGGAAAAAACTAACAAAAAAAAAAAACAAAAGAAAAATAAGATAGAAAAAAAATGTGTTGAATATAGGCAGTAATACAGAGAGATAAACAGACAGAAAGTATTCTGATATAGAAAAATAATCGATACCTTCTTATTATAAAACACACTTAGACATCTCTACCTCTGGGTTCTGATCTATAGATGCAAATAAACCTTAGGTGAAAAAAAGTTTGGAAAAGGTCTGTCTGCTGAGCATATAAAAGCATTTTCTCATCCTCATTCTCTGAGCATATGGTGTAAGCGCATTGGTACCACACCAGGCATGCTAATAAGCCAGAGGTGAGGTTAGTGTGCGGGAGGAGGTGTGTCAGTCCTATGCACATGCGAAGCATTTTATAAAGCAACATGGGCATTTGCAGCCTTTGTTGTTCCCAAGGGATTCTAGAAGAAATTCCCCATAGATCCTGGGGGAGGAGGGGTGTGGAGCAGGCAGCTACATATTAAATAACGTGCTAAGAAGCTTGAATTTCGTCTTGTCAGTGACAAATCAGGCGTTTGCTTGAACACATAACTGTCGTGATGCCCAACAGCCTTAGATACAATTTCCATGGAAACTGGCATTTGCTGGAGAAGAATATCTCCCTTGTTCAAATACTAACCTTCAGTGCAGATATTAGATTTAGGCGTAGATTTATCATAACCGGGAAAGGACCTGTAAATTTTTGGATCTAGCCAGACCACAGAATAAGATGTTAATGAGACAAGAGCCTGGGTTTTGAATCCCAGCACTTCCACGTAGTGTCTGTAATACTGAGCATGCCTTAAGCTCTGCAAACCTCTTCTGTTCTTGTGCAACAGTTAGATGAGATGAGCATTGCAAAGTGTCTCTGATCGTGTCTGGCATCAAGAGAGTAGCTTCTTTAGCTATTACATAACATCCCAAGGATAAGAATAATGTGAGAACCTTATTTTCCAAACATCTATCAATGGGGAGCTAGAAAACTCAGTACCTGTTTTGTTTTTGTTTGCTTTGTTTGCTTGTTTGGGTTTTTTTTTGGAGGGGGGCTTTTTTGTTGTTGTTATTGTTGTTAGATCAGATTTCAATTTACTTAATACATACTTTTCCAGTACTTTCTGTGTACTGAGCACTCTTAAATGTTTCAAATTAAGCTGGGGGAAAATTGGCCCCCATAACCCAAAGTTTCAACCACTTATCCCATCTAAACTTGATTCTTGTGTGCAATAAACGGGACCTTTAACCCCCTTCTCAGGTCAGGGCTTAAAGTACAGAACAACAGTTTTCTCTAAGTGAAAACACTTCTTGTCTTTGATCTTTATGGATGAAGTTTTGTATTTTCTTTCCCTATTGGTGGGAAGAAGAGATGGAAAGCATCTTGCCAAGAACTCCGTGCTTTCAAAGGGAGCCATCCACCATTTCTGTACCTCTTCCCTGTGCTAAACCTGAGATGAGACACAAGGCTGTCTAACACAAGAGGAATACTTCTGGAGTCAGAGCAGTAGAAGGTCAAACCCATCCTCCACACTTGAGGGAAGTCGTAACACTCCAGAGCTTTGATGCTACAAATGGGCATAAGATAAGATTTTGTTCGTGTTGAGGAGACCCTTGTATATGCAAAGCATATACAAGATAGATGATGCCCAGTGAGTCCCAGCTATTTCTTCCACACCAGACCTCACCATCCTTTCTGTATCTGAAATGTTAATATCTCATAAGCTCCCAACGGGGATAGCGCTCTTTAGAAGATATGCCTTCTCATCACTCTTTCATGCAAACCAATCTGGCTGGCATCCCACTTGAATCAGCAAGTCAAGAGTTTGTGTGAGCAAAGTAGGTTGGTCCCTGGGCAACCATTAGTTTTAGGTCACTGTCAGTACTTAGCAGGGTTGGCTAATGTTTTATTCATGAGCTAGAAATATGGCTTTCTCCCATTAAAAAGTGACAGAGGGTAATCCTGATTCAGAGAAGGTCTGACTTAGATGAGAGGGAATGAATGAGGAGGCAAAGTAGAGAAAACGCCCACATATAGGGCCTCTGAAGAGCCTGCAGGTGTGTTCTTAGTACTCTACCCTTTTCTCACTTGGGTCTTCATGTGTGTGTGTCTTTGAGACAGAGTCCTACTGTCCACTCCAAGTTAGCCTGTGCCTCTACCTTGCAAGAGAGCTTTAAAAATTTTGAAGATTTATTGTTATTATTTTAATCATATATATGTATGTATGTGTGTGTGTGTGTGTGTGAGAGAGAGAGAGAGAGAGAAAGAGTGTGTGTGCGCACACATGCCACTGTGTGTGCAGGTAGCCACTGAAGCTAGAGGCGTCAGATCACTCTGGAGTTGGAGCTAGCTGCTGACATGGGTGCTGGAAATCAGACTTAGTCCTCTGGAAGAGTACTATGTGCTCTTAATCCCCGAGCTGCTAAGAGAAGCTTTTTATGTCTCTGTTTCACAAAAGTATTAAAATACTGGCACTTCAACTCAAGTGGCTGGTATCTTTCATACCTGGTATTTTGGAACATACTTTTATATTTATGCTTTTGGTATGCCTACCCCATGCCAAGTGAAACACAAAGTCTTCAAGGGCTGGTGGGTTATCTAACTGTGTCTGGGCACTCTGCACTGGCAGCAGGGAGTAGTGGTTGGTCCCATGGGAGTGGGGACAGGTGCCTCACGTTGGGTCAGGAGGTAAAAAAGAATAATGATAACAACAGTACAAAGAGCAGCCAAATGCAGTCACAGCCCTTACCTGGAACAGCCACAGAGAAAGATTTTACAGGGTATTAGCACAGAACTGGGAACTGAGAGGACCAGAAGACGTTTAGAATGGCCAAGAAAGGCCTATAGGTGATGACAGTTGGCTTAGCACCCGAGTGAGAATCCTGTGTACTCATAGAAAGGTCTAGAAAAACAACACTCCAGGAGAGGGAGTGTTCTCAAAGACTCAGAGTCACGAGGGAGACACACCCCACACCCTCCACATGTTGAAAAGAAAAGAAAAGAAAAGAAAGAAAGAAAGAAAGAAAGAAAGAAAGAAAGAAAGAAAGAAAGAAAGAAAGAAAGAAAGAAAAAACAGACATGGCTCCAGCCAAGTGAGAAAGGGCACAGACAGTGCAGGAGAGGACAATCTTGCCAGTCAGGTTAATTTTGGTGTTTGTCCTACACATACTGGAAAGGCATGGGAGTTTCGAGCTAAGGAGTGATGTGAGCTGACACTTCTCTTGTAAAGTTCGCCGTTAGTGTTGTATGAATAATAAATTTCGGGAGGAAATGGAAAGACAGCCCAAGAAGTCCTTAAAACAACCAAGGTAGCAACATTTGTGGAGTATTTCAGTTATTTCACTTCTGTGTCCCATTCCCATACCAGGTGGTCATATCCCTCTTTAGAGGCGAGGAAACTAAATCCCAGAGAGGTTAAACAACCAGACCTAGACCATGGGATAGAAATGAGGTGAAAGAAGTCACTTAATTGATACTGGGGTAAAAACCAGCATTGCTGGCTCAGGTGTAGGAAGTCACGTGAGGACACACAGGGGTCGGGACGTCTAGCATGACTTCCCTTGGGCTTCCTGTTTTCACAGATGAGCGCTTGGCACATAGCCCATGTTTAGCACAAGGCAAGAACAATTCTTCCAGAAGCTGCTTGTACTGTTTCTGCTTTGTAGGAAGAATAACACAGCACATGTCAAGGTGCTTTTTGTTGGTGTCACAGGCCTCTCGAGGCATTTTTTTTTTAATTTCTTAGTTTCTTCCCTGAGAAGTTGCACTGCAGGAAATTAAAATGAATAAACAACAGGGAAGGAAGCGCCTCTTTGTTCTGTCCTGATATTTGGGAGTACAGAACACCTCGGAACCCCAGTTTGCTCAATTGGAGTGCTTGGGGTTAGGGAAGAGCAAATGTGAAGGAGGAATTTTTCTTTTTTTGAGATCTGTATCCTATAGCGTTTTAGGTCCAAAACATTCTGATTTAAGCTTCAGTTTAAGTCACTTCAAAAACTTCTTCTCAGCTTTTTAATTTTTTTTATTTTATTTTATTTTTAATTACACTTTATTTACTTTGTATACCCCCTCTAGTTCCCTCCCTCCTCCCCTCCCAATCCCTCCCTTCCTCTCCCTTCTCCACACATGTCCCTCCCCAAGTCCACTGGTAGGGGAGGTTTTCTTTTCCTTCCTTCTGATCCTAGTCTGTTAGGTCTCATCAGTAGTGGCTGCATTGTCTTCCTCTGTGGCCTGGTAAGGCTGCTCCCGCCTCAGGGGGAGGTGATCAAAGAGCAGGCCAATCAGTTCATATCAGAAGCAGTTCCTGTTCCCATTACTATAGAACCTACTTGGACACTGAACTGCCATGGGCTACATCTATGCAGGGGTTCTAGGTTATCTCCATGCATGGTACGTGGTTGGAGTATGAGTCTCAGGAAAGACCCCTGTGTTCAAATTTTTTGGTTCTGTTACTCGCCTTGTGGAGCTCCTGTCCTCTCCAGATCTTACTATTTCCCACTTCTTTCATAAGATTCCCTGCATTCTGCCCAAAGTTTGGCCATAAGTCTCAACATCTGCTTTGATAGTCTGCAGGGCAGAGCCTTTCAGAGGCCCTCTGTGGCAGGTTCCTAACTTGTTCCCTGTTTTCTTCTTCTTCTGATGTTCATCCTCTTTGCCTTTTTGAATGGGGATTGAGCATTTTAGCCAGAGTCCTCCCTCTAGATTAGTTTCTTTAGGTGTACAGATTGTAGTAGGTTTATCCTATATTATATGTCTATATGAGTGAGTATATACCATGTGTGTCTTTCTGCTTCTGAGATAGCTCATTCAAGATGGTCCTTTCCAGTTTCCACCATTTACAAATTTCATGATTTCCTTGATTTTCATTGCTGAGTAATATTCCATTGTGTAGAGGTACCACGATTTCTGTATCCATTCTTCACTTGAGGGGCATCTGGGTTGTTTCCAGCTTCTGGCTATTGCAAATAAAACTGCTAAACATGGTTGAGCAAATGTCCTTATTGTGTACTTGAGCCTCTTTTGGATATATGCCTAGGAGTGGTATAGCTGGATCTTGAGGAAGTGCTATTCCTAGTTGTCTGAGAAAGCGCCAGCTGGATTTCCAGAGTGGTTGTACAAGTTTACATTCCCACTAGCAATGGAGGAGGGTTCCCCTTTCTCCACAACCTCTCCAGCATGTATTGTCACTTGAGTTTTTGATCTTGGCCATTCTGATGGGTGTAAGGTGAAATCTCTGGTTCTTTTTGATTTGCATTTCCCTGGTGGCTAATGATGTTGAGCATTTCTTTAAGTGTTTCTCTGCCATTCGATATTCCTCTTTTTCTGTGAACTCATTGCTCTATGAATACACCAGGAAATTTGTCATCCATTTGAATTTAAAGTAAAAACTTAAAAAAAAATTAAACCTTTTGCCAGAGTCTAGGAGGTCCTTTGTATATTCAGGCCATTGCTTCTCCATGCTTCCCTCCTAGTTCCGCTTTCCCTTGACTGCTGCCTTCCAATCTAGAAAGGAGCCTACTGGCAGCTATTCAAGCAGGCTTGCTGCAAGTGTGCAGAAATACCAGCTGCCTCCTATGTGTGGAAGGGTCTTCTCCTTCCACATCATCTCCTGTGGCTCCTGCTCGTCATACATGATTCCTTTTTATCAATTAGGTAATTCAGTATTTATCAATCCCACATATGTATCAGCCACTGTTTAGAGTCTGCCTTCATAAAGAATGTTTTTTCTCAGTTGGAAGAAAGACAAACCAGCTAGTCATGACATACTACAAAGCAGTGTCAAATGCATCAACACCAACTTTCCAGCCTCCAGCTCAGGTTCCTTACCCAAGGTTCTGAGCTCATAGATGGAAAGAAAGGAGGATTTCTGCCCCTAACAATGAATTATTGTGCTTTTGTAGTGTTCAGATCATGAGGCACTTTGTAATACTTCGTGTTCTAGAACAGTTTGTGACAGGAGGAACTAAGTAGGGAAAATACAATGATGCGACATTATCTTCCCCTACCTGGGAATATCTGAAATGATGCAATGTGGTTTTGAGCATTGGCACAGTGGCCCCAAACTTTGAGGTTTTAGAGCATTTCTGATTTAAAATTATCAAATTTAGAAGGCCCAACTGATAAAACTTACGCAAATATTCAAAACATGAGAAACACTGAAATCTGAGTCAGTTCTGACCCCACGGTTTTCTGATATGGTGTACTGGGTCTCTGTTACTTCATGCACCAGAAGGTGATACAGTTGTCAACTGGCGATCTTCAGCTTGCCAACTACAGACCCAGCATGATACAAGGTGTCATGTGATCCCATAGTAACAGATCAAATTAAACTAGTTTTAAAAGTGCATAAATAATTTATAGTTTTATAATTATAATTTGAAGTTATAAATTACAACATTGCAGCCAGTCCTGATGAGACTTGATAAACTAGGGTCAGATGGAAGGTGAGAAGGAGCTCCCTATCAGTGAACTTAGAGAGGGTCAGAGAGGAGAGGAGGAAGGGAGGGTGGGATTGGGAGGGTATGAGGGAGGGGGCTATAGCTGGGATACAAAGTAAACTAAAGTAATCAATATAAAAATAAAACTTTAATTAAAAAAATCACATTCCAAAAAATGTATAAATTATAAACATAATTTATATTATTCCCATGACTTACAGGTTCAAAGTGAAATATAATGGTATGTAGGCCTAGGTGGGGGGGGAGGGCTGCTAGAAAAGGTAGCTGGAGAAGCACAGATGTGAGCTCTGGTGTGGAAAGGAGCTGACCATACAGAAACCATCCCAGGTTCAGGGGCAGCCCTTCAAAGCCTCGCGGTTAGCAGCAAATCTGGTGTCCTTGCAAAGCAGAAAACAGACCCACATGGTTAAAGCTTGGCAGGCAGTGGGGAGGACAGAGTCCACCCTGGAGACGTGCCCAGGGATGAGATGAAGTGGGGAGTTCAAGGTTGTATGTATATGTACACGTGTGTATATAGACCAGACGTCAATGGTGAATGTGTTCTTCAGATGCTTGCCACCTTAGTATTTGAGACACGATGTCTCACTGAACCTGGAGCTTCCTATTCTGCTAGACTGGCTGACAGCAAGTCCCAGGTATCCTCCTGAATCTGCCTCCATAGCGTTGGAATTACAGGCATTTGCCACCACATCTGGTTTTTCATGTGAGTGCTGGTGACCTGAACTCCAGCCCTCATTTCTGAACTGCAAACACTTTACCAAGTGAACCACCCTCTAGGGCTATTTCATTCACTACTTTTATTATTTTTATTAGAAATCAAGAGAGCTGATCCAGGATCGTGGCACTGACCAGGCAGAGTATCTGAAAAGCAGCTTGGCAGTGAGGACAGAGTGACTGGCAGGCCGTATTTCGGACCCCAAAAATGCTGATGTCTGCATTTCTCAGACTACTCCAGACTCCAGAGATAGGTGAACCCAGTCTGCAGTAGAAGCTTCAGGAACAAACAGTCAAGGCTAGAGACAACCAGATGGCTAGAGGCCAGTGTAAGAATACAACCAACAAAAATCAGGACATCATAGCTTCATCAGAATCTCCAAAAATTAGTGGTTATTCTAATGCAACTGGAACACAAGAAAATTATCTTAAATCCATGATTATTCAGATATTTGAGGCACATTAAGAGAAAACACACAACAGAAAAAAATAGAAGCCATCATGGACAGAAAAGAATCCATAATCAAACAGGTGAAGGAAATGAATAGATTCTTTCAAGACATAAAAACAGAATTATAATCAATAAATAAAACACAAACAGAGAAACCCCTGGAGTTGAAGAACTTAGAGAACAGATCAGGAACCACAAAGGTAAGCATCACCAACAGAACACAAAGAAAAGGTGGAGAAGAGAATCTCAAGCACTGAAGCTACAGTTGCAGAAATTGATACATCTCTCAAAGAAAACATAAAAACAATTGATACATCTCTCAAAGAAAACATAAAAACAATTGATATATCTCTCAAAGAAAACATAAAAACAGAAAAGTTCCTGACAAAAAACATCCAAGAAATCATGGACACCATGAAAAGAAAAAAAAACAAAAACAAAAACAAAAACAAAACAACAAATAAGAAAACTAAGAATAATAGGAATAGATGAAAAAGAAGATGCCAGACTCCAAGGCCCAGAAAATATTTTCAAGAAAATCATAGAAGAAAATTTCCCCAACCTTAAGAGATACACTTAAACATTCAAGAGGCTTACAGAACAACAAATACACTAGACCAGAAAAGAAATTCCTCCTGCCACATAATAATCAAAACACTAAATCTACACAACAAAGAAAAAATATTAAAAGTGGCAAGGGAAAAAGACCAAGTAACATATATAAGCAGACCTATAGAATCACACCAGACTTCTCAACAGGGACTATTGAGGCTGGAAGGGCCTGGGAAGATAGCATGCAGACACTAAAAGACCACAGATGCCAACCCAAATTACTATACCCAGCAAAACTTTCAATCAACATAGATGGAAAAAACAAAATATTTCATGACATAACTAAATTTAAACAATGTATATGCAGCAACCCAGTCCTACAGAAGATACTAGAAGGAAAACACCAACCCAATGACATCAACTACACCCAAGAAAACATGGGATAAATATACCTTCACAACAAAAAAAAAGCAAAAGAAAACACACAAGCACACAATCACCACCAATTCTACAATAAAAGGAACTAATAGTCATTGGTTACTAATATCAAACAACATCAGTGGACTCAACTCTCTGCTAAAAAGACAGACTAACAGAATGGTTGCAGAAACAGGATCTAACATTCTGCTGCATTGAGGAAACACACCTCTGCAACAAAGATAGACACTACCTCAGAGTAAAGGGCTAGAAAAAGGTTTGTCAAGCAAACGGACCCAAGAAGCAAGCTAGAGTAGTCATCCTAATATCTAATAAAATTAATCAAAGAGATGGGGAGGGACACTTCATTCTCACCCAAGAAAAAATCCAGCAGGAGGACATCATATTCCTGACCATCTATGCCTGAAACACAAGGGCTCCTGCATTTGTCAAAGAAACATTATTAAAGCTTAAAACATGCACCAATCCCAACATCTTAATAATGGGAGACTTCAACACCCTACTCTCACCAAGGGGCAGATCATTGAGACAGAGCTAAATAAAGAAATAATGCCACTTACAGAGGGGTCTTAAATCAAATGGACCTAATAGATGTATACAGAACTTTTCACCTAAACACAAAATAGTATACCTTCTTCTCAGCACCTCATGGAACCTTTTCCAAAATTGACCATATAGTAAGGCACAAAGCAAGCCTAAACAGGTACAAGAAGACTGAATTAATCCCTTGTATCATATCAGACCACCATGGTCTAAAACGACCTCAATAATAACAGAAATAGCAAAAAGCCTACACATACATGGAAAGTGAACAAATCCTTACTCGATGACAGCTGAGTCAAAGAAGAAATAAAGACAGATATTAAAGACTTCCTAGATTTCCTTGCAAATGAAGGCACAACTTACTCAAACTTATGGGACACAATGAAAGCAGTGCTAAGAGGAGAGTTCATAGCACTAAATGCCTTCATAAAAATTTTTTGAGACATCTCCTATAAGCAACTTAATGACATACCTAAAATCAACAGAAAAAAAAAGAAGCAGACACACCCAAGAGGAGTAGACAGCTGGAAATAATCAAACTCAGCTGAAATCAATAAATTAGAAACAAAGAACAGTTCAAAGAATCAAGGAAACCAAGAGCTGGTTCTTTGAGAAAGTCAACAAGATAGACAAACCCTTAACCAAAATAACTAAAAGGCAGAAAGACAGTATCCAAATCAACAAAATCAAAAATGAAAAGGGGGACATAATGACAGACACTGAGGAAATGCAAAGAATCATTAGGTCCTACTTCAAAACCCTATACACAACAAAATTTAAAAATATAAATGAAATGGACCATTTTCTTGATAGATTCCATTTACCAAAGCTAAATCAAGATCAGGTAAATAAATTAAATAGTCCTATATCCCCTAAGGAAATAGAAGCTGTCATCAAAAGTCTCCCATCTAAAAACAGCTTAGGGCCAGATGGTTTCAGGGCAGAATTCTATCAGATCTTCAAAGAAGAGCTAACACCAATACTCTTCAAACTATTCCACAAAATAGAAATAAAAGGAACATTACCAAACTCATTCTATTAATCCACAGTCACTTTGATACCTAAACTGCACAAAAACCCAACAAAGAAATTCAGACCAATGTCTTTTATGAACATTGACATAAAAATACTCAATAAAATACTCACAAACCGAATACAAGAACACATCAAAGATATCATCCACCATGACCAAGTAGACTTCATCCCAGGCATGCAGGAGTGGTTCAATATATGTATATCCATCAATGTGATCCACCATATAAACAAACTGAAGGAGAAAAACCACATGATCATCTCTTTAGATGCTGATAAAGCATTTGACAAAATCCAACACCATTCACGTTTAAAGTTTTGGAGAGATCAGGAATACAAGGCACATACCTAAACACAGTAAAGACAATATACAGCAACATCAGACTAAGTGGAGAAAATCGATCCCACCAAAATTAGGGACGAGGCAAGGCTGCCCACTCACTCCATATATCTTCAACATACTTGAAGCCTTGCTAGAGCATAAGACAACTAAAGGAAATCAATGGGATACAAATGGGAAAGGAAGAAATCAAAGTATCACTATTCACAGATGATATGATAGTATACATGAGTGATACCCAAAATTCTACCAGAGAATGCCTTCAGCTGATAAACACCTTCAGCAAAGTGGCTAGATACAAAATTAACTCAAAAAAGTCAGTAGCCCTCCTATATAAAAAGGACAAAAGAGCCAAGAATGAAATTAGGGAAACCACACCCTTCACAATAGCCACTAACATAAAGCACCTTGGTGTGACTCTAACCACGCAGGTGAAAGACCTGTTTGAAAAGAATTTCAAGTTTCTGGAGAAAGAAATTGAAGATATCAGAAGATGGAAAGATCTCCCATGTTCATGGATTGGTAGGATTAACAGTGAAAATAGCCATCCTGCCAAAAGCAATCTACAGATTGATTCAATGCAATTCCCATCAAAATACCAATACAATTCATTACAGAACATGAAAGAACAGTTCTCAGTTTCATATTCAAAAACAAAAAAACCCAGAATTGCTAAAACAATCCTCTACAATAGATCGTCTGGAAGTATCTCTATCCTTGATCTCAAGCTGTACTATAGAGCAATAGTGTTAAAAACTGCATGGTACTGGCATAGAAACAGAATGGTGGATCAATGAAATTGAATAGAAGACCCAGAAATAAACCCACACACTTACAGGTACTTGATTTTTGACAAAGAAGCCAAGACCATGCAATGGAAAAAAGATAGCATCTTCAACAAATGGTGCTGGTGTAACTGGATGTCCACATGTAGAAAAATGCAAATAGATCCATATTTATCACCCTGCACAAAAGTAAAGTCCAAGTGGATCAAAGACCTCAACATAAAACCAGGCACTAAACCTGTTAGAAGAAAAAGTGGGGAAGAGCCTTGAACTCATTGGCACAGGAGAAAACTTCTGGACAGTATACCAAGAGTTTAGGCTCTAAGAGCAACAATCAATAAATGGGACCACATGAAACTGAAAAGCTTCTGGAAAGCAAAGGGCACCATCAACAGAACAAAACAACAGCCTACAGACTGGGAAAAGATCTTCACCAACCCTACATCTGACAGAGGGCTGATATTCAGAATATATAAAGAACTGAAGAAATTAAACTCCAACAAACCAAATAATTCAATTTTAAAAATGGGGTACAGAGCTAAACAGAGAATTCTCAATAGAGGAATATCGAATGGCAGAGAAACACTTAAAGAAATGCTCAACATCATTAGCTATCAGGGAAATGTAAATCAAAATGACTCTGAGATTCCATCTCACACCCATCAGAATGGCTAAAATCAAAAACTCAAGTGCCAACATGTGTTGGAGAGGATGTGGAGAAAGGGGAACCCTCCTCCATTGCTGGTGGGAATGTAAACTTGTATAATGACTTTGGAAATCAATCTGTTACTTTCTCAGAAAACTGTAAATAGTGTTACCTCAAGACTCAACTGTACCACTACTGGGCATATATCTGAAAGATTCTCAACCATACAACAAAGACATTTCAGCTATGTTCATAGCAGCTTTATTTGTAATAGCCAGAATCTGGGAACAACCTAGATGTCCCTTAACCAAAGAATAGATACAGAAAATGTGGTACATTTACACAATGGGATACTTCTCAGCTTTTAAAAACAAGGAAACCATGAAATTTGCAGGCAAATGAATGGAGCTAGAAAAGATCATCCTGAGTGAGGTATCCCAGAAGCAGAGAGACATGCATGGCATATACTCACTCATAAGTAGATATTAGCCATATCATATAGGATAAACATACTAAAATCTACAGACCTAAAGAAGCTAACTAACAAGGAGGATCCTTGGGAAGATGCTTAATTCTCATTCAGAAGGGAACACAGGATAGACGCTGGAAGCAATAGAAGAAACAGGACTGGAGCCTACGACAGATGCCCTCTAAAAAAATTTCCAACCAGCAGGGGAAAGAAGCAGATGCAGAAACTCACAGCCAAACTTTGGACAGAGCACAAGGAATCTTATGAAGGGTCAGAGAGAATGACATTTAATGAGTTGGGTTTTTTTGTTTTTGTTTGTTTTTTGTTTTTGTTTTTGTTTTTGTTTTTAATGGAGTTTGAGAAGAGGCCATTGGTTAATACCGCAGGCCGAGAAGTCCATTGTTTAAAAGGCACAGAGGCAGTAAACAGGCTGTAGGAACTGTAGGTGATCTGGCGGTCACTAGACTGGGTAGCCACAGGGTGTGCCGGCTGGGGGTGCTGCGTGTACGGCTGTTCAAGGAAGGTTGGCTGAATGGTAAACTCACACGTTCTTCAGCTGAGACGCCATTCATCCAGACTATCTTGCCATCCTTTGTTTTCCTCTCCTGTGCGGGTCTCACCTCCTTATAAATTCACCGTAAATAAAGAGAGGGCGTTGGCCTAAATTTTCTTTCCTGAGACTTTGTTGCACACACGGGTTCGCACTTGAGAACCCCCCACCCTACCTCCTGAGCACTGAGATCACCGGCCTGTGCCACCGTGTCCTAGTTAAAAGGTTCTTTCCTGGGCTGGCGGCTTTGGCAATAGAGCGCTTGGCGACTGCAAGCCAGAATCTGGGCTTCCAGACCCCTGCTGCTTCAGCCCTGCTGCTCCCTCGGCAACATGGGAGGCGGAGAAAGAGTCCCCAGAAGCTTGCGGCTACTTAGTGTGAGGACACAGTGGCTGACAAGAGTCCCTAAAGAAGTTAAATGCATAGAGTTTGGAGTTCTTGGACTCGGCGTACTAGCTACGTAATACTGGAAACTTTTCTTACCCCGGGACCTTCCATTTCTTCCTCACGAGGGGTGTAGTGAAATCCCATCCTACCTTGTAGGGTTGCTGTGAACAGTGAGATACATATCTAAATTCTGAAAAGCGGAATCACGGTGTATAAAAGGCAGCCGGATGGTCTGATGCTAGAAGCAATGGGCGGTCCAGATCGTGGCTCCTCACTAACCCCCACCCCTCCAGCTCAGGGGTGGTCTCCATCCATCCCCTCGCTCTAAGAATATGGGGTTGGATATTATGGCACAGCTCAGAGCAGACACCGTGAACCGTGGACTACGAATAAGAGCTGAGTGATCACATAGGGCTCTCGGCCTTTTTTTTCCATTCATTCCGCTGAGGGTCTGTGTTAGCACATAGGAGGACAAGGTAAAGAGCTCTCAGCAAGGTCACTTAACAGACTACCACTCAGTCTAACGTGTCCCTCTAGCGACAGGCTAAGTTATATTTCACGGGCGATAATGTCAGGCGTGAGGATGACTTGTCTGTCCCACATCTCCCCTGCAGATGGCTGACTCGGCATGTCTGGCAGTTGGATCAGCCTCAGAGTTTTTGAAAACCGACACTCAAAGCCCCTCATAAGCTAAGCTCTCTCCATACGCCCTTGGTCACCAGCCAATGCTTCACTGATTTCATTCCCCAGTGTCTCCCTTGCTTCTTTAAGTGGCTTGTAGGAAGGAGGAAAGTCGAATGAACCAATGAGGCAGTCTGGTTTCCAGACGCAGGTCCTTTATGTCACAGCAGTCTAAGCCTCAGTGTCCTCATCTGAAGAATGCCTCATGATGTCACTGAGAGGAAATTAGGAAACATCCATATGTTTATATATAATTGTTTATATATAAATGTTTATAATTATATATAATGTTTATATATTATTATATATAAATAACCCACATGAATATAGTTTGTGCCAAAAGTAAGAGCCAAGGTTCTGTCTTGTACCTGTGGTCTCAGCTGCTCTGCACCCTGAAGCAGAGGGATTGTGTGAGTCTAGGAATTTGACGGCAGCCTGGGAACCACCTTGTCCTAAACAGAATGGAAATAAAAGTGTGTGACTTAACTGAATGAGAATTGCAGAGGTTCTCAACGCTTGTATCTGCAGCAGACATAACCTCTCCTTATGACTTCAGGTAATTGTTGGGTCAGTCCCCTGGGGTCCTCTTTGCTTTACATCTTAATAACAGCTTTTCTCACCTCCCTACCCTTTCCCTCCTTCCAGCTCCTCTCAAGTCCCACCCACCATTCCCTCACAAATTCTTTTTCTTTAATCTTCATTGGATTATATACGTGTATATAAGTATGTGTAAATATGCAAATACAGACACCGAGTCTGTTTATTGTTGCTTAAATGTTTAAGACTTCAAGGCTGACTATTCATATGATCATTTATTTATATGTGCCAACTGGGGGTTCATCCCTGGGGAGAGGCCAGTCCCCCACCTTAACAGTCATTACTTGACTACAATTCTTTGTTAGAGGTGAGAGCTGTGAGGTTCCCCCCTTCCATTTTAGCATGCCTATTGGCATTATCCTCACCGGGTCTTGTTTAAGGAGCCATATTGTTCAGGTTTCAGGGGTATAACATCACCGTAATTTCTGGGAGATTCGATCTCACAGAGGATGCCATGGTCCCATGGCTCTTAAAGTCTTTGCCCTCCATCTTCCATCGTGTTCCCTGAGCCTTAGGTGTGGGAGCTAGGTTGTAGATGTAGCCTTTGGGGCTAAACAACCCATCAGCTGTTCTCTATCTTTGGACAAGTTGTGGTTTTTCTGTAATGGTCTACATTGCAAGGAGAAGCTTCTCTGATGAAGGGTGAGAGCTATACTTAAGCCCAGAGATTTAGATCTAGGAAAGACAGATGAGAGAGAACACGGCAGAAGACTAGGCCTCAGGGAATTCGATATTTTTTTTCTGACTTCCACCAAGCATATGTGTGCTGCACATACATGCAGAAAGGCAAACACTTATACACCTAAATTAAAATCAACCCGAATATTTTTTAAAGCCCATAAAAGGATAATAAACCTTCAGTCAAGTGACCTGCCCAAGGTCCCATCCAAGCAGAGCTGGTAACACCCCCATCTATTCTGAAGCCTTTGCCCTTCTCTAACCATTTACCTTTTTGTTTGATGGATTGTCGTGTTTAACCATTATCTCCATTATCTCCTGTATAGAAGGAAAATGTTCTCCCCTTGATAATATAATTCTGTAAATCTAGCATAATTTATGTCAAGGTTTTATTTATTTGTTTTATTTATTTATTTAGAGTGTGTGTGTGTGTGTGTGTGTGTGTCTATGTGTGTGTATGTAGAGTGCATGTAGTGGTCTGAGGACTACTGATGGGACTCATTTCCTCCTTTCACTGAGTCCCGGAGGCTAAACAAGTCATCACACTTGCACAGAAAGCTTCTTTACCCACTGAGCCCTGTCACTGGTCAGTTTTTAAATCTAACCACTATCAGACTTGAGAGAGGATTTCTTAGGGTGAAGGGCTGTGGGAAGGGTGGCCTTGCATGAAGTATTGCTCTTAGGAGGAATTTGGCAAGTTCAGGACCTCATGTGAAGTCAGACGCTCTTATATTGCTTCACTGTCCTGACTGTAGGCTGTCATAGGCTGCTCACTAGCTTAGCTGCTCCCTTTCCTTCTATCTTTAAAGCTCATGTCCTATCACAACCAAACATGGATGGGATGCCCCCCCCCGCCCCAGCAAATATATAAGGACACAGGTGGGTCTTATTATTAAAGTTTTGACCATTTCAGTTAGTGCAAACCCTTCATTAGATTTTTCTGGAACTTCCTTTCAGTGGCATTTTTGCCCTGCCAAGTTACATGTGTGGCTCAGGAAAAAGACAAGAAAGGAAATTTTTATTCCCCCCTCCCACCCCCGGTAATACAGCTATTTTCACACAAAATCCTCATGGTAAAGAAGGGAAGGTTCCAAGAATCTGAATGGTTCCACAGACCATGCAGCAAGAGTTGAATCTAACAGACGATGAACCCTCAAGAAGTATTAATCATTGTTGTGATTAATAATCTCACTGTTTGAGCACATGGCTCATTGGATAAACTACGGGAACCCATTCTATGGAGAGTACAGCCAAGTATGGGGCCGGACAGACTTCTCTAAAAGACAAAGGGATTGTACCAGGCATCCCAGATTAGTGGCCCAGGAGTAGATGGACCAGTAGAACCAACAGGAAGAGGTCCCTTGTCCATGCTTCAGCCAGAGACCTTATTTGCTCAAAGCTTTATTTCGAAGATAATAGTCCACGGGTCCAAATAGAATTCAGACAATTCCAGTTTCTTGAGCCATCTTTAACATTGACATTGCAGGTAAGAAGCTATTTTTGCTTCTTAGAGAAGAGATAATCATGATGAAGGCATCATTAAGAAAGATTAAAGCTTTATGATGCTGGATTTAAATGATAAGAGCTTCTCCGTAGGAAAGTATGAAATTTAATGTATCTGTAACAAAAGATCTTATATAATGAAGGCCAGCGCAGAACATCCTTTAAAATATAGTAGTGTTACCAATGTAATATCACTCACATGTTTTGCGGCACCATTATACAGAGCAAAAATATTTTATTCCATATCATCACTATATCTGTGAAGTAGATTCCATTCTTGGTATTTTACAGAGTGGGAAATGGAAGCTAAAGCTGTTGATCTAGTGCTTTCAGACTGGCATTTGAAGAGAGCTAGGGCTCAGCTTCCCTCTGTCTGCAGGCATAGCCCTGGCCTAGCTGTTGTGCTGCCTCTCCACGGTTCTAGCATTCTGGGTGCATTTTTCATAATGTGGAGATAAATAAATTGAATCATTTAGTTCTTGCTTATCCAAGATCTCTATATTGATACACACTGTATACAACTGAAATGGATCTTAGCTCTAGCGCCAATGTCCTGGGAAAACAAAACAGTCTTAGACATCTAGGAATGGACTAAGTACCACTCACAATATCTCTCTCCTAACTCTGGACCTACAGGATATTCTTTGTAAACTGATCTGAAAGATGCTGCTGCTGCTTCTCCCCCTCTTCCTCTTCTTCCTGCATTTCCTCTTCTTCCTCTTCATCTTAGAAAAACACTTGGTTAAAATCCTTTGTAACAATCTAAAATCAGATACTTATTCATTTCTGACAAAGTTTGTGCAAGAAATTGATTAGATATCCTCTTTCAATTCCTCTGAAAACTGTTTCTTATTAATAAAGTTAATTTCCCATGGATTTGATGAGATCATTAAGCCATTAGAGCATGAGATACACAGCACAGTCTTTAATTTAGCAAGGTTTCTCTCAATTATCTCCTGCAGGAAGGATGAGCAAAAATATGAAAGATAAGGTTACTAAAGAATTAGAATTCACTCATGTTTTCTTTTTCAGCGAGAAATATCATAAAAATATTATAGGGAATATGCAAATAAAGACCAGGAAGAGGCCTCAGAGGTTAAGAGCACTTGCTGCTCTTTCAGAGCACTCAAGTTCTATCCCGAGCACACTTGTCAGTTAGCTAACAACTGCCTGTAACTCCAGCTCCAGGGGATCTGATACTATCTTCCAGCCTCCACAGGCAGTCATATGCAGACACACACACACACACACACACGGGGGGGGGGCACTAAATTCAAATAAAAATTAATTAAACCTCTAAAAATATAATAGAAAGCAATAAAACAGTCAAATTTTTGAATGAGAAAAAGGAAGTGCATATATTATTACATGGAAGAAACAAAGGGAGGTCAATGTCCACCTTTTCATTCCTGTGACCTGAGTGAATATACACATGGCTGGGAGAAATAAGTAAGAATACTAACATGTGCAGGCCACATTTGTGCAGAGATAGAAGGCGTGTGTGTGGTTACTTCTCCTCTAGTCTCTCCATGATTGTTGGGGTGGCTCCTCCTTTGTTTTACTTCCCAACTGTACTTTTCACCTCTAGCACAAGCACCTGTTTAGGGAATGTGTTCCGATTGCCCTTTCCTATACTGGAACTATAAATTGACACGTTTGTGAACACAGAACTTTACGCTGTCTAAACAGCAGGGCACTCTACCTTCCACAGCAGCTTGCTTAGAAAGCCGTTTCCCGAGTAAACTCAGGCAAGCCGAGTCTGCGAATTTTGACTGCTGTGTTGTCGTCTTTCAAATGAACATCGGACATTTGCTCATGTGTTCAGTTAACTGGGGAGCAGTTAATCTGTCTTAAAATTTTACATATATGGTGAATCCAAGTGAGTTCATCAAAGCCATTTATTTGCCAAAGAATAGAATTGCAGAGCAGTAGCAATTAAGCAATTTCAGCTTTATAAGATTTTGACATATTATCTCCCATATTGGTTATGTCAAGTCTTTCCCAAACAATATAAAGATTCACCATTTCTCAGCTTTCCCACCAAATGTGGTGTTATTCTCAAACTGGGATTCATGCTGATCTGATGGTGTGAATTAAATTGTTCTCCTTTTCATTTTTTTCTGTGTACTGTAAGCTTAAGGGTTTAATTTTGTGTGCTCTTCAAATCGACTTTTCGGTGGTGACAATAATGAATCTGTCCAATTTTCCATGGGCAATCCCTCTTTCTATTGCTGAAATTCCTGATAGAATTTATACAGAATTTATATTTATTGCTGCACTTTTTCATAAATATGGCATTTGTTGGAGATCAATCCAGTTAAGAAGGTTTAACTCCCATGAAATGATTATGGCATTTATTAAAATCTGATGTTTTTTCCATTAAAACTGTGATTAATTAGAGTGCTACCTTCCCTAAGGTTGAGACATCCTTGTGACCGTGGAATAATTCTTTTGTTCTCCAGGTTACTTACAGATTAATTTATTTTCCTAGGAATTCACAGTCAGGGCTGGGTTGAATCTTCCTAAGTAAAATTTGCACTCTCTTGATTTTTCTTTTATTGTTTGATCATGTTGCTTTTCATGTGAAAATACTGATCTCTTAATATTAGTAATTTTACCTTGTTTCTGTGTTCTGAAGCTTTCTCTTAACCCCGTCAGTAGGGGCTGGGAGGCGGAGTGGCTAAGGCATCTGCTGCAGAGTGTGGGGAACAGCATTTGCTCTTTCCTGTTCATGTTGGTGTCGAGCCTGCGCTGGCCAAGTGTTGTCTGCTAGAGCTGACTGCTTTGGTAGTTTCCCTTCTTTGTGTACAGGGACCTCTGCTGACCACACTTAGCTTCACAGCAGATGGCCTGGGCAGGTTCCCCGTCCTTCTTGTTTTGGTTTGTTTGTTTGTTTGTTTTTCAAGACAGTTTGTCCTGTCCGGCTGTCCTGCTCTGTAGACCAGGCTGGCCTTGAACTCACAGAGCTCGTCTGCTTCTACCACCCGAATGCCGGAATCAAAGGTGTGAGCCTCTGCCACCTTACTCCCACCCTCCTGAATCTCCCCGGATTGAATCCTTTGAGGTGGCTGATATTCTAGATGGAAGTGTGTCGCAAGTACACTGGGGGTGTGGGAGACAAACACAATAATGAGGGCTCTATGAGTTAATTGCTTAGAACTCTGTGTGTGTGTGTGTGTGTGTGTGTGTGTGTGTGTGTGTAAAACTTTACCAGGTTAAATGCACACTCCCTCACTTGTGGTTGTTCCCTGTTTTCAGGCATCTGGGATAGCTTAGTTTTATTTATTGTTTTTTTATTTAATTCTTTATGTATGCGTGTTTCGTGTACCACATACATGCCTGGTTCCACAGAGGCCAGAAGAGGGCATCCGATCCCCTAGAACTGGAGTTACAGATGCATCAACATGGGAGCCAGGTCCTCTGGAAGAATAGCCACTAAGCCACCCTTCCCGCCAGGTAGCTCAGCTTTGAACAATAGATGCCCTCTCGGGATGGTGCCCAGCCACTGCCTCCTACACACACAGAGGGACAACACGACTCTTCTCTACTGCTGACCCACCTGCCAGAGGAACTGCTTCCTGGTCTACTTGGCTTCTTGGCCAGCCGCCAGGCTTTTTGTTCTGCTTTTCAGCTATTTTGCCACTACTTTTGGGAATTTCCAACACTCTTCCTCTGGTTGAAAGAGATTGTTCTTTCTTAAGCTAACTCTTATCTTTAACCAAGTCACATGGAGGCAGCTTCTAGCTTCCCATCTTAGCCCATAATAATTCTCTTTACTAATCTCAGGAATTAACATCTGTGAGCTAGGGAGATGGCTCAGCCAGCAAAGTTCTTGCCTTATAAGCATGGAGACCAAATCAACCCTCCAGAACCCTATAAAATAGCCAAGCATGATGAAACACACGAACTCTCAGGGCAGGCAGATCTTTTGCCAGCCAGTCAAACCTTGTCATTGTATTCTGCGCCAAGAGACAGTCTCTGCCTCACAAAGCATCATAGATGGCACCTGAGGAATGATGCCCAAGGGTTCCACATTCAGGCACATACATGTGCTGACCCACACACGTGAACACACGTGCATACATATGAAGAATTGTCTTTATGCTATCTATAACTCCTTTCTCTTGCCCTTAAGCATGTAAAGTCTTTTTTGGGGGATCTCTTATTTTTACCCAATAGTTACTAATACTCCTTTGTCTTCTTTGGATACTTAATATACTTAATACATCGAACACTGCTGTAAATTTACTTTCCCCACTGCTCACCTCATGACTGTTTTGCCATGGCTCACATTATTCTGTGGTTTTCAGCTTTTGACAATAAGCTTGTTTTAAGTAAAGATTGTTTCCTCTGGGATCTTAGATGTTGTGGGCATGGAAAGATTTCTATCCCAGAATACGCAATGCAAACTCAGCTCTCCTTCCCAAGTGAGTAAGAGAGTTTACTCTGAGCCAAACATGAATGAGCGTGGCCTGGGGGCATGGGTGCATGTTTCCCCAAATGCATTCTTCCCTGAGGAACTGGTTCCATGAAAGTTTTATAGACACGGAACAAAGGAAAGCCACAAATCATTACATTTGCCAAGTATATTGAGGGGAACACCGTGGGTTGAAGCAAAGCAAGGAATTCTCTGCTATAGGCCTCCGTGGCTAGATGATGGCAGTATTAGCTTTGGGGTGGGGGTGGGGTGGACACTAGTGCCCCGCTAAGTTAATGTACTAGGTGTACCTACCTGAGAAGTCAAAGTGATGTTAGATCACATACAGAAGTGGGTGACAAGTAGCTATTGAGAGAACTATGGGGCTAGTGAGATGACTCCACAGGTAAAGGTCCTGTCCTATAAGCCTGATGACAAAAAAGGATTGACCCCCGAGTCCCACATAGTAGGAGAAAAACAATGACTCTTACGTTGTCTTCTGATGGCCACCCGTGTGCTGTGACATGTGTTTTCTCTCTTACACACAAACACAAATAAATACAATTTTATTTTAAATTAAAAATTAAAAGGACATAACAACAGATATCCAAGAGAGACCCTTTTGGATTCCCATCTGCTGCATCCCGGCTCTCCACAGACACCGCTCTAACTGTCCAGTCCATCAGAGGCGCGGCCTTCAGCACAGGCACAGCCTTCTTAGGGAACCTCTAGTTTACACAATGCGGGTCTGGATCTCCAGGCTCAGTGTTGGATCTCTGCAACACAGAGACTGAATGCGTGCTCGCCCCCACCGGTTCTTGGTCCTGGGTTTTGAGCTTCTGGTTTATTCGAGCCATGTATTCCAGCTCTGTGGCCACTGAGCAAAAGCTTTCTTGCTCATTCCCTTGGGAGAGTGTGCAGGTTTTGTCTAGACGCCGTCATGTCACTATAGACTCTCTGCTAGTAGCACACTTGTGGCTTTCCAGTCAGGTGTGACCCAGCTTGACCCTCTGACTTGGGCATTAACCTCCTGGCTGCCTGGCTTGAGAACTCTGAACAGGTCTCACCTGAGTTCCTTATTTGTGGGTTTCCTCACCACATGTGGAACCTGATTCTACTTTATTGACTTCTGTGTGGACTCTGTGATCTCTCTGCAATACTTTGCGTGATTATATTTACTGTGAATCCCTGTACTTTGGGGTTGGGGTTGGTATGTGGCCTACGTCTGTGTAGACTAGATGAGTGAGGTGCTATTTCTCTACTGAGAAAAACATACAAAGAGCTTTAAGATGTGTTTAAAGATGCGTTCTTTCTCTTTACTCTTTCATTTATTTAAAATATTTTTTTTTCCTCACATAATCTGTCTTGATATGGTTTCCCGTCCCTTGACTCCTAAGTTCTTCCCTTCCTTCCCATCTGTATCCACCCCTTTTTGTATCTCATTTTAAAAAGACACTTCTAAGGGATAATAATATAATAAAAGAAAATATATCAAGAGGAAACAAAGGCTAGCACATCAGAACAGGACAAGACAAACAAACATAAGGAAAAGTACAGAAGGCAAAAAAATTAAAAAGAAAAACAGAGACCCCCCTCATTAGCATACTCAGGAATCCCATAAAAACACTAAACTGGAAGCCACAGTTTATACACAGAGGACCTGTAGGGTAAAAAGAGAAAAGAAAATAAATGAATAAACAGTACAATAAAATTAAGAAACAACAGCAACAAAACAAGGGAAAGCCCTGGCACAGCATTGCGAGACACGGAACCTCCAAAGATGCCGTCTCCTGCCAGGCATGCAGCCTCTCCTTAAGAGTTGTTTGGTTGCCCAGTGAGATTCCCTTGGAGAAAACTAAATTTTCATTTGCAAGTGCTTATCAATTGGGGATTGCTTCTGGGAAGGCAGTTAGTGCTATGGATTTGACTGGTAGAACCTCTTTCATTATGTCCTGGGCATTTGGGTATGCTGTGCATTCATTTTCATTCAATTCTAGAAAGTCTTTAATTTCTTAATTTCTATTTCGACTTTTTTTTTTTTTTTAGGTTTTTTGACACGGAGTTTCTCCGTGTAGCTTTGGCTGTCCTAGACTTGCTTTGTAGACCAGGCTGGCCTCGAACTCACAGCAATCCACCTGCCTCTGCCACCCTGAGTGCTGGGATTACAGGCATGCACCACCATGTCCAGCTTGACCCTTTTTTTTTTTCAATTCAATAGTACATTGTGCAGTTTCCATGTGTGTGTAAGCTTTCTGTTATTTTTGTTGCTCATATCCAGCTTTTATCTATGGTGGTCAGGTAGGGTACAGGGTGTAATTTCAATTTTCTTGTATCTGTTGAGGCTTGCTCTGTGTTGGAGTATGTGGTCAGCTTTGGAGAAAAACCCAGAAGGTGCTGAGAACAAGGTTATATTTTTTGTTTTGTTTTGTTTTGTTTGGATGAAATGTTCTGTAACGATCTGTCAGATCTACCTGGTTTCTAATGTCAGTTTGCTCCAGCATTTCCCTGTGTAGCTTTTGTCTAGATGTCCTGTCTATTGACAAAAGTAGGGGGTTGAACTCTTCCACTATTGGAGTAGGAGAGTCAGTTTGGGATTCAAGCAGTAATAGTGTTTCTTTATAAACTGTGTACCCTTGTGTTTGTCGCATAGATGTTAGGAATTCCATTGTCCTTTTCATGGATTTTTCTGTCAGTGAGTGTCTGCTCTTCCCTAGCTCTTCGGGTTAGTTTTGATTTGAAGTCTGTTCTGTCAGATGTTAAAATGGCTAAGCCAGGTTGCTGCTTAGGTCCATTTGCTTGAAATACTTTTTTTCATCCTTTTACCTTGAAGTGATGTATATCTTTGATGTTAAGATGTGTTTCCTGGCTGCAGCTGGAGGGTGGATCCAATTTTCACATTCATGCTGTCGGTCTGTATGTTCTTATTGGGGAATTGAGACAATTAATGTTGAGAGATATCAATGAGCAATGTTTTTTTTTTAATTCCTGTTATTTGGTGGTGGTTGTATGTGTGTATGTCTTTTGATTTGCTGGCCTGCAATAGTTCATTTCTTATGGGGTTTTTGTTTGTTTGTTTGTTTTTGTTTGTTTGTTTGTTTTGCTTTGTCAACCTCTTTTGGTTTGAGTTTTCCCTCTAGTGCCTTCCTTAGGGCTGGATTTGTTGATAGATAACTACTTAAATTAGTTTTTATCGTGGAATCTCTTCTTTTCTCCATCTATGGTGATTGAAACTTTCATTGGATATAGTTGTCTGGGCTAGCATCTGTGTTCTCTTAGAGTCAGTAGCGCATCTGTCTTGGCCCTTCTGGCTTTTAGAGTCTCTGTTGAGAACTTGGGTGTTATTCTAATAGGTCTGCCCCATATGTTAGTTGGTCTTTTTCCCTTAAAGCTTATGATATTTTTCTATTTGTTCTGTACTTTTAGTGTTTGGATTATTTTGTGCCAAGGGTGCTTTCTTTTCTGGTCCTGTCTAGTTGGTGTTCTGGATGCTTCTTATACCTTGTTATGCGTCTCCTTCTTTAGTTTAGGGAAATAGTCTATGATTTTTTTGCTGAAAACATTTTCTACACTGTTAATCTGGCTTTCTTCTCCTTCCTCTCCTCCTATTACTCTTAAATTTGTTCTTTTCATAGTTTCTCAGATTTCCTGAATGTTTCATGCCAGGATTTCTTTGAATTTAATATTTTCTTTGATCAACGTATCAATTTGTTTGTTTGTTTGTTTGTTTGTTTCTTCAGTGTATGAGAGTCTCTCTTCCATATTTTATATCTTGTTGGTGAGGCTTGCCTCTAAGGCTCCTTTTCAAGTTCTTAAACTTTTCATCTCCAGATTTCTTTCAGTTTTCCTTATTGATTCTACTTTCACTTCCAGTCTTAAACTGGTTCATTTGCTTCCTTCCACTGTGTGTGTTTTTATCGATTTCTTTAAGGGATTTGTTTCCTTGTTAAGGACCCCTATCATATTCATAACGGCTGTTTCAATGTCTTTGTCTTGTGCTTCACCTATTTTGCAATACTCAGAACCTACTGTGGCAGAGTTGCTGGGCTCTAGTGGAGACCTATTGTCCTGTTATTTATTCTTCTAATGCTGGCTTCTTCTAGGCATCTAGGTTTGGGAAGACTAGAATTCTAGAGGCTGATATATGGTGTTGTGTTTGTTGGGCGGGTGTTTTGATCCTTGGTTTGTGTTGCCTTCTCTGGTTCTTACAAGGGAGTGGTAGCTGTGACCCCTGGTAGGAAGTTCTTCTGGTATCCTGCTAGGTATGGGCACTGAGGCTTCCAACAGACTGTGTTTCTAGGTGTTGGGAGCTGACTTTTGAAATGGGAATGGGCTAGGTGTCTGAGGAGGTTCACAAGAAGGAAGAAAATGAGGTGTTCCATCAGGTTCTACTTAGTCCCCTGGGAACTGGGACAGAGACCCCAGCACATGGTCTGCTACAGAACTAAGTGTAAGAGTTGGGGGTTGGATTTGGAGGAGTCGGGGAGAGAGGTAAAGATCTGCAGTTAGCCTACCAGCTTCCCTGGTTGACGTGAAGAAATATGTTATTCCAAGTAACCCCTTTCCCTCCGTTTTTCTCAGTGTGGAGTTAGAAGAACCACATAATTATGACACAACAATTTCATATCTGAGACACTCTGGCAATTCCATTAACCTGAGTGCTGCAGAAGAAAGTGCTGAAGGTAAGTGTGCTAAGCCAATGAATGCTATAACCCTGTCTGGAGTAAGAATGTATCAAGATGGCATTTTCCCTATAGCTAACTAGCTATGTTAAGATTTTTCATATCCATTCCGCTCTGCCATCCCATTTCCTTTCTATCTCTCCTGTATCTAGTCTCTTAACAATATTTATCAGTCCAGATGGGCATCAGCGCTGATCTGGACTCTTTCTACTTGACTCCTACTGAGTACCTCCTCCTTCCCGTCATTTCTTTTCACCGCCACTCATCTTAACTGCTTTGCCCTTTGTAGGTGTGTAGGAGGGCTTCATGTTTGTACAGTCTTCGGTGTGCTGACGCGGCCATCTTTCCAGGCCTCCAGATTCTTTATTGTGATGCTTTACATGAGACTGCCTTCAAAATCCACATGGTCAACGGCCTCTGTTAGCTGGTACTCAGGGCATTGTGATTCAGTTTTCCTCACTTATGGAAATCTCACCGCTCTTATGATTTCCTCCTGAAATTGCTTAGTGGGTAATGAAAGAGATGGCACACCATGAGAATTAGGCTCTGTGCTCACTCTAATTAGGAAAAGGGGGTTCACATAGTACCTCAGAGAGTCCAGAGCTAAGCCTTCCAGCTGCTCACAATGCTCAGATTGTTTTGTGCAAAGGAAGCTCCCAGAGGAAAAGAACAAGATGCAGAGACTTGTAATATTACTGCAACTTTGAATGTCTTTGTTCTACCTACAGAATCATCCAGTTCTCTGAAGAAGCCATGAATGTTACTGCTAGAATAAATACTACAACTTACTGAGCCAACGCTATAGACTGCATTTCTCTGCTAGGTCCTCTGTGCAGAAACCTGCAGATTAAATGCTTCCACGCACCCACTGCTAGAGACAGGAGACCGAAGAGCAGGGAGGTTGGGCTGTATGTAGCAATACAAGTTCTGTGTGGTGGAGCAATAGTGTAAAACAGGCTCTGCCTCTCCTTTCCCAGAAGTGAGAAGGTGAAAAGCTGCTGGAAAACTCTGTTGGGCAAAGCCTATAATCAGAGGGCTGCCTTAAATACATACAGTTTAGAAGATAGATCCAGGCATGGATGAAAGTGCTGCAATTGATTATTGATATCTGCCTTCGGTGTAGGATTTTGTTGTTGTTGTTGTTTGCTTTTTGTTTTGTTTTTTTTATTCATTGCTCATCCTACTAGTGTGGGGTTCTAAAAGTCTAAGAAGTCAGACAATTGTCCCTGTCCCCTGATAAAGTTTGAATTGGGATAAATGAGATCACCTGTGGAAAACCAGGAATCTCCCATGTGGTAAAATACTAACCATATGAACAGAGCAGGGCTTTTCACTTTCTAATGTTTGCACTGATGCTTGGGAAACCTTAAAATACAGATTCTTGTTCCACAGTTCTAGTATGTGACCTTAGAGCCTGCATCTCCAACAAGTTCACTGTCTATCTGATGCTGCTGGTCTGTCCACTGTGCTTTGACCAGAGAGGCTAAGCTGAGTTCTCGCTGCTTGAGTTTCTACAAGACTAAAGGGTCACGGGGTCAAAGGAAAGCTTCGGTCTGAGCCTATATCTTTTTTTCCTCTGGACCCCTGAGACTCCCTTTCTAAGAACCTACCATCGTGGAAATGCCTCACCAAGACCCTGGTCAGGGATTCTCCATTGGTCCATCTTCCTCATGACAAGCTGAGCTGCAGGAGAGGTATATGGTTGTTTTCAGGGCTACTCATGCTAGAGGATGAAGCTGAGGGTTGACTTTGGAAAGCTGGGCAAGAGATCTCCATTCATCCACTCAGGGGTACAAATTCCAATGGTGGGCCTTCCGGGGGCACCATTTGACATACCTAAAGAAAGAATTACTAATGCAAGCCTCTCTTCAGGAGTGATGTCACCAAGTAGCCAAGGACTGATGACCAAAGAGCCAGAAAGGGTATAGAAAGGGAACCTCGGTCCAACTAGAAACAGCTGTGTGGACCTGCAGGGAGTCAGGTGGGAGGGGATGGAGGTGGCTAGGACGATGCCATCCATCTTTGCCGTAAAGGACATCTTTGTAGTAAACGAGGGTAGACCAGACACAACTTAAAAACTGGGGAATAGCTGTGTGGCGTATCCTACCCTGTTACAAAGATCAACGCGATTGACAAATCTCCAGGCTGGCAAAGAAAATCTGCAATCTTGGGAATAAAGCAGGGATAGCCTCACAGACCCTGTGAGCACCAAGGGAGAAGGGAACACTGTAAAGCCCTGTGCACGTGTGAACTTGGCAACTTAGACCAAAGTGAAACTGTTCCTCTAAAAGTGCAGACTATCGCAAATCGCCCAAAATCATTTGACAGCCCTGTAACTCTTAGGAAAAACCTGAACTTAAAACTCAAAGAGCCCCCAACTAGGGGCTGAGAGGTCATAGCTCAGCGGGTAGGGAGCTTGCTGTTTAAGTATGGAGACTGGAGTTCTAATCCCCAGGACACGTGTGAAAGCCAGGAGGTGTAGCTGCTACCTGCAAGGCCAGCATTTGGGAGGCAGAGATGGGGATCCCAGAGAGTCAGTGAGCTCTGGGTTCAGTGAGAGAACCTGCCTCAGAAGGTAAAATGAAGAGCAGTTAAGGATACCTACCTCTAAGCTCTGGCCTCCACATGCACATGCCCATCTCCATCACACATGGGCAGCTGCACATGTGAAAATGTACATACATACATGCACACACACCCCACATACACAAGTTTCCCAAACAGCATCGACTCCCCAGTGATTTCACTGAAGCACGCTGCCGAACACCGAAACGAGAGCTGACACCGAGGCTTTGCAGTTCCTGGCTCATCTCATGAAGTTAGCACAAGCCTGACCCTAAGACTACACAGGCAGCAATCCCTCGGAACAATGTCCCTCCTGAAAGTGGCCGGGAAGGCCTTTAATTATTAGCAATAGTATTCAGCAAGCATAACTGACTGCAGGTTGTTTCAAAAACGCGATGCTGGTCCAGCATCCACAAGTCACTCAGCAAAACCCACCACACTGACTGAAGCAGTAAAATGCCACAGTGTATTCAGAAAGGGCACTGGGCAAATTTCTACCGTGTACATACATAATTCTTGGAAAAGTAGGGGAAGAGGAAATGCCCTCTCTTTGATAAAGGATGTCTACAGGCGCCTGCAGAACAGGCTACTTGATGGTTAAGAGTGAGCGCTCCCTCTCCAAAATGTAAAACAAGTCAAGAATGTCCTTAACCTGATAGTCTGACTCAGTGTAGAGCTAAGAGTTCTAACCAGTAAGAGGCAAACAGGGAAATAAAAGGGCAAAGAGAGATAGCATCTCAGTCTGCAGAAATTCCTAAGGGGTCACAAGAACCGATCAGAGCAACACCCCCACCACCGCACCGGCTCCCAGACACAGCCACAGTTGTGTCTTTATGTGCTATCGATGTGTGCGTGGATGCTGCAATTGAGAAAGTGCAATGCCTTTCAAGTTTTCCTCCCGAAAGATAAATATGTGGACTTAAATTTGTCACAGCATGCGTAAGACTTACATGTTAAAGAGTATAGAATTCGGATTAAATAAAACAAATCTAATCCAAATGAACAAGGAGACATATTGTGTTCGTGGATTAGAAGACCCAATAGAGTAAAACTGGAAAAAAATTATATACACACACACACACACACACACACACACACACACACACACACACACACATCAGTTCTTCCCAAGTGGCATATAGGATTAAGGCAGTTCTATAAAAATCTCAGCAAGGTACTTTGTAGCTATAGGAAAGATTATTCTCAGGTGCATATGGAAATGCAGAGGGAGTGCATTTAACAGCTGCAGACAGTTTTGAGAAAGAAAACATAGGAAGGACCAGCCACCCGACTCTAAGACTGATAACTACAGGAATCAAGATCACGTGTCTTTGGCAGAGTGAGAGCATGTAAAGGAACGGACCTGAGAGACCAGAAACAGGCAACTGTAATGCCACAAAACAATCATTTACAAAGATGTTGTAAAAACAGCTCAATGTAGGTAGCCTTTTAACAAAGTGGTGGAGTTTGTAAGTATCTATAGATAAAAATAATAATAATAATAACGGCAAACAGGAGCATAATTCTCACACCTTTTATAAAATGTAATTTAAATAATGTTTCTCTCAAAAGTGAAGAATCCGATTTTGGTTCCACTGCTCTTCCTTCCTCTCCCACCTCTCCTCTGCTCTCCTTTCTTTCTCTCTCTTTCTGTGTCTCTCCTCCTCTTCGCCCCTTTTTCTGGGCCCTCTCCTTTCCCCTCCCTCTCCCCTCCCATTTCTAATAAATCTGCATTTATATATATACATATTTATGTATAGAGAGAGGGGAAATCAAATTTCTTTTTTTTTAAAGGGAGTGGGCTAAGACATGGAGAAGTCGCGGGGGGAAGATATAGAAGATACTATCTGTTTTCCTTTCAGCGAGTCTATCCCTTGAAACAAAGCCAGCAGCTTGCCCACCTTACAGAGCTCGGTCTTGGGTCACAGGATTCAGGTTGTTCTGGAAACTACATAATTATCCACAGAGGTCATCAAGACCAGTACCTCCCGGGTGCCAGGGAACTCGAGTAATCTTGGGAGCCTCGGGGCCACCGTCAGAGAATGAAGTTCTAAGCTAGAAAGCTGGTCCTCTTGAGTGGCTCTGGGCAAGCATCTTCACTTCCATGAGTGTCGATTTCCATGTTGGTCAAGTGTGAATATCAAAAGGAAGGGTATTGCCTACACCATATAGATATTTTTATTATTGAATTCTTTAATATTAGCGACAGTCATCTTGCCTCCTGATGTAAAACAGGCACTTGTCTAAGATCACATGGGATGTGGTACATGGAGAAGGGACGAGTCTCCAGGCCACAAACCTCTGCAGTTGGATAGTGGCTGAGGAGACTCTTCTGGGGTTTTTTGACCACCCTGATAAAGCCAAGTCAGAGGAGGCAAGACACAGACCCCTGCACAGGAAGACTCCAAAGCTGTGGGTCAAGTCTTGTTACCATCCAAGTCCCTTGCTGATCCTTTCGGAGCCTAGTCCACCTACCCCCTCTTCTTTTATCCTTGAGATTAAAATCATTTCTCCCTGCCATTTCCTCCCTCCAAGCCCTCCCTTCCTGCTCTTTCCAAGCCCTGTATTCTTACCTTCGAGTAAGTCTGGATCCCAAAGCCTCCTATTGGTAAGCCTCCAAGGTAAATAAACATTGGGGTACGATCTTTGCCTACTCGCAGGAGCAAGCATTCGCAGGGTGCCTGCAAGCCCCGGTTGTTTTGCTTCTAAGACATATCATGCACTGATGTTCTCCACAGGGACTAAGGGGAAGCAAGAAAACAGACACATATACGGAAGAGAGGATTGTCTTTTTTAAAAGGTGGAAATGAGTCAATACTTAGGGCAAAATTTATCTCGTAAGCACATCTTAATCTTTCTGGATTGATTTTGCTCTGTGTGTATGAATGTTTTCCTTACATGGATGTCTGTGTACCATGTATGTGCCTGATGCCCAAGGAGTTCAGAAGAGGGTGTCAGATTCCCTGGAACTGGACATACAGGTGGTTCTGAGCCACCGTGTGGGTACTGGGACTCTAATATGGGTCTTCCGCAAGAGCAACAAGTGTTATTATGTGCTAAGCCATCTCTCCAGCCCCATAAACAGATTTATTATTTTTAAAGGGTGGCTGTCAAACAAAATACTAGGACAAGGGGCATAACCTACCTTCCTCTAATAGTCACTAAAGATGAACATCTGCAGTTACCTACGCAGAGCTATACATTATTTGCCATGTATGTCGAATCTTAGCTATAAGAAAATCTAAGTTTTGGGGAAAATTGGGATTTTCCCCAAAATAAATTGCATTTATTTTGCCAGTGTATTATATGTTTACATCAGGAGCTGGGCAATGGGCCATTTTTTGATCAGTTGCAGGACAGTAGCAGAAGAAACAAAACAGAAGACCTGCCTGCACCACGCTTCTACCCATAGTCTAAAACTTGCATAGATGTTAGCTAAGCAGAATGAATTTTCTGGAAAATCTGACACTTTTCATACAGTGTCCAGGGTCCAGTGTCTTGTAGGCAGCATTTCTCGTCACTGATGGGCCAGCTTCACAGATGAGTGGGCAGAGGCTCATGGGAGTGCATTTGGATCCCCCCAAGAGGAAAGCAGGAGGACTCAACTCTGAAGCCAATTCTTGCCACTACTTCTATTTTCTTTTTAAAATAATTAGGCAATTCATGACTTTATTATATAACACCCACAGAGCCATGAGGAAAGTCGGAGGACATTCACGCCCTCCCGGGCTCCTCTTTCAAGCTGTGTTTAGGAAACAAAGCACTTGAGGCAAGACCTGGCATGTATCTGCTGAATTGGACTCAGGTTCCTGTTAGTCCGTCTCTCCTACCCCACACTTTTCATAATTGTCTTCTAATTGCTGTCACTGATTTTTAATGCTTTCTTTGAAGCAGGATGTAGGTACCTATTTACTAAACCAAGAAACTTGAGACATAGTTTCTTATGCTTTCGCTGGCTATAAATTCCACCCTGGAAATCCCCACAGAACTCAGACCTTGAACCTTAGAATTTTCCTACCCAGGCAGAGCAGGTCACGGCTCCATGCTCTGAAGGGTGAGAGAGCAGGCCTCTTTAATCCTGTGAATTGTGTTAATCCCGAATAGCATAAGAGATGAGTAGATAAACTGACTTGAAATATCTTTTGTTTATTTCAGCCACTTATGAAATTGAAATTGAAGAACTCCAAAAGGTACTCCTTCCCATGTCCTTACTAATGTGTGACTGAGAATAACACTCCCCGCCCCAGACGTGAGTCTAGAGTACTCCCCAGCAAGATGAAAGCTCCCTATCTGCATCAGGTTTTTCCAGGCTCAAGAGGTCAGGACTCTTGAGCCCTGAGCCTTTCAGGTAGAATTAGGTGTGTACTGAGATGGGCAGCCATGGTCTGAATTGATTCCGGGACTCTCATCTCCTGTGGTCTGGGCTAACTGGCCTTTAATAACTATCTCCTTCAGAGATAACTGTCCTTAAGGACAGTCCAAATTTATATAATTTATGCTTTCAAGAGAACAAACAGAACCTGGAAGGCATACTTCCTGGGTCTTGCCGCTGGAGTTAAGTGCCAACTTGGAACTGATGTAGCAATTCAGTTGGGTCCCTCAGTAGAATTGCTACCGGCCTTCGTCATAGCTCCTCGCTATGACCTTAAATATTGGTCAACACCCTCACCTGTAAAATGGGGAGAACAGAATACCCAGATCTGGAGTCCTTGTGAAGGTATGGTGTGGTATGTTGAAAAGCACCTGAGACTCAGCATTCGGCTCTCTGAACCACCGTTCTTCTGTAAATGGAGTTTTCTCCATGGGGACAGGAAGTGTGTTTTATCACCATGCTTGCCATAGTAAATGTTAAGTAAAATGAGGAGACCAGGACTTACTTCTTCAAATTGCAAAGAGCAGTAAATTACATGAGCTCTCAGTACAGTGTCTGACACAGAGTAGGCACTTCCTGAACACTTTTGTGGGGTTGGTGAAGGGTCTATTCCACCTTCAGCGGGCACATTTTTAAGCTGGGTGAGCTAAGTCCAATTTCATCTTTTATGATGACTTGCCTGTAGGGCTGGGTGAGCCCAGTTTCTGTTCTGACAAGCTGCTCCCGGATCCTTGCAGAAGGGTTAGTTGACTCCCATCAGAGCCCCTAGCTGTTTTCTGTGGTTGTCCCCTTTCCTGGAAATTACCTTGTCTGCCTCCCGTTGGCATGCTGGTTTCTAGCAGCGAGTTCTTTATTTGACCAGGAATGACACAGCAACATTCAATTCCCCAAGATTACCCTGGGAGTCAGTACCCCTGCTCCCAAATATAAATGATGCCTTGAGAGCTCAGAGCTATTAAATAGTCAGTAATTAACATAGCAGAGATACAAACAGAAAGTTCTGTGTGACTTGGTTTCTGGTGCTGACTTGCTAGCGTTCTTCATAGAATGACGAGTCCCTGAATGAAGGCCTGCAGGGCTCTCCTCTGAGCACTGTCTGGGAGCTGCTATGCTTGGCCTCACAGGCAGCCTTTCAGACTCTTATTTTCTGTTTTCTTCGGGGTTCTTGGCTAGAATCCAAACAATTAATGACATCAGATGCGGAAGTGTGTGATTAAGGGGAATGGGATTTTGTTATGTTGTGATCACTGGGACATAATCTTAACGAAACTCAATCTCTGCCATGTAAGACTAGGGTTTTGATCAGAGAGCATGTAGTTGGGGCACAGTACAAGCAAGACTCAGACACTGACCTACGTCAGTTTTGGCAAGCAAAACTGCCCAAATGCCACATGTTGTGCCCTTCTGGGGTCTAGAAGCTCTTCTCCTTCAGACACATGCCTGGAAAGGGAATGCAGTTTGCAGAGAAAACTGTCCAAGTCATATTATATACTGTAACTTACACTCAGTGGCGGAAATGTTGGTTTCTCTTCTGCTTGAGCTTCAGTCTCACACGCAAGAGAGGTTCATGGAACTTTCTGCGGCCATTGTCTGCTTTCACCATGCCCTCAGACTTCACCTCCCATTTGATCAGGCCTCCTGATGGCTGATCTCTAACCAACAACAGAGCCTGCTTTGGGTAAACTCACAGAACTGACTGTTTCTGTCTTCATTTTCAGCCTTGGAGAACTTTAGTTCATCCAAAACAGAGGTAAGTTTTATCTGTAAAATGAAAGCATAGTCTAGCCACTCATGACTCATGACCGAACTCATTTTCTTGCTGTGGTCTGGCCATGTTCCCAGTACATTATCTGGTTCTGTTCCCCGGCACCTTGTAAGGTAACTGGTACACAGCAGGTTCTCAGCGACCCTGTCTGGCCTTTCTTGCTCTTGTCATCCTGGCCCATACTGGACTCAATGCAGCGAACTCTAGCTGACAAAGCAAAGAGGGGTCACTGAAAATAGATCCATAGACAACATGTGGTAATCCAAAACAGGTGGACAGAATGTTGGGAGTTGGGAGACAGCATGACTGCCTGAGGGGATCAGTGGAGGACTCTCCAGACTTAGAAAAAAAGAGATCTTGGATTTGAACTATGACCATGAGACACAGGCTTGGCCTTCCAGGGGGATTGTTTTCAGCCCAGACAGTAGAGTTCTTAGATTTGTTAGCAATGTAAGATGGCAAATAGCATGTTTGGAAAAACGAGTAGCTAATAAAATGGGAGAAGTATTCAAAGAAGCTAGTGGTTTGGAGGAAATTGTGAAAATCTACATCTGAACAGAAGTAGAGGGAAGGACAAATGAAAATGGAATTTGGAAAGGAAGAAAACTGGCACCACAGGAGGACTTAGATTGTGTCCTACAGGAACCAGAGAAGCAAAAGATGTAAGCACGAACTGACATTCACACTGGTTGGAGTAGGCACAAGCTCATGCCGGCTGGTTCATCTGGTCCTAGTTCCTCATCTTAAAGCATTAACTGTCCTCAGTCATCTCATTCGGACTGGGCCACATCTACCATCTTCATTCAAGAACTCATTTTTCCTTGGTATCTTCATCTTTCATTCCTAGACCCAAAGACGAAGAAAACAACATGAAGGAAAAAGAGCCATGTGAATTAGAACCTCAGAAGCCAGGGAAGGACTCACACCCTCACCATCCTCCCAAGGTATCTGTGTCCGAGGGCTCCTGATGTGATTCAGACATGGGGTCTTCCTCCAGTACGTATCTGATCAGCATACTGCGCTGCTTGTCTTGTCAAAACTAAGAAATGAAATCCAAATTCCTTGGTTTGTATATGAGATGATTCACAACTCAGCCACATCCCACCTTGTCTTTTAGTCTCACCTCCGGTCTTCCTTACCCATTTCTTCCCCCTTGTCCTTTGGCTTAGCTCTCATCACAGCTTCTGCACTCCCCCTTCCATACTATTGCATTGCTGTCATGTCTCCAAACAGCCCATACTTTTGCTCATTCTTATTTAATCTGCCAGATATTCCCTTTTTCATCCATCTCCCACCTATATTTTTAAAGGTGGAGTTTGATGAATTCTGCTTTTGGAAGATTTCCCAAACTCAATCAATCTCCCAGTGATTGGGATAAATCTTTCTATCCTCTTGTTTCCATGGCTGTGAACACTTTCATAAGTAATATCTTATTACCCATAATTCCTTGGGAGTGTGCCCTGTGAGCAGTGTCTGAGATGCCCAGTCAACCACCTGGACTACTCCCAGAGCTTTTCATGTTGTCTTACATTCAGCACAGATCCCATGGATCAGAAAATGCAGACTTGAGAAGGAACACAAGGCAGTGGCTAGGAAGACAAATGTCAGGGACACTGGAGGAAAGGAAGAATACCCAGAAGCCTCCTTAGAAGTGATGAGAACAGAGATGGAGGGATAGCTATTCCCTTGGTAGCTTACTGATAGTGTGACCCCCTCATCAGTTATCAAAAGGACTAATGATATGTATATATTTTTTTCTCACGGGATGCCATGATGATGGAGATGGAATAAAGAGCCTGATGTAGAGCAGGTACTCCCATGGGCCGGCCTCTGTGGGACTCATTAGCTCTTCAAAAATAAGTAAAGGGCCTGGTGTGTAGTCTGGTCAGATGTAGGGTCTAGTAAGGCAGCACTCAACAGCCAGTAATCATTAAGAATCATTCTCACTAAAGAGCACATTCTGAAGACCAGAATGCATGAGCAAGGACCTGACTTGGTAATCAGCCCCTGTTGCAATGTTTTCAGGTAGTTGCCTATGAAGAGACTCCAGAAAAAGCCCAGGGGACTGGAGCCCATGAGGACAGACAGAGTGTGCCAGCTGGAAACCAGGAAGCCGTGACTGATATTACTCAGAACAGGCTCTTCTCCAGGGACGTGACATTGACTAGACAGTCCCAAGAGAAGGGTAAGCTGCATTTCCTCTGTACTCTCTTCACCACTAAACTGTTCTAAAGGGAAGGATGGCCAAGATCATAATTTACTTACAGATACATAATGGACATTTATTATGTACCTAGTAACTCACCTGGAAGGGCTGTCTCCCCAGAACAGTGGAAAGATCACCAGATTTAGAGACAATGATGGATCTCAGGAGTGTAATGAGGACCAGCATGTCCTGTGACAATCTTGTTCTTGCCTTGTCTATCTACTCACCCCTACTGTCACCACTGACAAGCTGATGCATCATACGGCATCACTAATGACCATTTCCACTATATCTTCTTCCTTCTTGTACTCAAACCCTTGATACAAACAACAATAATTAAATCATACTTCGTTAAACCACTTACTTAAAGGAGGCTCACTTGGCAGAAATTCTAAGCCATAGCCAAGCTAGCCAGGGACACAGATAATTCCACAAGTACAAAGTATCCTGAGTTCTCTGAGGCAACTCTGTTTTTCAGATAAAGCCCATTCCTATCAAGTCAAACTGGCAGCAAGCAGTGAGAGATACAACCTATTCTCCATAATCCCCGAAGTATATTTTTGGTAAATTTTTGTCTTTCCAAAGATAAAAAGACATGACTCTTATGCTGGCTTTGACTGGGTCACATGCCATCACCAATTAAAAAACAATGATGCTCTGATGTAACCCAGCTATATCATATTCCTGTTGAGCTAGGAGTGGGTAGAGTAATTTATACCAAACAACATTCTTAGTTACTTAATTCATTTTCTATTATTGTGAAGAGACACCATGACCAAGACAACGTATGGAAGAGAGAGTTATAGGGGCCTTACAGTTCCAGAGGGTTAGAGTTCATGACCATCATGGCAGGAAACATGGCAGCAGACAGGCAGGTATGGTGCTGGATCAGGAGCTGACAGTTCATGTCTCACCCATAAGCATAAGGCTTGTGAGAAAGAGCCCACCCCAGAGATACACTTCTTCCAACAAGGCTACATCTTCTAATCCTTCTCAAATAGCTCTACTACCCGGGAACTAAGTACTCAAACATATGCTGTCTATATCTGTGACAGAGATATGTATTTAATTTACAGAAATATGAAAATTGCTTGTGCTGTAACTTTTCATAATAGTCTTAGACTAGAAATTGTCCAAATGAAGAGTGGAATGGAGGAGTTGGTATGGAAGGATCCTGAAATCTCAGCACTTGGGGGGACAGAGGTAGGAAGATGACAGGTTTGAAGCAGCTTGACTACATAGTAAGGATGTGTCTTTTTTTCTTTTCTGATTTACTTTTTTATTTTATGTGCATTGGTGATCTGTATGCATGTGTGTCTGCTGGGTTCCCTGGAACTGGAGCTATAAACAGTCTGTGAGCTGCCGTGTGGGTCCTGGGAATTGAACCCAGATCTTCTAGAAGAAGCAAGCAGACAGTGCTCCCAACTGCTGAGCCATCTCTCCAGCACCAGGACCGTGTCTCCTGAGGGAAAATGCAACCACAACAGAAAAATACAGGGGATAAATACATCATATCCTATTCACACACTAGAAGAGAAAACATAGCCAAAGTAATGGACCTATTACAACCATCTACAACAAGCTGGAAGAAGTTGTCGACATAATGCTCAACATAAGAGTGTAGCACCAAGGAGAACAAACTGCATTCCTGCATTAATACAGAGGTCACAAGTAGGCAGACTGTACCCAACAGATTGGGATTCAGAACATCTGTACCCAGTGTTAAATGATACTGCCGCTGCTGGCTCTCCATCGGTGTCCGTGAAGATGTTCACTTTGAGGTAACCCTTGGCCCGTAGTTCCGTGATGTGTTTTCCTGTGTATCATGCTGTCATTAAACCTCAAAACAGGACTAGAGAGGCAGTTCAGTTGTAGAGCCCTTGCCTAACATGTACAAGACGCCACGTTTGATCCTCAACACTACAGAAAAGAGCCAACAAACAAACAAAAGTACAAAAGTAAAAATGAGAAAAATGTTTTAAAAGCACAAGCATAACACATGCAAATATACAAATAACACATACAAATAACACAGCGAAGAAACCTTGGTTAATCAAAAAAGGGAAAGATTTAAAAAGCAGAAAAAAAAATTGTAAAATATAAGACAGTTGACAGAAACATTTTAATATCAGTAAAGTTCTGCATGCTCAATTTTCTAGTTTGAATATGCATTGGGATTGTTCAAAATTCAAGTGTGGGAATGTAGCAGTAAAAGAAACAGTAAAAACAAAACAAAAAAAAACCCTCTTTTCTTTATGCACAAAGGACTGAAGATCCTATCTTTCATTCTGTACAAAAAACAACTCAAAATGAATCAAAAATCACAGTGAAACAATTAAAACCCTGAAGACATGAGAAGAAAACATGGGAAAACCTTAAAAATCTAAATATAAGCAACAACTTACGCAAAATAATTGCAAGAACTGATGGATGAGACTATACAGATTTAAAAGCTTCTGACAGTGAAGGAAACAGCAGAATACACAGCATACAGAATGAGGAGAAATCTTTGCCAGCTATAGTAGACTATTAATATCAAGAATGTATATAGGTTTAAAATTCAACATGGAAAAGCCAATAATCCAACCAATAAATGGCACATGAACACAACTGGCACTGCTCAAAAGAAGCATAAAAATATTACATGTTAAAAAACATTCAAGATCCTCAACCATCAAAGAAATGTAAATCAAAACTATAGTGAGATTCCATTTTACCCAATCAGAACAGCTAGCACAACTAAACAAAACAAACTGTAGAGAGAATGTTTCAGGCTGGTGGAAATGTGAATTAGGGGAGCTCCTATGGAAATTGATACGGCAGAACCTCTCAGAAGCCTAAGATGGAACAGCCCATGATAGAGTTATACCTGGCTGTATCCAGAAGGGGGTCTAAATGGGCACACCCCTGTTTATCAGAGCACAGCTCAAAACAACCAAATCATAGTCACCGTCAACAGATGAATGGCTAAAGAAAATGGGACAGACGGACACACACATATAAACACACACACAGGAAGGGGAAGAGTAAGTGAGTGAGTGACTGAGTGTTATGTTTTAAAGAAGAATGAGGAGTCTGGGGAGAGAGGGAGATGGTTCCATTAGTCAATATCTTGCCTTGGTACGCATGAGAACTTGCGTTTGAACACTGTAACCTATGTTTAAACAAGCCAACAGAAACAACAAAAACAGGGAATGTGGTATGCTTTGTAATTCCAGCACTGGAGAGGCAGGGGCAGGTAAAATCTTGAGGGTTTACCAGCCAGCTCAGTGAGCTCCAGGCCAGCGAGAACGCCTGCCTCAAAAAACAACACCCAAATATGACTGCTGGCTTCCACAGACAGAGGCACACTAGCACAAGAACAAAATTATCTGCAGGAAATGGATAGAACCAGAGAGGGACTGAGAAAATCAAATGTACTAAAATACCACAATAAAGGGCGTTCTTTTGTACACTTAATATACAGTAATAAAGACTCCCTGTCCCCATGGGGCTTGCTTTCTGATCAAATGAGGCAGACAGCACATAAATAATAAAATATTCTTACGTGACATGGTGGCAAATTGTATAAAAAGGGAAAGACAGTTAGGGAGGCCATGGATGTTGGAACCTGAATGTGCCTGTGGATGACTGCAAAGACCTCAAGTATATACAGACAGGAGAGCTAATCCTGCATGTCAACTGAACTGCATTTTCAGTCGCACAGAAGACACACCTCAGGGCGTGTCTACGAGGGAATTTCCGGAGAGATTTAGCAGGAGAGGCTGATCTCACCATCCCACATTCCAGGGTTCTGGACTGAATAAAAACAGAAAAAAAGAGAAAGCAAATTGGGCAACAGCATCCATCTCTCTTTGCTACCTGGTTGTAGATGTAGTGTGATCAGCCACTGCATGTCCCTAACTGCTATAGCTTTCCTGCCATGATGGGCTGTAGACCAAATTAATCTCAGCGTTCCTTAAGTTGCATTTGTCAGGTGTTTTGTCCTAGCAATAAAAATAGCAGAGGCTTGTGTGTCTCTGATATAAGAATATTCTACAGAGAAGGGAAAAGGGAGCAAACAGTTCCAGGCTAGAGCTGACCACAGGTGTTGGTGGAGGTAACAAGGTCCCAGAGAAGAGAGAAGGGAAGGAATAAGACAAGCAAAGGGTTTTATAAATCGCCTCAAGAGCTTTGGCTTTTGCTCTCAGTAGGACTTTTTAAGCCAGAGAGCGCTTCCAGCACAAACTAAAAGTCATGATCAGAGTTGATTTTAAAGAACAACCTTGCTGAGAATAGGACATAGGCTAAGTCAATCTGTTATTATTATAGTGATTTAGGTGAGAGATTGGTGAGGGTTCTGTGGTAGAATTATGCCTGCATTTATGGTAGAGTCTTGTTAGACAACTGTTGACTAGTAAGGATTAGCAATTTCTTAAAAAGAAATCATGAGAATAGTTTGAAATCCAATATGCCTAGGACAACCAAATGGAAATGCCATGAAAGATTATGGCGGATCTGGAATTGACTGATGTGTCCTTTGAAGGCATACATCTGTGAATTATATTTCTAAGATGATTCCACAATGCATTTCATAAGCCAATAAGAAAAATTAAGAAAAGCAAAGAAAGGGAGTTGGAGATGGCTCAGTGGTTAAAAGCGCTTGGTCTTTCAGAGGATCTGGGTTTGGTTACCCAGCGCCCACATGGTGGATCCATAACTGCAGTTCCAGGGAATCCAACACCCTCTCCTGGCCTCTGCAGGCACCTGGTACATATGTGATATGCCCACATACATACTGAGTGTGGGCAAAACACTTATACCCAGAAAGTAGAATAAATACATTTTTATAAGAGAAAGATAAAAAATGCTCATTAATGTGCTTAGCGTCTTTATTTTTGCTGGAACTATTCTGATAACGTCTATAGAAAAAGCAGGCCTTCTTCCTCTGGGAACTGAGACTCTTTGAAAAAATAGTTTGGGGGTCATATACTTCTTGCAATGGGATAAAAATCTTCTCATTTGATTCATTTAATTAATAGATGCAAGTCACTTTGCTTATTGCATATTTTTAGATACACTTCTTACGATAAGCAGTTCATGTTTGAAATGGAAATAGCTCTGAATCACCCACAGCCTAAATATGAAGCTACACCAACTGATGAGGAGCTGAGGCAGGTTTATGACTATGGCAAGTTTACAGTTGAGAAATACCTGCATTTATCAGGCTGTGCAAACAATCCCTTATAGGCTTTTCAGAGTGGCATATGACCTTCCGGTTAATTCTGTCATTAACCTTCCATGTTGGCATGTGTTCAGTTAACTCACTTAAACTATAAGAAAGAAAAAAAACTACCAAAAGACTAGAAACAGCCATTTGGTTGGTGGAGAAAATCTCCAGGGCTGAAGGACTTCAACAGAGGTCAGAAGTAACCAGAGAGTCGTTTCTCTAGGGAAGAGCTCTGGTTTGCCAGGTAATTAACACTCATTATGAATATACACTCAGTCCTTACACAGCCATATGGAAGGGGCTGTTATTATTGCCCTAACTTCTGGGAGATGTAGCAGGCTCAGCAAGTGGCTTAGCCAGGATCATGCAGATCATGTTGTCAGTTTCATTGGCACAGTGACTAAACTAAGAAAAGGTTGGCTTTGGCTCATAGTTTTAGAGGCTTTACTCCACAGCCCTTGGCTCTGCTACGTTTAGGCCTGCGGTAGGGCGGAACATCATGGTGGTGAAAGCATGTGGAGGAGGAAGTGGGTCATGGTGGGCAGGAAGCAGAGAGGAAGGGAGGGATAAGAGATAGCCTTTAAAGGGTTGCCCCTTCCTGACCCATTTCCTCTCACCAGGCGTCATCTGCTGAAGTTTCCAGAATGTAACAAAATGGTGTCTCCATTGACGACAGGGCGTTGCACCCATAAGCCTTGGGGGCGTCTCTTGCTCAAATGCGGAGATGGCACTCCAGTTTCATCCCCGCTAGTCTGACTTCTCCTGCTGTTGCTCCACTGCTGGGGACAAGCACAGATGTGTTCCTCTTTCCCTGACAGGAGGGTATATGGAGGCTTTGGAGGTGACGAAAGAAGCCCCAAGTCCAACCACCATTAGGTCAGACTCCTCTTCAGAGAAGACTTACGATGACGTGGACTGTTCCAGAGCAGACACGTAAGTACATTCTGCCCTTCACGACGACGAAGGCGATGCGGGGGCGAAGCTGCGGTAGACTCGTAATGGTCTTCATCGCTTTCTCCACAGACCAAAATGGGACTTCTCCAGCTCGTTCGCCTCAGACAGCGGTAAGTGCTGCTTGGAACTGCAGAATGCTTCCCGGGCTGAGACGGTGATCAGAGTCCTTCATCTGGACACATTCCCAGTGACTAAAAACTGGGTGTCGAGATTGTAAGCTAAGAGCAGCGGTCCGAGGCAAGGGTTCGGCGGAGGGAATGGTCTTCTTGAGGCAGAAAACCAACTTCCCATGAAATTGCCCTTTTTGTGCTGTCTTCGTAGCACAAGGGCAATAGTTGCTGTAAGTTTTTAAAATATCACCAGCGCCTCCTAGTACTGGCTAATTTTTAACCACGTGTATGTGGGGCCGAGGGTATGTGCCTGTGTGTACAGGTGCCTGCAGAGGCCTGTCAGAGTTGGGCTCCCTGGAGCTGGAGTTTCAGGCTTTTTTTTTTTTTTTTTTTAAATCCACCTGAAGTGAGTGTGGGGACTGAACTTGGCTCCTCTGCAATAAAAGTCTGCAGCCCCAACTTTCTACTGCTTTAATAGCAATATTAACATGGCCTAAAAGCTCTTCATGGCCTTCCCCTCTCCCCAATGTCTGTGTGATTCCATTTCACACTATATTCAGTTTTTCCCTTTGAGTGTCTTCCCCCTGTTGATTTTTCTCTGCTTCTGCAATTGCTACCCAAAAGGTGGCGGCCCCCATTTAAAGTTACACTTGCCTTCTTGGGATACCTTAAGTGGCCCTTATCTTCCTTATTTTGTTTTTATTCTTGACACTCTCAGACATTTGCATAAAGAATTTTACTTGCTTCTGTGCCCTTTTCTCCTCCTCCCTCCCCCACTGAAATTTTTCTCCCCAACAAGTCCCTTCTCCTACTTTCATGCCTTCTTTTTGTGTGTGGACCACTGAGTTTGAGTTTCTTCCGGGAGCTTGAGTGAGTTATTTACTGGAGCAAAGTTGACTTATCAGTAGCTATGACATGACATACCTTCCTTGCAAAATGGGCTAGCAGTCCACCTAGGAAGTGGAGTGTCCTGCAGGTCCTCCCTCTCCTCAATGAAACACTGATGGGCCCAATCTTACGCAGATGTGTGAAGATCACAGCTGTGGTTACTTTGTGCATGTCGTGACCAGAAGATGTCTTTTGGGGGCACACCTCTTGCAGTGTTTCAGCTCCCTTTCCCACAGTGTTCTGTAAGCCTTGTAGATGGTGATCCAGCTGTCTCATTTAGGGCCAAGCCCTCCACCACCACTAAACCTTGGTGCTTTGGCCAGTTACGCAGTTTTACACTACAAGCTACTTGTTGCTATAAGAAGTTTATCTGATGAAGGCTGGGTGCTGCCCTCGTCTACAGATATAAGCTCAAGTATCTAGACAGCAGTTTGAGAACCACAACAATAAATAGTAGGGCTAGAAGATGGCTCGGTGGTTAAAATATCTTGTTCTTCCAGAGAACTGAGGTTCAATTCCCAGCACCCATATGGCAGCTCACAACCATCTGTAACTCTAATTCCAGGCTATCCCATGCCCTCTTCTGTCTTTCATGGGCACTAGGCACACATGTAGTACACAGAATATATAAAGGAAAGGGCACATAAGAGAATATTTTAAAAAAAAAAAGTAACAGTAGTTTCCCCTAGGGCTAATGACCCCCAGCCCCCAGACATCTACCCTTTACCAGGTTTATAGAACCAAGCATGAGTTTATTCCTGAGAAGTGGGCATCAAAGCCAATTAGAAAGTGGTTAGTTACCACTATTCCAGTAATGCCAGTAATGTCAGGCCTGGCAGGCCATTATGGTAGCTTGCAGGATTCACAGGCAGATAAAACCTTTTTTTTTTTCTCCCTCAATAGGCTACAAAGCACATTCTGGCACCATGAAAGCTATACAGTGAGGGGAAAGCATCCCTCTCAGCTCTAGCTTGATTCTTCTTTGTCCTAGGACCAAAACGTGTGTTGTCTTCAGGAATAGTCTTATCACCAAGTTCCATTTGACAACCAAAAACAATGGAAATTGCTCATATTGTACTGGAAGACGCTGAGGTTCCCATGACCCACACTTATAAGATTTTCATTTAATAAACCATGGCTTCTGGGAAAAGTATTATCCACCCATAGAGGGTGTGTTAGTTACTGATCTGTTGCTGTGAAGAAACACCATATCCAAGGCTCATAAAAGAAAGCATTTACCTGGAAGCTTGCTTATAGTTTTAGAGGGTTAGTCCTTGATCATCATGGCAGGAAGCAGACAGGCATGGCACTGAGGCAGCAGCTTCCCATCCTGGATCCAAAGGCAGTAGGAAGGAGAAAAGGGAAGCAGCGAGGAAGAAACTGAGAGAAAGAAACTGAGAGAAAGAAAAAGACTAATGTATGTACAGAAAGAGAGAGAGAAACAAGCAGACAGAGAGATAGAGAGAGAGAAGAAGAAGAGAGAAGATGAGACTTTCATGGAGTTTTGAAGTTTCAAAGTCCATTCCAAGTGACATAGCTCCTCCAACAAGGCCACACCTCCTTCCACTCCCTGCTGACTAAACATTCGAATATATGAGCCTCTGGGACTCTTCTTAAACAACTACAGAGGATACCTACCTTCCAGCTAGTTTTTCAGGCAGTATTTCCTAATAACTTATAAAATAACAGGTTTTCATATATATATATATATATATTTAGATTTCCATATTTTTTTGGTTACCTCTTGCCTTTCTCCCTTTTCTCCTGTCTTCTTTCCTATTTCCTGCTTAGACCTACATAGTGAGTTCCAGGAGAATCTGGGCTTAAGATTGAGACAATTTCTTTCTTCGTAATAGATCACATACACACACAACACACACGAGCTAATCAGATACTATTCTGGGCTGCCTCCTTAGAATGCACAAATTTGACGTGTAGAAACAGCCTTAAGAAACAGTCTTAGAGAACGTTAAGTCCAATACTCACCTTTTAAAGAGAGAACAGAGGTACAGAGAAGTTGAATAACTCTGTGTTCCCGTCGAGTTTGAAACCTTAACATTCATTCCTTGAATCCAGTACTATTTCCTTTAGACTCAGCTTCCAGGTTACAGGCAGTGTCCATCTGTGTGTATTAAGCTTACGTGTTAGGTTGGAACAAAGGAAAACATTCTTCACTATGCGTGGGCTTCCTTTGTTTCCCCAGCATTTAGTATGCTGAAATAGCATACAAGACTACAGCTGTTCTGTACAAACTGTGGGAAGGAGGTATGGTGAAAGGAAGGGATCTGTTGAGAAATAGCTTTCCTTCGCTGAACCAGATCACACATGGAATCAGGCAGGAGACAGGCCTAATTCTTCTCATTTGTACAAGTCTTTATATATGTTTATGGATTTTTACCATGTGCTTATGAAAACATACATAATTTCACAAAACCCACTTTAACTAAATAAAGTTGGAAGTGCTTCGCGGCCTCTAAGTATTCATTCATTTGTGTGTGTGTGTGTTCCTTAATTTCAGAAGAAAACAGTGAGGAAATTTATGAAGACATCTACAAAGCAAAGAACAATGACCTGAAAACAGAGTGAGTGTCTCTCTTAAATTTGGATTGTAGGCTGAAGGTGTTTCCTGTTTATCTAGTAAGCCGGGTCTTAAGACATGGCCCCATCCTACACCACCATTGTGGAGGGAAGATGATATAAAGTGCTGTTAAGCTGTTGTCAATTGGCATTGTCAATTGGCAACGTATTCGTTACTGTTTAGGATCGCACACCATAAGAGTGAAGATTCTTTGCTTTCTCCTTTGAGGAAAAAAAAATGTCCATTTTCTAGACTAGAGAACTTTTATATCATGTGTTAAGTAGTTGAGACAGGGAAAGTAAGTAACAGTAGACTTTGCCTTGACGTTATAGCTGGTTTCCCAGGGACAAAACAGTAACTGTAACTTAGCCCTTATCTTTGTGAGCTGGTCAGAAAGACTCTGAGATTTAGCACTGGTGCTGCAGGTGACATTTGTTCAAATGACCAACATTGGTCAAGCTTAATTATAAAGAGAGAGAGAAAACAGCATACTCAATGGTGAGGAGTCTGGGGGAAAAGGGTACAGTGATCCTGGGCTGGTTATGTGAATGAACTCCCTTTTGTCTCCATCCCCCTAACCAAAAGGATATCAGCTGGCCCATCCATATGGCACCTGCTGTATACTCAGTTACCGAAGAGTCCGTTAAACATCAGTGATGGCAATTTCCAGAGCCAGTAATGCCTCTGATGCTGTCTCCAGTACCATTTAGAGAGTTTCCCTAAGTTATTTTCTCTTTGGGAAAGGAAGATTTTGCTTCATAAGCTCTACAAAAATGTTTGCTATTTGTGGTAGATGAATGTTTGTACACACTGTAATTATTCTATCCACAGTTGCCTCAGATATGCTTTCTATCAGGATCTCGGCAGACTTCACTCTTAGTTAGCTATGGAGGCATTTCCTTGTCCTTCCTTGAGGGAGTCTGTTTTGGGCGTGAGGCTGATGTCTCTGATCCTTGATAACCCAACAGCGCTCTATCCCTATTCCAGTACTCTCTCAAACACCCTGTTGTTTTCTCTTTTCATTCCTCTTAGTGTAGATGGACGAGCAGCACTGAGAAGACTGCAGCAGCTCTTCAGAAAAGAAAGGGGTATATTCAGAATGAAAAAAAACAAGCCAAAAGAAAATGTCAGGTAAACAGTCCCTTTAGCCTTTCTTCCCATAGAGTTTCAGCAACACTGGCCTCGTGGACACATGGGTTGCTACTTTCCATCCAGTTCTCAGCACCAGTGACAAGAATTATCAAAGACCCCGGTTACATGACGCCGTAAGAAACTAGTGAGAAGAAAAAACATTACCAGAATAAGCAGGCAAAATCCAGAATGGAAAATTTGTCGTCATCCTTGACACCTCGGGTCATTATCACTAAACATTTTATATTAGTAGTTAGGTCCTTTCATGGTCTCTTGGCTACACAGGTTCCAGGGGTCTTACTTGTGCACACCACATTACTTTGTCTCCCTTGAAAGCAGCAATGTGTGAGTGACGTAGACGTGAGTGTCCTGAATGGTCTGTGAAGCTCACAGTCTTGGACTTAAAAAGCCAACCACCACCACCACCACCCTTAACCCCAGCCCGCCTCACGTAACCTCCACTCTTAGACTTTGGGAAGTTTCCAAGATCACCAGCAGTGAAAGAGACAGGAGTTTCTTCCATGTGTACTCATGGGACTTGGTTCCCTCATGGATGCAGTGAAAGGGGGAGCTGTGCGGTCTTTGGAGACATTTCTCTCGTTCTGCAACATCGATACAGATAGGCAGGTCTAGAGCTGTTCTTTGTGAGGGCAATTTGCCATGATCATCATCTGCATTGAGATGGTATGAAGCTATTCTCTTGTCAAGTCTTTCCCAGTTATAAAGCCTTGAAGTTTTGTGATTTTAATCCTACTTGTCTGCTGGAGCAAGATCTTCCCAAGAGTTCCAAGTAGACCTGAGTGTGGTTACTGTAGTTCCCATTATACCAGAAGGGACTCTGTTACTTTACTTTCTGTCTCCCTTCAGGACAGAAACTACCTTACTCATCCAGCATAAGGGCCTGTCTCGTGGCCACTACAAAAACACCTGTAGTATTGAGTTGAAATTAAAGACTTCAAATACACAGGTTTTTCTTTTTTTCCCCCCTTTTCCTATCACACAACTCTTTCTATGTGACCTCCTTAGCAATGAAAGAACGGAACCAAATCACGCTGGACTTCCTGTTCTCTTCCACTTAGCCGTTTGCCATCTTACATTTCTGTCTGACCTGGGTTTCTCTGTGAAAGTCTTCCTTTGGCTTAAAATACATACCCAGACTGAGGTGTATGCAGTCCCCGTGGTGTTTTCTGTACACTGTTCCTTCTCATCATTGCTCGTGGTCATTTAGTCCCGGATCCCATGGACGCAGGGCAGCCTGACTGATCTAGTAAAGAAGTGAGTTACGGGGATTCCACGGGGACAAATGAGCTCATTTGGAATGGGGTAGGGGTAATCACAACAGGGCTACAGGAGTCTCACTTTGCATCCTTGCCTAGATGTAACCATCTGGACCAGCACACCTGCCATCAGAATGGCGTTTTGGATATATCTGCTAATGAGCATGGCTTTTTTTTTCCTTGACCCTTTCTGTCTTTTCTTCATTAGGAATGGATTTTCCGTGTCACTGCCTGACCTAGGTAAGTGACATTCGCTTGCTGTTGTCCACCAGTATTGCTGTCTTCAGGATTGGTGTACTAAGGAGCATGGGAAGAGCATTAGTAATCTGTCCTGCTTTTCCAATGAAAATGGACGCATCAGAATGAAAGAAGATATCTCAAACAATGACACTTCCTCCTTTGGAGAAGTGAGGGACATTTTCCTGGCATTTCCATAAGCAGACGTTACTCTCTGTATAGGAGGCGCTAAGACCCACAGACCATGCTTTGTGATTGGGATTTGAACCCAAGTCTCTCTGAGTATGATGATTAGGCATTCCGTACTGATCCACACTCCTCTGATGGATTTGATAGCCAGATTAAGACACGATAAACTGAGTATGAACGTGTTGTGGTCCACACACCAACCGATTAAGGATGGGTCACTGCAACAGTTTGCTTCACTATAAAACAACCATGTGTAAGTCATCACAGTGCCTGACATATGGGATGCTCTCAGGACGTGTCCAGTACATGGAATTTGTCAATAAACGAGGACTGTGTGGTTTTTGTTCATTGGTTTTTGTTCACAGGCACTAGCTATTTAGTGACTTTCATTTTTAACTGTGACTCAGTGATTCAAACATATACTTCAGAAATAGAAGCTGCCAAATTAAATAACAAAGGTTATACTGACCTGATGAAATTGTGGCTCTCGCAAATATTGTCATAAAAAACTTAAAAGGCAACTTGGAATATTAATTCATTTTACAGATGGGTTAGCCCTAGTCTCCAAAGCCACAAACCAAACTTGCTCCACAATCTGAAACTTTATTGCTACCATAACTGAAAACTTCTACACCTGGCTTCATACGACCGGTGTGTCACATGTCAAGGCACAGTAAAATATTGTATGAAATTACCATTAGAATATGTATAGTAGGTGTATATGAAACATTAACTAATTTCAAGTTTATATTTGACTTCTATTTCCATGATATCATCTCTATATTTCTCACTGTAAATATGCAAATACTCTAAAATCCAAAAATATTTGACGTCTGATATTTTCTGTCTCCAAGCGCTTAAAATAAGGAATTTTGAGCTTATACATCCACCTAAAGCTTAAATGTCCTGAGGGAAATTAGTAAAACTTAAGAAAGATTACGAATAATTGGACATGAATAGTGAATATATCAAAATGTCCCAAGCTTTTTTGAAATAGTGAATCATCTGAGAATAATGGAATTCTATATTGCGTGGAAGTGTGAACATTACAAGCTGGAAATGTCTAATTATCATTATGCACTAATTCAGACTCAATGTAATGCAACAGTATTGCAAAGAAACAAGGAAATGGTTTGAAATATGAATGTGTGTGTGTGTGCGCGTGCGCATGCGTGTGTTGTGGGGGGAAATCAGCAAATATATTCCCACAGCCCACTGGGTATTAAGAAAAGTCCCCTCAATACTCTAGCAATATAAATCATTTTTCAGTTTCAGAAAATAGGGACAACTTACAATTCAATGAAATCAATTTGATGTAAATGCATATGCAGGTCAGATATTCAGAGAGCTGGCTGCTCCCCCAACGCCCCCCCCCCCCGCCCCAAAGAGACTCATTTTACTCCAGCCTGTCTCTGTAATCAGATAAAAGGCTTGAGGATACATCTGGATAATTAGGTCATTGCGTGTAATTTGGAAAACCCGGCCTGTATGATGAATACTTAATTTTTTATTTTTTTATCTTGTCTGTGCCCTAGGACCTAGGTCTCAGGAAGTTATCATCTATGATGATGTGGACACAAGTGAGAAAGAACTGAAGTAAGTCAGTTTACGTTACTGGCCGTCCTTGCTGGGGCCAGCCACTGCCTGATGCTTTGCTAAATACAGTCAGAGACCCAGCTCCTGAGAGACTGGACAAAAGGTGCTATTCCCTCCGTTCTGAAGAGAAAACAATGAACACACCCACTGTTGATCCAACAATGGTGCCAAGCCAAAGGCACTGGAGCTTTGGGGTCTCTGTTTCTTTTCTTTGAGTATTGAAATTTTCTACACATTTAAATAGTAACCTTTTGCCTATACTGTAAAACACAGGAAAGCAAGGGCTGTTTGATGGAATAGTTTTCAAAACTAAATCACTATTATTAATGCCACCACCGTCAGACTCAGCCCCTCACAGCTTCTGGCTGTCTTCCGCTCCATCTCCACCGAGCAGCTGGTGACAGAGGCCTCTCGTTTTCACTCGCCTGTCTCTGCCCACTGTACCTGGATTCATGCTGCATCTTGGTAAAGCTACTAACAAGCCCTTGTTAAACCCAAGAGGCATTCTTAAGATCATACCATACATTTTTTTGACAGTGTTTTCACATCTTGGCCATGCCATCCCTAGAAGAAAAAAGCACCTTGTTCTTCTCATGTTTCCCTGGAATGATTTCACATCCTCCTCTTGGCTTGTCTGAGGCCTTGTGTGTGAGTTCTGGCTCTCCCACCCATGCCTTAAATATCAACTGTTCTTAAGATGGCCCTACAACAGTTCTATTCTCCCTTGTTTTCCCTCTCTGCAGGACTGAGGATTGCTGTGAGGCCTCATGTATGCTAGGCAAGCCCTCTCTACAGCCTTCATCCTTTCATTTTCTTCAGGGTTTTGCTAAGTTGACCAAGCTGGCCTTGAACTTGGGATATTCCTGCCTTAGATTCCCAAGTGGCTTGAACTGAATCCCAGTCTTCCTTCCTGTATATTTTTTTAGTGTTCTCTCATCTACACCCCAGACTTCAATTATAACCAAAATATCAAAATTTATATTTTAAGGTTAGATTTTTTTTTTCTGAGTTCCAGTAAGCCTGGAGGGCAGCACAACCTAAGCTCAGGAGGTTTGTAATAATGCAGAATATAATTTTTTATTATCCACATTTCTCTTCTAATCTCCATGGTAGTGATTAGAAGCATAGTTGCCCTTAGGCCTTATTCCTGATTTCCTCAATTCTCCTGCCTGCCCTCTCACATTTTTGTTCTAATGTCTCTGCAACTGTTCTCACTTCTCCTCTCCCACCACACAGACACAACCCCGTCCTTTCTTGCTTCTCAAATAGACTCCTGCAAATGTCCCTGTGTGGCCATTTTACTTCCATTTCAGTTTTTTTCTAAAGTTTTAAAGTTACAAATATAGCTATGCCACAAAAGCCATAATCTACCTGCTTTTAACATTTAGTGCTTATGCATCATTCTCAAGATACAGTACACATTGGCCCGGGCAACTCCTCAGCCTCACTTATACTCTTCCATTCCACACTACTGGGGCTTCTTGAACTCCAAAACTGTCCAACATTTCAAACCTTCAAGCATTCAACACCACTAATTCATTTAACAAATACTTACTGATCACGTAATCTGTGCCAGATATTGGGTATAAGGTAATTCACAGACAAGAAATAGTACTTGGTTTGGGGGAGGAACAATTTTTGTCCAATAAATGAGTAAAAAAAATAAATCTACAGTTATGGATTGGAATTTGGTCGTGTTGAAGCAGAATATTTAAAAATATATATAGGTGTGTGGGAAGCATTCTACACAGCCTTCATTATTTTATGTTATTTTACTTTATTCAGGGTTTTGCCAAATTGCCCAAGCTGAACTTGAACTTGGGATTAATTGCCTTAGATTCCCAAGCTGCTCAAATTACAGGTGTGATACCCCGGGCTTCGTTTCCTTATAGTTTTATGGTGTTCTCTCATCCATGGCTGAGACTTCAATTATAATCATGATAGAGATGATCTCAGTTTATATTTTGAGGTCAGATTTTTTTTTTCTGAGTCCCAGTAAGCACAGAGAGGTGTTTGATCCTAACTTACAGTAGATCATTCAGGTGACCTCAGAGACCAGAAGTGCTGGATCCCATGCAGCTGGAGTTACAGGCAGTTGAGGGATGGGAGCCGCACTGGGTTCTGTGTAAGAGTGGCACACGCTCTTGGCCAGTTAGCTTCCCTCCAGCCCCTGTGCCACATTTTCATTTTCCACTCATCTGCTGATAGGCTGGTTCCAACTCCTTGTTATTGTGAATGCTGCACCCATGAATACAATGTGCAAATGTCACTGTAGCAGACGGGAGTCCTTTGGGGATATGCCTAAGAGCCTGGTCGTGTGGCAATTTCATTTTTAAGTGTTTTTAGAAACCTCCATACTTATTTCTAGAGTGGTTATGCTAATTTGCACTCACAAGAATTCAGTTTTGGTTATATTACCCATTCCTACCAGGGTAAAGAGCATCCTTAGCCATTCCTACTGGGGTGAAGAGTACCCTCAGCCACTCCTGCCAGGGTGAGGTGCATCCTTAGCCATTGGGGAATAGCACAGTTACTAGTAAGAGTCACATTTAGAGACTCATATTATATATGAGACTAATTTCATTTCTGGTTTCAAATTTGGGCCTCTGAGAAGTCAGCACATTCTGGCCTTTGGGCCAGTGTGATCTGCCATTTGTTTTTGCAAATGAAGTCACAACAGTAGAGTTAATAGTTGCTATAGAGAATGTAGCCTGTAAAGCCGAAGGTGTTCCCTGTATGGCCCTGCTGTGAGTATGGAGGTAGACTTCTAGCTGGTATTTAGAATACACTGGTCAGTGGCCTAGAAAGCATAGGTGGTCTATAAATGTTGACTGGTTCAACCTCAATGTTCTCAAACATTTCTCTCCTCAGAGATGAAGATCAGTCAAAAACCTGGAAGGCCAAGTTTTTTACAACAAAAAGGGGGATAAAGGGGAAGAAAGGCAGTGATGGATCCAAAAGGTAAGGACACGAATGCACTTAAAACTCGGCTGCTGCAGTTTCTTCTCTTGCCACCTGTCTGACCCGAGGGGAGTCCATAACTTTGATTTTCAGGTTCCTCAAGTGCAAGTGAGAACGAGCAGCTTGCGTCACAGCAAGTATAGCTGAGAGGACCGAAAGAGACAAAGGCAGAAATACACAGTTCCGTACACTTATACCCAACTTCCTCCATATTCTCCGTCGATGACGAGGAACAAGGAAGCATGGGAGGTAGCCCCTAGCAAACAACGAAGGACCTCCAGCCTTCTTGTCTTTTAGGACACAGGAGCATCTCTCCAGTAGGACAGAGCTTAAGTAGAATATCAGCTAGGACTGACTTTGCTAAAATATAAGTTTACTTATGATGGCAGTTAGTGTTAAACTGTAATTACAACACTCCACCAGCTGGGGAGCTAACCTTCACTCATGCCATCCAGACTGCGCCAGCTGCTGGGGAGGGCACGGACTCTACCGCCTCAGAGCTCACTTAGCTATGTGCTCCCCTTCCCAGAAGCCAGTGTGTGAGGCAGGATCTGGGGGACTTTGACACACTTCTTGGGGAAACTCCTGGTAAATAGTGATTTGCCTGTATCTGCCTGATTTCCTATGGTATCCCAAGAGTAGTCAGACATTTGTTTTTGGCAAACTGAAACTCAAGAGGGGCAAAAGCAGCTCTTCCCTTGAGTTTATTTTTCCCAATTTTAGAAAGAGGTATTCAGACCAGAAGAGTTTTTTTTGTTTGTTTGTTTTTTCTTTTTCTTCTTCTTCTCACATTACACATCATACTTGCTTGCAAAGCTAAAGAGAAGTCCAAGAAGTGCAATGTCAGGAAGGCTTTTAAATCCTTGTCCAACGCAGTTTTATCTGCCATCAATATACATCTGTCTTTGGGAGAAACAATTTTCTAGTACTTTTTTCTTAAGCTGACTTAATACATTCTCACCATGAAAATGCAATAATGAGGCTATCATTGTTTCTGAAGAGCAATGGATCAATGCTTAGATCCTTTCATAATGGATTCTGGGGCAACTTACTCTAGCAATAACTCAAGTGTTTCCTGCTTTAGTTAACTGGCCGCTTATTCTACCATTAAGTACAAAGTCTGGGTGACTATAAAGACATGCATGACTCAGACAGACACTGTAATGTTGGGGGAATGTATATGATGCTAATGGAGCTGGCATTTTGCTGGAGGTAGTTTAGACCTGAAGGGTGGTCAAGGGTCTGGGAGGGACATTTCCAGGTCCTTGGCTTCTTATTCAATAAAGAAATAAAACCCAACACCTGTTTTACTGAGGAAGTACTGAGGAAACTCTATTCAACGCAAAGAGCCAGAAAGTGAGCAGCAGATCTTAAGGGACCCAAGTTATTGTTCAAGACTTTTCTTTTTAATGAAATTCAAGAGAAGAGTGGCCAGCTGCTCACAGGTGTAGCTTGAGCAGCTTTCTTAGATGAGGTTATATAATGTGTCTCCTGTGCATGTCCTATCCTCTAAAGCATCTGATTTTAATCATGTGTGTGCCTAGCTATGGGATAAGTATACAATGGGAAATAAGGGATTCTCCCTAACCGTTCACTCGGGGACATGGCTATCTTTATCACACATGTACCCAAAGCCAGTTCAGGCCAGATCTGCTTTCCTATTTCTGTAGCGGGACATACGCAAAGTATAACTGAATACAGTCTAAGTTTGATGGTCATTCACAGTGGGGGTATACACAGTATGATGCGGATTTGTTCAGAGATATGTGTGTGTGATAAGAATCTCAAGCTGTCAAGTGTAATACAGCCCAAATGAAGTAGGGTCTCAAGTTGCTAAACTATGCCATATGCTTGCCTACCAAAATAATCTGCAACGAATGTGGCTGTGACTAGAATCTTGGGAAGGCATACCCCAATACAGGAGGTACTGCTCATTAAAAGTGACTAAAACTTGGGTGATATTACCCCTTCTGTCCATGTATGAAATGTGTTAAATAGAACCAAACTCCATTTGTAAAGCAGGAGGCAGGACAAGGGAAGGGTCTCCAGTCAGCTTCTGGTGTAAGCTAGTCTATTCTGTGTACTTAAAACCTCACCCACCTTTGCTGCATTCTGCTGTATTGTCTTCATTCTGTCCCTATTCCTTACTTTTCCTGTTGCTGTTGATAAAATATCCCCCCCCCCAAAAAAAAAAACCAACTTAAGAAAGAAAGCATTTATTTTGGCTCATAGTTCAAGGGTACAGTCCATCACCCCAGATCTTGTTTCTTTACATTGAAAGCACACAAAACCCAGAGCTAATTGTCAAAAGCCAGTTAGCTCCCTTATTGCTGTGTTTTATGATAAATGTCCCCCATAATCTCAGGCAGGTGAATACCCAGTTCCAGTTGATGGCACCATTTTGGTACATTTAGAAGAGGAGGCAATTGCTGAAGGAAGTATGCCGCTTGGAGATAGACTTTGAGAGTGTAAAGACTCACGTCGTTTCTAGTTTGTTCTCAACCTGGTGCCTGCTGTTCTAGCCACCATGCCTCCCGGTTCCCTGCCATGACAGACTTTAATCCCCCAGGAATCATTAAGCCTAAATGAACGCTTCCTCCTAGAAGATGCCTTAATCATGGTGCTTTCTCACTGCAATGGGAAAAGAAAAGCAACTCATAAAAGCAAGTGATACACCTCCTATTCTATAAAACATGCTATTTTCTCCTATCCCACTGCTCCTGCACACAATCAATCTCTATATATCAAGATTGTATCCCATCCTTGCTTGCTATCAAAAATATTCTTAAAGAGATATAGCTCAGTGGTGGAATGCTCACTTAGTATATCTGAAGCCCTGGGTTTGATCTTCAGCACTGGGAAAAACAACACATATGTATGTATTAAACAGAAAAATAATCGGCATTACCTTTTTCAGTAGTTACGGCAATCTGCTTTAGTAGGAGGGTTTATGTGTAGACAGACAGGTTTATGTGTATACAGGTAGGTGAATATAGGTGTGATTAATATATATAATGAAAAATTATACGCTCATGAACTTGTACCCCAGTTTATCCTGAAGCAGGATGAGTTCATAAACTCACAAATTGAGGGCTTGCTATGCTACAGTTAATCTAACCCATGCTATTTCTTGCCAGTTTTTCTCCCAGAAATTTCTTCAGAACTAAGAAGCAAAACTTTATAAAGAACAGAATGGAAAAAGAAGAAAAGCTTTTCAGAGAAAGATTTCAGGTATGTTCTCTTTTCTGAAAATGGAAATTAACAGGAAATGAACGCTGCTGACAATTACACACTTCCACTCTAAGGCGCCATTGGTTTGCTGTGTCTTAGCGACTCTGAGATAAAGACATGGTCTTTTTTATAGCAATCTGATATGTTCCTATGTTGGCATGCATGTGCACATCGCTTTTCCAACTGGTAAAAGTTCTAAAGTGTTGCTTAAGGCGGCATCCAAACCTCACCCCCTCACCACATTTGCACCGCGCTGTTTGGAAGGAGAGCCTTTCACATTTCAGTTCCCAAAGTACAGGACACATTGTGTTGGAGCAGTAGTGGCTCATCCATTCGAGGGTGGCAGCATCTCAAACTCACGTCTCCCATTAGACGTGATTTCCCATTACTGGTCCTTCCTGATGTCCAAAGTAAGAACTTCTGAATCCAGGAAGCATTTTAAACATGATCCATGCGCTAGACAGTGGGTTAAGAGAGGCAAACTCTGTAAAGAGGAAGCTGTAAAGTCAGAGCTCTACCAGCAATGTCTCCTGACAGCTTCCTCAGGTGATGAGCACAGCTCATCTCTGTTTCTTTGCATCCTTTCTGACTCTGCTCTTTCTGCTTTGGCAACAAATTCCGCTTCCTTCAGGCACTGGCTTGGTCTACTCTACATCTGACATGCCCCTGCTACTTCCTCCATTTGGTGTGTTCACTTATCAAGGCTCAATTGAGGCATCTTCTCATTCCAGAAAGACCTGCTTGAACCTTCTGATTAAAGATAAAGTGTTCTGCTTCCCTAAATACCTATACCTTCTGGTGTGGTTTATCACACTAAACTGGGCTTCTAGGAGGCAGATTAACGTACTTATCTGCACATCCATCGGCCCAGCAGAGAACCACTACCTCACACTTCATAAATATCCCAAACTATTTTGAAAGTGAAGGACTATATACAGGCTGTTAGACATGGCTTAGAGGTTAAGAGCACGCTGCTCTTCCAAAGGTCCTGTGTTCGCAAACATCTATAATGAGATCCGGTGCCTTCTTTTGGTGTGCAGGCGTACATGCAGGCAGAATACTACGTACATAATAAATATTTTTAAAAAATAGGACTATATGCATAAAACATTAACCACTGACATCATCTACTTGACCCAATGCTGTTTATTTGATCAGATCAAAAACAATAATATAGCAATCTCTGGTTGAAAAGACCCTTATAATCCATCTGGCGCTTTCTCCCTTGACTATCCCACAATGGATACAAATCACATCCCTGTATGCATATAAGTGTATCCTTAATCACTCAAGGGTGGGCTTCCAGTTACCTTTAGAAAAAAAAAAAAGCCATTTCAATCCAGCTCAAATTAAAAAAAAAATTCATATGTACCTCATGGTGACAGAAATTGCAGGTACTAAGATGAGGAGCACTAGCTTCTACTTTCTTTGTAAAAGCCAGTGTGTTAAGTTCTACAACAGAAATCTGTTCAGTACAGTTACAGCGGTAAGATATGAGGTTGTTGACAGATGAGTATTTCAAGCAGGAAAAAAAAAGTGTGCATGAATAAAGGCTTGGGGAGATGAGAAGCACGAGTACTATGCAGCAAAGTACCATGGAGCTTCCTAGGGTTTTAGTAAGGGAGATGGAGGGAGAGGGAATGACAGGGATATCAAGCTAAAAAACATGAATCTCATCCTAAAGACAAGAGTTTTCAGAACTTTGTAGCTAGGAAGGTGACCTACTTAAGATCTGTATTTGAAGGAACCACTGAGGATTCACAGTAAACCCCATAGTGGCCTGGAGCGAGGAAACAATGCTGCTGGGCATTTCTGAGGGTAGCAAGCAGCTCTAAGTGGAAGCCTTCCAATCTAGGCTGGGAAGCGCACATCTATGACCTAAGCTACCTTTCCTAGTTCTGTGTTTTCCCGGTCAGCGCAAAAGAAGGTAAAGGGCCTGTAGAAGCCAGCTCATCACAAAGAAAACATCCTGTGGGTTCAGGAGCTGAATTTCCCGTCAGGGACTGCGCCTTCACAAATGCCTGTCTTTCATTCTACACGGACCACACACACGAACTACTGCCATTTTAAAGTAAATGTGCTTTGCAAGGGTGAGGATGAAGCATCATCCAGCAACAGGAAGTCAACTCTAGAACTTTGTTTAAATGTCTCCTCTCCTGAGTTAGAAAACACCTTTGTTACAGTGTACCAACTATGGTACAGCCTCACCCACCAGGACTTGTTCGGATATGTGAAAACAGTTTCAATACACAATCACATTAGATAGTGTTTTAATTTGGATTTTGCTGTTATTTTAGGGCAGTTTCACTGTGATGCCCTAACCACTTATTTTGTCAGTTCAGTCTCTAGCATCCTGTATTTTGAAGCTGCTATCCTGTATCCTTCATTAATTGTTAAAATAGCCACTCAAGCCCTTACTAGGAATCTCTCATTTTAGTATGGGAAAGAGATCTCAGTCATTAACAGAGCAGTTGCATGCTCCAGTAATTCACGGAATGGAATTTTCGATCTGCCAATAACTCCCGGAGAACAGCTCGAAGTCATCGACACCACAGAGCAGAACCTGGTGATATGTCGCAATTCCAAAGGCAAATGTGAGTTTATGCTGAACTTTTTTTTTTATGTTCAAGAATTTTTTTTTCTAGAAATCCCAGGTTAATAAAGTAACTTTTGTTTCTACAGATGGATATGTGCTCATTGACCATCTACATTTCAAGTAAGTTGTTTAATTTTATATCTAATCATGAGTTCCAAGTCCTTAGTGTAATATTGTGTCTACTAGTCTTAAGAGACTACTGAGCTTATTTGAAAACTAGCTATGCAGTGCGCTGTCTGGGATTGTATAGGAGGAGGCCTTATCATTGGACTTCCAAGTATACTTAACCAAACTAATATGCAGGGCCCATCTCCCAGTTTTCGGAAATCTCCTAACTGTCCCATTACATTGTATTTCATAACGCCTGCATGTTTTCTTTCCTGTCCCAGGCATCAGGGCTGATCCCATTAGAAAGAGCTGCATAAAGTCAGGATGTACCCAAGGCGTGAGGTCAGGCTCACAGCACTTTCAGTTCCTGCCTCAACATGAGATGGGCGATGGAAACTTCTGTCGGGAACTCAGAAGAAAACCCTCAACAAATCAACGCTGGTTGGTTTTACTCCATGAAAGTGTCTCTTTCACCGCTGGTTCAGAAGAATGTGAAACGGTCCGTTAGTATGCAAGCATTTGCCAAATTAGCCACAGCCCAAGTTAGAAACCTTGGCTCCCGCTCCAGGGAGCAGTCAATGAGCTTCTAATGTTAGTCCACAGTGTATGTAACTTCTCGGTGTACATGTACATTTCATATCAATTCAAGGTAGAAAAACAGTGACCATGACACTTTAAACAAAACAAAAACCACCCGAACCATAATTATTGGTTTGTTTTTTAACCAAAGTAAAAAATAGAAGATAAGTGCCACTGAGGGAAACAGTTTGGGGGAGGGGTTCTTTTCTAAATTCAACCAGAAGTATTGTGTAGAAGTGTTTATGTTTAACAAAAATGTGAAAATACATACACGCTGTATCGTATTAAAATACGGAAAATTATTTGTCTATGCAGAAAGCATATCCAAATGTATTTCACTGGCATGATAGTAAAATTTCAGTGTTGTAAATAACATTCAAGTTCTGCCTGATATGTATGTTAATAAATTCTATATATGCTTGCAGCTACTAAATTTTAAGATTATGTCCTCATCTTCCAGAGGACCCCTGTTCAGCTCCCAGCACCCGCATGCAGTAGCTCACAATACCTGTTCCTCCAGGATGACACATCCTCCTCTGAGCTCCAGGGCACCGGCATTCGCATGGCATATGCTCACGCAGGTCTACAGTAAGAGCCTGACTCAGCAAGTTAAGTGGTGGGTCCTATCGAAGCTACTTCTTAAGCTTCTGTATTCTTCGATCTTCCTTTAAGTGGTCCAGACGGCACTTGCCAGTAAAGGGCATTTTCATTCTAAATCAGACGAATCAAAGGTATTTATGGAGTTCAAAGCATAGAGAATAAAATTGGTAGATTAATCACATCATAAATGGCCTGGCTTAAGGATGAGGAGAGGTGTCACAGAGCTTGAAGAGGCACTGAAGGGCTGGTGTTGAAATAAAGACATAAAGTAGGAAAATCTGGGTTCTTCCTGGAGGCTGTGAGGAATTCAGGCTGAGGGTATGCAGTGAGCCTGGTGGGAAAGCCGTAGGATGACTTCCTCTAAAGACTGGGGACCCAATTCGAGGATTAGGCTAAAAGGAAATGCCAATGTTTGGGGGAAAACCAGGGTAAATAGGGCTACAGATTTCAGAGCAAAAAAAAATACTTCTTTGCAATATTCAATAAGGGAAAGATGAAGAACATTGGCAATCAATGGCTGCTGAGAGAGGGAGACTCAGGTTACACAATCCCAAGGGGTCAGCCCAAAACACATGAACTTAGAAAAAAATGTCAACAGGCTTACGTTGTATGCACACACATGCGTGTGAGAGCAGTAGTTATAGAAGAGGTCCTGAACTGGGAAAGGAAGAATGGCAGAAATGATACCAGTTACACTATTCACATATGGAATTCTCAAAAAAAAACAAAAAACAAAAACAAGAACAAAACAACAACAAAAAACATGGCTCATCTATTTGTTGCCTTTGGAAATGAACCTCAACGGGCAAAGACAAATGCAGGCTTGCATGGCATCACACGTAGATGGAACTAGAAACAAGCAGGTATAGCCATATTGATGCCTGACACAGACTCACACTGAAGCCGGTCACAGGAGGTAGCCAGCGTCACTTCATTTTGGTTACAGGGACAATTCTAAGCATACACCCAGCAACCGTCAGTGCACCTAATGTCATTAAACTGACCCCGCTGGATACAGAGGCAGAGACTGAGCTCCATATGTTAACGTTGGTAGGCCACCTCAACACCCTGCTCTCACCAACACTCATCCTGGCACATCAGCAAGTACACGGCAAATGAACTGGCCAGACATCTGCAGAGTACAGACTACATAACATTTCAGCAGCCTAAAAATAGACCATATTTTTTTTAACACAAAGCATGCCGTAGCAGATCTAAAAAGCAAGCTTAAAAATTTTCTCATTCTATATCAACACAGTGACTAAACTAGAAATTAATAGCAGAAGAATGAGAGTATTTTAACTCATGAAAATAACACATTATTGAATAATGAGTGGGTCACTTCTGTGAAAAGAGGAAAATGTCAGGGCTTTTAGAACCCAGTCATAATGAAAACACATGCCAGCACCTGTGCTTTATTCTGAAAAATCTTCCTACAGTGGGAAGAGCGCAGCCATAAAACAAATTTAGCCCAAGATGGTGGTCCCACCCATCATCTCACGGTCCACAATGAGCACCCCAACGTTTTGGCCATACCACTCCAGAAGCCAGTGAACATTTACTGAGGCTTCAATCACCATGGAGGTCAGCATGTGCTGCCAAGGCTTCCTCCAGTCCCCAGTACTCCAGAGTTCATCGCACTCAACACGGCGTAAGCTGTGCCCATAGTCCTGCTGTTGCCCTAAGCGAGGCCACATCACTGTAGCCATTCACCCGTGAATAAGCACCTGTTGTCTAGTCTCCATAGCAGGATTTCATGCAGATGTAGTGTTAGAAATGAAGGACGCAATCCTCAGCAGCCGTGACCGAAATATGGACTGGAAACATTTTCCAGTGCAGACTAAAAAGGATTAAGAGTTATCCCCCTTTTCTTTGTTTTGCTCTATTGGTTAGTACATGTTTTCATCCTGTGTCTTTTTGTGTTTTGCTGTGTTTTCTGTTTTGTTAATATTTTAGTTTTATATATATATGTGTGTGTGTGTATATATATATATATATATATGTGTGTGTGTGTGTGTACATAAGGCTACTCAATTTTGCACATTATTAACTCACTCACTGTGTTTTAAGCTCTCTGTCATCAGATTGATGCTAGGGAGATGGCTCAGTAGTTAAAAACACTGGCTCCTCTTCCAGAGAACCAGGCTTTGATTCTTAGTCACCCACACAGAGGCTCACAATCATCTGTAACTCCAGGCTCAGGGGATACAACACATTCTTCCGGCTTCCATTGGCACCAGACATGAGAGTGGTGCATAAACATACATGAAGAAAAAAAATACTCATACATATAAAATTTAAGTTAAAAAAAAAAAAAAACCACAACAACTACTTTGCAAAGCAAGTCCAAGAACACAGCAAGATAACTATATATATCATGACCAAGGGAGCCTTGTCCCAGTGACGCAAGATTGGTGAAATATGCTCAAATCTATATGAATTTAATATTCTAAATAATCCATTTAGACAGTCACTTTATCCTAATTAACTCACAAATAAGAACATGTAACTAACTTAAGACACTCAAATACTGCCTGTTAGCTTATGGGTAGCATACACATTATAAGGTACACTCGTGTATGTGTTCTTTTGTGCCTTAGCCTTACAATATGGGCCTGCTCTCCTCATATGCTCCCCAAAGAGAAGATCCTAGTATCTTACTCTTTTTCTACTCTGCCACACCATCCTAATTCCTGTATACGGCAGAGGGGGACCACCCAGTCTAACAACTTAACAGAATCTGCTCCTTGTGGGGACTACAGATCTTGCCATTCATTATATAAGTCACACACCCAGGGAATCAGTCGTGGGCACTATCCTGGACTTATGAACTGAACTCTTGCCCTCAACTAAGGACTCGGGTTCTGGGTCTGGGTTCGTTGTTTCCCTTGATTCTGTGCCTTCCTCCTTGGAACCAGGTGTGCCCAAGAGTTCCTGACACCATCTTTCAGTTACTAAATCTCTAACTTTTCTATTCTTGGTGCCAACAGGGGCGCCTAATGGGGATTCCCGTGTGGGAGGAGGCAGAGTTATCACCCTGTACAGTTCCATGGTGGTGGATATTTTTCTCTAAAGAATCATCTTGTTTAGGAAGAGTGCTATTGTATACATTCACATCCTCTACCGAAACCCACACAAAATTTCCCAAAGCCAAAAAGCACAGAGAAACTCCCATAAAACATAACAAGAATCATCAAAAATGAAAGTGAAGAGGATGCTGGAGAATTGTTATCAGTGACGTTGACATGCTGGAAGTCAGCCAAGCAACAGTGGTCGCCATGCGGTCCACACCAAGTATGGGTATAAAATAAAGTTTAGAAAGGAGACCAAATGAGGTAACATTCAGCGATTCCTGATGAGGAAAGGCAGAATGTGGGCAAAAGGACATATAAAACATGAAAGAAGATATCAAGCTGTTTTTTTTTTTTTTTCTAGTTTCAACTCCACCATAGTTTTTTGTTTTTTTTTTTTCTTTTTGGTATGGATAAGCATATTGGTTACTTTTCTATTGCTGTGAAGAAAAAAAAAAATCATGTCCAGGATAACTTACAACCAATCTTCAAAAAGACTCCACATGACCAGGCTCTTCAAAGCAACATCCCATTCCTGGTACCAACTTCTGTACCAATGACTTTTCTGTTGCTGATAAAACACCACAACTAGAAGCAACTTACAGAAGGAAAAGTTTATTTGGGTTTACCGTTCCAGAGGGTCAAGAGGCCATCATGGTGGCACAGAGGCGAGCAGCAGGCACAGCTGCAGGAGCAGGAAATCGAGAGTTCACATCTTGATCTGCAAGCATGGAGCGGAGAACGCAAACCTATACAGCAGGCAAAGCTATACGTCTCAAGGCCTGTCCTCTAGGACGTGCGTCCTTCAGCAAGTCACCCCAAGTCTCCCCAAACAGGGCCACCAATTCAGGGACAAGCGTTCAACTATCTGAACCTATGGAGAGTGGACTGATGCCGCTGTAATACATGAAAAAAAAAAAACACTATAATAAATGAACAGAAATGTAACTCATGGTGAAAGCTGAGAACTCACACTGAAGCTCCATTGCTTCCAAATGGACATTTTAACAGTGTAGACGTTCACTGAACTAAATCATCTTAAGGACAGAAATCGCAAGATCATTTCCATACATGCGGAAAAGACTTGGCAAATTTTAACATGTTTTTATAATAAAAGTCTTAGAGAATTTAGGAACAGAACATGCTGCAAACTAATAAAGACTACATATGACAAACTATAAACAACATTTCTTACAAATTGTGGAACAATAGTATCTGCGTTCTCCACTCATACTCAAAATAATTTCTGAGATCTTACCTAGATCAGTAATACAAGTGAAAGCTATACAAGGGATAAGAACAGGAAAGGAAGAAATCAAATTATCCATTTCCGGATGACATTCTATATTAGTCTATATTTCAAAACCTTTTAGAGTGTATCAGAAAAGTCAGCTAATAAGAATTTTCAGAAGGCTGCAGTATACAAAGCAACATACATACTGGTATGTATGTAGCTTCCTTACATACCAGCAATAAAATTGCAGAGAAAAAAATTAGGGAAAAAATCCTATTCACAATAGCTCCAGAAAAAAAAAAAAAAAGTACCTAGGAATAAACTTAACCAAAGACATGAAAGATTTCTAAACGACATCTTTAAGACACTGATAGAAAATGATAGACAAAATATCTTCCATGCTACTGGAATGGCAGAATATTGTTATAGTAGTTGCATTGCCAGAAGTAATCTACAGATTCAATGCAATTCCCATCAAAATTCTAATATCATTCTTCACAGAACTAGATACAAGAATAAAAGAATTTATATGGAACACAAATAGCCTTCCAGAAAACAAGCCTGAAGAGCAAGAACACAGAAAGTGGCATCACACTACCTGGAGTGAAAACACTACAGAGCTGTTGGGACAAAGGTAGCTTAGTAAGGGGACAAAAACAGACACAGGCCAGTGGAACACAATAGTGGTCTCAGAAATGAACCAAGTAATTATGACGACCTAATTGTTGACAAACGTTTTAAAATCACAGTGAGAGGGGAGAAAAGGGGCAGCCTGCTCAAAAACTGGTGATGGGAAAAACCAGCCCTGTACTTGCAGATGGAGTCAGAGCCGCATCATTTCACCCTGAACAAGAAGCAATTTAAAGTGGATCAAACAAAGCCTCTGATATAAAACCTAAAATGCTGAATCTGCTGGGAGAAAACACTTCAAAATACAGGGATAGGAAAAGAACTCTCAAAGCAGGGCTCCAGTACCACAGGAAACACCCCCAGCAATAACACATGGAACTATGTGAAAGTAAATTTTTTTTTCCTCAAGAGCAAACTATCACATAGGGTGAACAGTCTATATAATAAGATTTCTGTTACCTATGCGTCACATCAAGAGCTAATATCCAGAACTGAAAAAGAACTGTCAAAATTAAACACTCAAAAATCAAAACAATCAAACACACAGGGATAATAAAATGGTCAGTTCCCAAAAGGAACACACATAGCCAATAAGCACTTTCATTTTTTTTAAGGGCAGTGATACTCATTAATCCACTGGCCAGCTACCTGACAGGATTTTATATGTGTCATTAAGAGAAAAACATAGACCTTTTGAGTTTATAGATTGCTGTGTCCACTTTATGGATAAGTAAACTATGTCTAAGAGGACTCCTACAGCACCCACTCAATTTATTCCAGAAATAATTACTAGGAATTTATTCATAAGACTTTAAAAAAGCATTCAACATTGCTAGCCACCAGGGTTACACAAATTAAAACTACTTTGACATACCATCTCATATTAGTTGTTGTTAAACAAACAAACAAACAAGCCACAGGACTCCGCCAAACACTCCTTTGTTTGTGGAGAAGACGTTGCTGTGGAGTATGCAAACTAGTGCAGCCATTATGGAAATCAGTGTGGCAGTTTCTCAAAAAAATTAAACACAGGACCCACATGTACGACCCCTGAGCATATACCCAAAGGCCTCCTCCATATCCTACCCATGAAGAGACCTGTACATCCATGCATACTGCTACACTACACACAATAGCAAGGGCAAAAGCCAGCTCAGATGCCCACCAACTGATGAATAATAAAAATGTGGTACTTACACATAACAGAATTTTAATCCATTACAAATGAAAAAAATGAAATTTACAGGAATACAGACGCGTCTAGAAGTATTATATTAAAAGAAGTGATAAATTTAGACAAACCCACATGTTCTCTCTCATATGTAGATCCTAGCTTATATTGAACATATGTCTGCAAATAAATGGCTGAAAATATGGTTAAAGCCAAATAAAACAATAAAAGAATCAGGAAAATAACCAAGAGAAGGTAAAAAGAAATGGTGAGGATAGACACAGGACGTATGTAGCAGGAAAGCTGCTAGGAGCTATAAGCACAACAGGGGGCTAGGAAAGATGACTAAAGTTTTGCTTGAAAATGACACATAAGTTTTTCTGTATGCTAATTAAGGTAAAATTAAAATAGAGAAAACATTACAACAGATACCAAAGAAATTCAGATCATCAGAACATACTTTGACAACTAACACAGAAAAAAAAAACTGAAAAATCTAGAGGAAACTAAGGTTTCCATACAGCTATAACCTAGCAAAATGAAACCAAGAGAAATAAACTACTTAAAACAGAAACATGACAAGCAATGAGGCAAAATTTAAAAACACAGGCCCAAAGGATTCCTTACTGAATTCTACTAAGATTTTAAAGAACACCTGTGATCCTCAGACCATTCTGGAAAGCAAAAAGACAGAAATGCTATCAAACTCATTTTATGAAGCCAGTATTACCCTGGTACGAGAACCAAATAAAGACACAACAAAATAATTATAGGCCAATCTCCTTAATGAATGCACATGCAAATTTTTCGATAAAATACTGGCAAGCCAAATTCAGTACATATAAAAAAAAATAATTCACTATGATGAAATTGAATTTACACAGTTCATAAAGTATGCAAATCGGTAAGTGTAATATATCACCATATAAATAAGTCAAGGAAAGAAACCATATGATCCTATCAATCAATGCAGGATTTGACAAATCTCAACATCCCCTACATACAAACTAGGAATAGGTGGAATATATCTCAACATAACAGGATGTATACATCGAACCTATAGCCAATATTATACTAAATGAGAAAAAAACATTTTCTCTAAAATCAGGAACACGACAAAGGGGCCCACTATCATGACTATCATTTGATACAGTGTTCAAAATCTCAGCCAGAGCAATAAGGCATGAGAAAGAAATTAAAGGCATACATCTCAGAAAGGGTTAAAGTATCCCAGTTTGTACGCGGCATGGCCGTATGCTTAAACGACCTTACCAGACAGGCTCAGCGGGCAAGGACACTCATTGCCAAGCCTGACATCCTGAGTTCAAATGGCAGAACCCACATGGTAGAAGGAGAGAACCAGCAAGTTACATTCTGACTTCCATGTCAGAAGCACATGGTAGCACCAAGGCAAGCATGCAACTGTCACGCATATTATATACATACTAAGTGTAAAATATGAAAAAGCCTAATGGTCTATCCAAACCTCTTAGAACTGATAAACACTGTCAGCAAAATATCATATAAAATCAATAACCTTCCTATATACCAGTAATAATCATGCTGAGAAAGAAATTAAAAAAATGTATTTACTAGAGCTGCAAAAAAATATATATATATATATTATGGCTATGGATATATACATACATGTAGGCAAAAACACCAATGCACATAAAAAAGTCTTTTTTAAAAAAGAAAAAAATATGTTTTAAAATAAAATTTTAAATACCAAAGGGGAAAAAAAATTGGAAAGGACGGCAGAAGATGAAAATCCTTCCCATGCTCATGGACTGCTAAAATTGATACTGTTAACATATCTGATTTTGACCAAGATGCCAAAAAATAAAAAATAAAAAAAGTGATTGGAGCAAAGGCCGCTTCTTCAACAAATGGTACTACAAAAAAAAAAAAAAGTTGGATATCTATAAGCAAGAGAATGAGAATTAAGTCATCTGCCTCACTCTATAGAAACCAATCAATTCAGAAAAGATCAAATACCTTAATATAGGACCTAGAACTCTGAGACTGAGAGAACATAGATTTATAACACAGGCACAGGCAAGGTTTTTCTGAAAAGGACTCCTATGACTCAGAGACTAAAACTAATTGAAAAACGGGGTTGCATGAAGCCAAAAACATCTGTATAGCCTTCCTTTACAAAACACTATTATAGGCCATTGTGATTGTCACTGGTAGCTCCCCGAAGGTAGGTGGTAAGTCCTTATTGTTGAAGACACCATGGATTTCACAGTTCCCAGAGGCTCCTGAGCTAGAACTGACCCAAAAGCCTCCTCTGTGAGGACTAGCTTCTTTGGTACCACAAGGCACCATGAAAGCTTCTCAAGGAAGGAGGCAACCAACAATCCCACGTAGCGATCATATCAATGAACCTCAACAACTGCCAGCATGGCACAGCCATCCTAAGGTATAGCAGTGGTTCACATACCTTGGCAGGAACCACCAGTTCTCTCATTGGACCTATTCAACAAGCGGGAAATCATACCTGGTACTGGAAAAGTAGCCAACCACCCTGGATCAGTGAAACCATGGATCTTGGAGAACCTACAACCACCACTTCGCTAAACCAGCATAATCCCCAACTACCTTCCAAACATTTGTCCTTAGGCCCACAGATAAGTGCACATTCATTAGCAGTTATTCTTTATACAGATGGAGACCGTTACAAAAACCACAACCAGGAAGTTGCAGAACCTAGTCCCAGATGAATACACCTGTGATACAACTCCTGAACCTAATGTCCAAGCATCCTTGAAGAGGAGGCGGAGAGAGTCTAAGAGCCAGAGGAACAGGGAGCTTGCTCCGAGATTACGTCTCCTAGAAATATCAGAAGCTACAACCATGAAGCCTCATCAGCATGACTGCCTGAACATGCGCTGAACATGGGCAGTAAGAGACATGCTAATGTGGGTGGAGGTACAGGATCAGGAGGCCTCCGTCATCACAAAGAACCGCCAGCAAGTAAGAAATGATTAAAGGGGGAGAAACCACTTTCTTTCCTGGGTAGAACACACCAACTGGTTACCTTAGACTAAAACATCAGCCCTGAAAACATATACACAAAAGTAACATTATTCAGGCTGAGCTCGTTATGTTAAAGTGTTTTCAAACACAAACCCACACACAACAAGAATTAAAAGATAGAATGAATTTAAAAGAGAGCAAGGAGGGATGCATGAGTTTGGAGGCAGAAAAGGGAATGAGGGAATGATGTCATTATATTAGGATCTCAAAAAAATAAAAGAAAAAAATCTTCTGCACAATGAAGGAATCAATCAAGCAAAGAGCTAGCTCACAGAGTGGAGGAAACTGCTAGCTATAAGTCCAACAGGATTGCTACCTAGACTGTATAAAGAACCAAAAACCTAAATATCTCAATTCTGAACAATGCAAATGGGCTAGTTAAATGGACAAACAATTCTCAAAGCATAAAATACAAATGGCCAATAAATATTTTTAAAAGGTTTAACATCTTTAGGCATTAGGAAAATGGAAATTAAGCAACAATACTCTCTCTTACCCCAGGCGAAAGAACGAACAAATGCTAGGGAAGTTGCATGGCGTGTAGGAAGAGAACGCTTGCACACTGTTGTTGGAAATGTAAATCTGATGCGGTCACTGTGGAGATCAGTATGAAGGTTCCTAGAAAAATCTAAAATAGAAAAAAAAAAGGCAACATGACTCAGCCATGACTCCTGGCTGTATACACAACCCTGAAGGATTCTAAGTCAACATGGAGGGACTTGCCATCCATGTTTGGGCAGCATCATTCACAATAGCTGTCTGCCAACAGCTGAATGTAAAGAAAATGCGATGTGCGCACACACACACTGCAATGTAACTCAGCCATAGAAAGAACTACGTAACGTGGGATAGGAAGATGGTCCATGGTTAGAATACTTGCTCTTCCAGAGAACCTAGGTAGTACCCCCGGTACCCTTGTCAGGTGGTCCAAAATCATCTGTAACTGCAGTTCAGGGGGTCTGAGGTCCTCTTCTAGCTTCAAGAAGCCCCTGCACACACATACATACACATAGACCTTTAAAAATTATATCATTTTCAGGAAAATGGCTCTAATGGCCAAAACTAGGCGTTAAGATTATATACATGTTATTAAGATTTTATATATGTGTGTGTGAACGTGGGTGTGTGTATGTATGTATGTATGTCAGACTCCGACAACTATCATGTTTCCTCATGTGGATTCTAGAGTTTATAAAGGCATAAAATTATGTGTGTATATTATAAATGCATATGCTCTGAAAGTAAAAGCAATACTGTCTGAAGGAATGACTAAAAACAGGAAGAGGGAGACAGAAAGAGTAAGAGTAAACATGGTCAAAGAAAAAAAAATCTACAAAATCCATCATTGCATACAATTAATAAATGTCAACAAAGTATCTGTGCTTTAGAAGTAAAGAGAGGGGCTGAGGACGTCACTCCCATGGTAGACTGCTTGCCTTGCATGTATGAGACTCTGGGTTTAATATCCACTATGGTGTAAAATGGAAATAGTGGTACATGCCTCTACTCCCAACAACCTGGGAGGCAGACACGGGACAATCAAGTGTGTAAGGTCACCCTCAGCTTCACAGAGAGTCTGCCGTGTGTCCTTGGTTACATGAGACCCTGTCTCAAAAGACAAAACAAAACCAAGAGGTGGAGGAGAGGAAAAGAGGAGGAAGGGGCAAGGGGAGGAGGAAAATGAGGATAAAGAAATTAATAATAATAACAACAACAACACAATGTAGTAGTAGGCTCACCTGAGAAAACCCCAGAGTAAAATAACAAACATGTCCTAAGTACTTAAAACTGTGGCAACGGGTTATAAAAAAAAACAGAACAATCGGGCATGGCTCAGGTTAACAACCACAGTGCACAGTGACAAAGACACAAGGGAACACAATGGCGTGAGATCTCCAGTGAGTCACAAGCAATTTCTTTCTAAAACAGCTTTCTCTGCAACTATTAGCTGGAACACAGGGTATTAGCTTAATGACTGAAGAGAAACAAAAATAGCTTTCGAATCGAGCAGACTTTAATTTGATTTTGTGGCAAATGCAGACACGCGATCAGATAGGCCACTTTTCTCTCGTGTTTGTTGCCAATGAGTTCCATACGGTGCAAAGATTAATTAGAACCTGCAAATATGCTGCAATTCACTAATCTTTTCTATACGGTTCCTACTGATCATTTAACTCACACAAAATGCCTAAACTGAAATTATGATCTGTGGTTATTTAAATGAGATCGCTGTGAGCCTGTTCTTCTGTTCTGAAACCAACTGTAAAAAGTAGTCCCAATTTCACCGATTTAACAATGTTTTCAATACAGGCGTATCCAGCACTGTGACAATGAGTTCACACGTTAACACATTATGGGACTATTTCACAGACTAAGAATGAGTGCATGGTGTCCCTGAAAAACAGGTAACTCCTATCCAGTAATACGTAACCTACTATCTGCCAACTTTCAGTTGTTTTTTTACATTCAAAAATCACCATATAAGAGCTAAATGTGATAAAAACGCAAATATCGCTACCAAAATAATATCAAAATACTATCCTTCAAGGTCATAGTTCTGAACAACTTCACAAAAAATATTCAAAACAACAGTACAACCATGGGTAACTGTGACCAGACTTAACAGAAAGTTGTATTTTGGTACATTAAGGCAGCTTCAGCCAACATTCTGAATAACAGTGTTTATTGAAACAAAAGACAAGTTTGATATTTAAACATTTGAGGTTTCCAAGAGAGTTTTAAGTGTCTTACAATAAGAACACTATAATTTGTGAAACTGTGTCTCAAACATTCTCAGCACTATGCCCTTATTACATACAACATCTAAAAACAAGGTACTCATTCTAGTCATATCAAAGGTGTCTAGTAAAAAAGGAAAGATTGACGTTGAATATGGGACTATAAACCCCTACTTAGGGGCTTTCAAACAGCTTCTCACACACATCTGTGAGGTAGGTTATTATCCACATTTTGTACAAGAGAAAACTACACAAAGTTACATAACTTGTGTTGCCATAGTAGCAAACACGGAATTAGATTTCAATTAGGTTCCCTCCTCAGCTCTGCATTTCTTTCCTTTATAAACTTTAAAGTATAAAGACTGCTGCTAGTAATTGCATTCGTTTTAAAAGCACAAGAAAGCAGCCAAATATCTGCCCAGATGGCTTTAAAAAGTGAACTAAATGAAACAGGAAATCTATTCAGGAAACAACTTCTGGTGGTTGATGGTGTGAGGTTTGGTCCAGTGGAACTGAAAAGGCAGAAGCAAACCACAGGACCATTTGTGGGACAGTCCACAGGGAAACAGGAGAACTGGGCATCAGGGTGTGAGGGTGGGCGGGGAAAGCGGGATTTGAACATGTGTTTATTCTTACTCTGCAATGATTTGAGAAGGCACCAGGTACTATTTCTTTCTTTGTGTAGACAGTGGGTCTATGTCTCTTTGATTCTGGGAAAATGTTCTCCATCTAGAAAAACTTCATTTGGTAACAAACCTTATTTACAAGAGAATTTAACTGTGAAAATGCACAGATTAGCTGGAGAAAAATAACAATGCAATTCTTCTTTCCTAGGAGGCTTCTGTTTCTCTTTAAAAATTTAAATTAACACAACATAGCAAACCTTGAGTTTAAAAAAAAAAAAAATCACTGTATAAACCTTATTAAAAAAAAAAAAGTCTAGTCAAAATTTTTTTTTTCAATCTAGGACAATCTACAAATCCTTAACTTAAAAAAAAATGGAGAGATTATACCATAGAATTTCCTTAATTGCACTTTAAATATAATTGAATTTACCCACCCTGCCTGTCCAAATAATCATGAATTACCTCTGTAAAATTTGAGCTGCTTTCAGACATAAACTGTAGTTATATAGTTGTCACATGCAGTCCCAAACTGCACTGCTATGCAAGGCTGGCAGTAAACATTAGTGCTGGCTCACGAAAGACAGGCCTGTAGGAGGACAACTTCTAGATGGGACCTGATTCTTAGCAGGCCGTGGCTGAAGAAGTTTAACCAAAACTTACTCCGTCTAGACTGTGGGTCCTCATGTTTAGTGGCATCAACAGCATCATAAATATTGGAGGAAAGGCTGGTTAAAGATGCCCCTAACCTGCTTAAATAATATTTATGTACACATACAGACATGCTCGGTTTAAAGCTCATTATATTTCCAAGTTTTGAAAGGCTTGAGAGAATTTCTATCAAGCCAGTAGCGATTAGGCAGTTCATAGAGACACACTCTATGGAAATACTGTCCTATCAGTTATGCACAAAATAAAAAATTAGCAATATGAAATTCAGATAGGCCTAATTCGGTTAACAGCCACACACTGATCATTTGGATGGGGACCAGGGGCTAAGTTTCCTTTACAAAGAGAGCCTGAATTTCAAGAATCACATACATACAGGCAGGAGATTTGGGTCAGCAGTCATGTACTTGCTTCACATATGTGGAGCCCTGGGTTCAATCCCCAGGACAAAATTTCCCACACCAAAATCACATAAATCAAATTGCAGAAGAAAATTACGTTCAAGAGATTGTTCTGGATTTTAAGCACCCTCAATAACTTATAAATACTTAGAAAAATCAATAGAATCATAAATATTTCACATAATTACATCTAGTTTGTGCAATCAACTAGCTCTTGTAATTAAACTAGGTATATTCGGATCTATCTACTGTATGTCGCTCCAGGACCTGCCAGCAATACACCAGTGTGTATTTTTATTACAGGAATATCAAAAGTGTCACAAACTCAAACTGTTCAGTCCAGAAGAAAGGTGATCTGTTACAGAGAACAACGAGTCACCACTGAATGCATACATGTGTGGCAGTACAACCTGTGGAGAGATTCCTGGCCCTGCTTACTGGACTGGGTACTGTAAGGGTACGCTAACAATCAGGAATCCATCAGCACTGCCATCGCTACATATCAGTCATTTTCCAATGCTAAGTTCACTCTATGCTTTGATTTCCTGATGACTCTTGTCATTGGCGTTCCAGTAGTCCAAGTAGCTGTGCTTAGAATAACACAGGAGTTTACACCTTTGAAAGGCCGCAGACTGAGACAGAACATTCACACTAGCATAGGAATACAAATACATAAGACATGGACACTGACACAGACTCTCTGAAGAAGTAAGAAGGGCAGAACTTTAGCGCTACAAAGGATACTAGCTCTTTTTTCTCTATCCTTTTCATTTTAGGGTCTCAAATTGAGGCCACGTCCAAGATGAAACTTACTAAGAGATGCACGTAGCCTTCACCCCAATTTTTCAACGAAGTTGCTGAGGACTGCTGAAGTCACAATCTCTATTTAAAAGCCATAGAATGACGAAGGACAAGCTAACAAGTAGAGAGTTAAAGCTGAAGAGTTAAAGCTAAAGGCAAAACACAAACCAGACAAGTCTACGAGCATTTAAAAAAGAGACTTCATGCTGGGAGTTTAACTTACTAACCAGCGAATAGACAGAGTGGCAGGGCCTGTGGTGGGGGTGTTCTAAGCTGTTAAGTTAGAAACATCTGTGTGGAGCCCACATTAACTAAGCATGCTTCCATGCTAGCGGATGCTACAGATAGATACAGTGGTATAAAACCTGACTTGCCTGTTTATCATTATTTTCCAAATTGTGTTTTATTTATTTCATCTCAAGTATTAAATTTGTGTTCCCTGAGTACAAACTAGCTAAGGAAACAGTATACTCAGAAAGAAGTACATATCCTTGAAAACTTATTTGCATAAAGTGGAGAATTATTATGCTACATATAGCCAATTCCCTGGCACAGAAGGACTTATGTTCTGTTTAGGTTAGGCTCCAGGGTTCCCTTTATAGGTGACTGGATGTTGCAATGGTTTCTCATAAGGTTTCTTGATCAAAAGAAAGCCCTAACTTCTGACTGGTTTGCTTTTCTTTCTCCCTATACATTTAATTTGAGACAGCTTCAATTTTGCTTTCCAAAATAGAAGTACTTAGAAAATGGGCAGTGACCACTGAGGAAGTAATAAAACTGATTCACTTTCCACAGAGCCATAACAGTAAGTCACTGGTCTTACTCTTCTGGTTTTCCATAAGTAACCTTGTTTAAGACTTTTCAGTCATCCATTAAGGGGAAAAAAAAATCCATGCTCTACCTGAAAAGCATCCGTATGATTAAGAAAGCCAACATGTGATACAAGCTACAGACCCAGGAGGTGCCTGTCTGCATGCTAACAAACTGGTTCTGAATCTGAATCAGGCTCACCACAACACACGAAAGGGAAGAAGCGCTTTCCGAGTGTCACTCGTAACCACACCGCCGTGGCACTCGGGGACAAGCATTTCCCATGTTTTCTTAGGGGAGGCTAAGGTTTCCTTGTTGTTTTCATTTTGAAACAAAGTCTTGCCATCTATCTAGTCTAATGTAGCCTCAAAGTGGGAGCCTCATGCTCCCCTCTGGGAATACAGGTACGCAACCACGCTCAGCGAAAGTCCTAAAAGAGTAACCTAGTTTGGGCAAAGTAGGGTTACATGCAGCTACAGGGTTTATTCTTTCTGGAAGAACTCATCCAAGTCTTTGGAGCTAACAGCACCTACTGTCCTCTGCAGGGTCCACAGCAGACACAATGAATTCCAAAATTATTCCTGGGAGTTCTTAGTTTTCAGGAGTCCATTTCCAGGACCTAAATGAGGCCCACATCTACAACCTAATAGTAATTCTCCCTGGGATCCAGAAGAATAGACAGTTCTAAACTCAGTGCCTACTACGGTCACAGTGTTGACTGAAATGTGGGAATTTTAAATTTACAAAGAATTCTTTCCTTCTCTGTTCCCCAGAGCAACAGAACCCTGTGCTAGGACAAAATTTTGCCTCTGCTTTGCAACATGAGTCACTGAATTCTCTCTGCAAACCAATTTACTCTATTGCCTAGAGTCATAAAATAATGTTTAAAATGTTAAAAGGAAACTAAATGACCTTCAGTTCTCCTTAGGTTCAACAGGTAACTGTCAACCTGGGTATTCATAAATGCTGGAATGAATTAGACAATAGCCAATCATTCTTAGCTCTTGAATAGCATTATAATCATTCATATAAAGTAATTTTGCTATGAGCAAGCTTCTAACATCAAAGTCACTAGACTAAGAAAGCATTCTGGCATCCTTTTCTGCCTTCAAAACTGTCATGGGTGCTGTTATTAAAGGTAAGGAATCCAATCAATTCTTTATCTCAAAGTCTTCTGTTCATAATTAGGCAAATATTATGAGGTGGTCTCCCCTGCCCTGCAAAAAAGGATATATATACATTTGGAGAAGCCAAAATTATGCCACATTCATAAAACACATTAGACAAACCAGGACTAAGTATTGCTATTAAAATAACTACTAAAAATTACCATCTATTGCCACAAGATGGCAATCTTTCAAAGATTAAAACCTTAAACTACCTTAAATTGTATACCCACCTTCTTTCTTAAATTAGCGAACAAAGGTCCTTTTATTTTGATATTGAGAAGTTGTAGTAATAAATATTGATCACCATTTTTTAAAAGAACTACAAAGTTCTCTGATGTGATGTAATGCAAATTCCTGATTCAAAAAGTTATTTAAAGATAGACAATCTTGTCTTCCATAATCACATGAGAAACTGGATCTAACAGTCTCATTTGTTTCTTGATAAATAAAAAATACACTATTTTTGGTGACGAGAAACCTGCCAAGGCAATGCTGCTTTTGTTTTCAAGAGCTTAACATTTTCTAGGGCAAATCAGGTCAGTGATTTTGTTAATCACAACATAAATACAATAAATGAATAAATAATTATTAGATAAATTATACATAATTTAAAATACTTTTACCAAAACAACATATTATCAATTAACTTTATCTAGCCTACTATACAGTGTTTTATCTTAAATTAAAAATATTTTCACAAGTTTGGTTGTTCTTTTTGATTAAAAGCACTGATGTGTCAATACATATGTATATATATATATGTAAACAACACATACACTTATTCCAGGAGAATATACTTTTAAATATTTAAGGCTTCCTTATCCAATCAGGTTCAACAGTGCAGGTCACAGCAGATCAAGCTTTGGAAGTACATAGAGCTTTGGAAAGGCTCTATGGCCAAAACAGGGTTTTGAAATGAAAGACCAAAGAAAGGAAACCACAAGAGATTGAAAAACAATGAACAAAGTCAGTGACTACTGAGGAAGACAGAGGAAAGAGGTGGCATCAATGACAACTTAAACTTCAAGGGAATTAAGCAAAGATGCCAGAGAGCCGAACTCTCAGGCCTCCCTCACCTACACCAGTCCTAAAATAGAACATCAAAGAGTAGAAATGTTGGGGACTGTCAGTATTTTGCTTGTTTCATTTAATTATTTACTATTTCTGCATGTTTTTGTATTGCTTGGTAGTGGTGGGATTTAACTGGGGCCTTGCACAAGTGTCAAGAAGCGGGAAGCCTGGGTACCTGTTGTTAGAAACCCGGTCTGTATGGCTAATACCAGGCAGTGTTTGCAGAAACCATTGAAAAGAACTTGGTTCCTGGTGTTTAGGGTTACAGGATTTTCAGATTTCCATATTTTAAAAATATCTTACTAAACAATTATTCTATTTCTTAATCTTCTTGTGCAACAAGTGCCTAGACAGCCTAAATAACACCTGCTGAAATTTAGGAGGCAAACTGAATTTACATGCACCAGACATAAAGCAAGGAGGTATCGCCAAACCACCCCTAAACTAGCTGGTTCTCAGTGAGGTGTGCTCATCATGTGTAGTGAACTCACAGGTGTAAATTAACAAATGTCATCAATATTCATCCATTAAAGGTACTACCTCTTCAAATTTATCATAGGCACGGTAGAATGGTAGAGTTCTAAAAGTAAACCAAATGCCAGACTTCTGTGTTTTGGTAATTTCAACAACACTGCATGTCACCTGGGAATATTCACGTCAATTTATGTTGCAATACCCAAAAGTGAGATAATAATTTAAAAGAGTATACGTGATTTTCACAGTGCGGTAACAGAGACGGAAACTAGTGGTAGCTTATCAACGAGCTAACGTAGTGATGAGACTGGCACACATTTCAAAAAAATCCATGGTGTGGCTGCCCAGGCGAGGTGGGGCGGAGGACAAAGAGCTTCCAGTCAGAGAGCCGGTGAGAGAGCCGGAAAGCGAGTGGTTCTCAGCTGTGCTGGAGTCAAAACTTGACCTTGGTCTGTGTAGGCCAGCGGCAGAACAGGAACGCTGAGGTGTTGAAGAACCAGACCTCTGCTCCACCACCTCATCTGAAATGACCAAACAACAGTCAATGTGGCAAGCACACTGGCCCAAGTCCTCCCGGGGAAGCTGCTGCTCGGACAACTGAAGGAAACCAGATCTGAGCGAGTTGCTTAATGAGGACTGTGCTGTCCGTGGCTGAGGAGCACAGGCGCTCTGACCACATCCTTGCCAGTCACAACACAATACCAACCACGCGTGTCGTTTCCACAGCTAACGGGGGCCCTTAAGTCCTTCTCAACACAGGATGCAGCGTTTGTACTTGAATGAAGGAGAATATGCTTATATCTGAAAATACTTTACCTCCTTGGCAATTTATTTTCTGCTAAAACTATATAATTTCACTTATATTTTCGTTAGATCCACTTTAAAAAGTAGAGGACTCGCCCACCATGTCTTTGAGATGATCTCAACACTAGGTCAAATGGTGCCAAGTTGTGTTTCTCAGAACTCATCCCTGCCAGCCTCCTTACCATCGATGCTTTTAAAGTCTAAGAGATAGCTCCGATTGTCAACCAGGTAAAGCTGCAGGCTCATTTTCACATAATTGCCAGTCACTGGATTTTTCCTTCTTACTCGAAGATGGTATGCATTCACTACCTAAAACCAGAAATAAGTAAAAATTTAAAACTACGCAATGTCTTCCATCTTAGCACAGCACAACAAAAGCGAGTATGGATGAGGGAGAGGATTTATGGTGGACGCTTCTACGTTACAGGCACTTTGGCATACCTAATCCCACTAGCAATCCCATTTGTGAAAACTCAGATCCCACACTCTAGCCTCTAACCCTTTGGATCTTTCCAAAGAGTTAGAGTGCTAATAATAATAATAATAATAATAATAATTAGAGTAATAATAATAATAATCTCAGTTCCTTCGCATCAGGGAAGTAAATACAAGTGGCGAGAGGCAGACACATGAAACTCAAACAGCACAAGGCCAGCGGGCGGTGTTACTTGTGGCCCACACGGATGCACAGCTGCAGTTCAGACAAAGAGGTTTTCAAAATGGCCGTCAAATTAGGTTCTAAATTCTTTCAATTAGATATTTTTAAAATGTTGGCATCTCCTTCTATTTACATAATTATACAGTAAGACAAGGTCCCGCACTGGTCTTAAATCTACAGAAATTTTCCCACCTCAGGTTTCTGCAGCGCTAGTATTATGGATATAAGGTACTATGTCCAGCAAAATTTCTTTTAACAAAATAAAATAGCTTCAGAAAAAGGACACAGGCTTAAGTTTAAGGAAATGATATTTTATTTAATCATGTAAAATAATAAAATGAAAGCAGATTAAGACTGGTTTATTAAAATATATTGAATATTTATATGATAAATTTGAAATTTTTTTCTCCTTATTAATAGCTCACACAACAAAACCATTAGTCATGAATCTGGAAAGGGACAAATAGGAAACAGCTGGGGGCACAGGGTGGGGGAATAAGAGAGAGTCGGGGATAAGAATTCATTTTATACACGTATGAAATTATTTAAGAACTACCTTAACTTTTAAAAATCAAAGTGAGACAGTTGTATTGTGGCCTACGCCTTTAATCCCAGCACTTGGGTATCTATGTATTCAAGGCCAGCCGGTCTACATCACAAGTTCTAGGATAGCCACAGCTACATAATGACAACCTGTCCTATATTGAATGAGTAAGCGAATCAATGAATGGATGAATGAATGAGCTTCGAAGTAAGCATTCATTACCCTCAAGAAAAGAACACAGTTTAAGGGGTATCTTACTATAAAAATGCCTTCACAGATATTTATTCAAACAGATTTAAAATGCAACAAAATGCTAAATTGAAAAAAAAAAAAAAAAAGTAAAAATGTGTGCTGATAGTAAGAAAATGTGCCGTAATCAAGTGTGATCGTTGATACTGAACAGTGCTGGCTGCTAAAGACTATGGGGACTTTTGAAGTTGTACTGAATGCCTTTTATGGTCGTGATTCTAAGGCGAGAAGAGACGGAAGGTTACAGCTTTGGAATGATCGATCAGGCATCCAGTTGACAGAGGTAAACTTGTGATGGTTAATTCTGTCAGTGTGACAAGGGCTACAGTTACCTAGAGGACAAAGCTCCGGGCATGTCCGCACAAGATTTTTCTCAGTGGGGCAAACTGAGGTGGGACGGTCCACACCATTTCACAGGCTGGGCTGAGAAAAGGGAGAGTGAGCTGAGAACCAGCAATGCTGGCTTGCTCCCTGCTTCCTGACTGATCATAATGTGCCAGCCGCCTCACCCTCCTGCCTCCGTGACTTCCTGCTGTGATGGACAGTATCTTCAAACTGTGAGTCTGAATAAATCCCCCTTCCTTCCTTCCTTCCTTCCTTCCTTCCTTCCTTCCTTCCTTCCTTCCTCCCTCCCTCCCTTCCTTTCCTTCCCTCCTTCCTTCCTTTCCTTCCCTCCTTCCTTCCTTTCCTTCCCTCCTTCCCTCCTTCCTTCCTTTCCTTCCCTCCTTCCTTCCTTTCCTTCCCTCCTTCCCTCCTTCCTTCCTTTCCTCCCTCCCTCCCTCCTTCCCTCCCTCCCTTCCTTCCTTTCTTCCTTCCCAGCACTGAGGAAAGTAACATGCCAAGGATTTAAAGCCCAGATCATAGAATTTTTCAACTTGGAGAAAAGTACTTGCGACTACATGAACATGTCACAACAGCATATTATATACTGAACACTAGCTGTCACAGCCACCGACCATCCATGCCAAATATGCACAAATAAATAAATAAATTAGAAAATTGTCTTTCAAGATTTCTGACACTTTGTTACTATGAACCATGATGAAACAGGTGGGCCGTTTTCTTAGATAATTTCAATTTACTTGGCCAAAAATGATATTCTGTAACTCAAAATATGTTCCCAGCATCAACACCTCCTTATCTTTATTATGCTTTGTGTGTTACGTAATTTTTAAAAATGAACCATGTCAACCAAAAGCATGAAGACCACAACCATTATTTCTAAATCAAAAACAACTTTGTGTGGACCTTAATACTCAACTGCTTAAACAACTTAGAGGGAGATAGAAAGACCTGGAGGGAGCAGGAGCTCCACAAGGAGAGCAACAGAACCAAAAAATCTGGGCCCAGGGGTCTTTTCTGAGACTGATTCTCCAAACAAAGACCATGCATGGAGATAAATTAGAACCCCTGCACAGACGTAGCCCATGGCAGTTCAGTGTCCAAGAGGGTTCCCTAATAATAGAATTGGGGACCTTCTCTGATATGAACTCATAGGCTGGCTCTTTGATCACTTCCACCTGACAGGGGAGCAGTCTTACCAGGCCACAGAGGAAGACAATGCAGCCAGTCCTGATGAGACCTGATAGACTAGGGTCAGATTGAAGGGGAGGAGGACCTCCCCTATCAGTGGACTGGGGGAGGGGCACAGGAGAAGAAGAGGGAGGGAGGTTGGGATTGGGAGGGGATGGGAATATAAAGTGAATAAACTGTAATTAATAAAAATAAATTAAAATTAAATATAATTTAAAAAAAAGAAAGAAAAATGTCTTCTACAAACAGCCTGAGTACATTGGGACTTCTTACCTTCCATTCAAAATCCAGCTGCTTCATAGCTCGGTACACTTCAGCCATGATGTCATACGGTTTGCTCTGGCTTCGGATTCCAAGATGCCACTTGGCTTTTTTCACAGCTAAAGATTTGGGCTTGGTGGTGTTCAGTGCATCCAGCGGACACCGTGCTTTGGGGCTGTCTGCTATGAGTGGCGGCATCCTTTCGGGATGTGGCTTCAGGCCTGGGGGAATATGCATGGCACTATCATCCATAAAAGAACCAGTTGGAGGACTAGAGGCGAGGTAGAACTCACTGGCTTGGTTCATTATTCTCCGATTGTCAATGATAAGATGATAAGCCACTGCCAGCTGGTCTTGAGGGTCACCGCTATATAAACTGTTCATTACTTCTGATTCTGTACATTCAAATTTTTCACAGACTTCTTTCACAGCCTCATCATCAATGACGTTAGCATCATAGGAGGGGTCTTCAGGAAATAGGTAAGTGGGCAAATCCTGTTTAAACCATTCATGTTCTCTAGGAAAAACACCATACACACTACTGTAAAAACATGCTTTGGTAAGTCCCAAATAACTTAGACACGGGGCGCTACAACATAAAGACTCCAAAATACTGGTCTATGGTCCCAACTCTGCCGCTTTTGGCTACATGACCCTATGCCAGTTAATTAATCTCTATCCTTGAATGAATGCAGATATTTAGACTTGAGATATTTGTTTTCTCGAAAATTAACAAAGTGGGTCTGTCTATCACTTTAAGAAAAACAGTATTTGTGGCCAATGACAGAATCTAAGTTCCAAGCAGAATCCAGACGGTGTATAATAATTTGTTCCTCCTTCCTGGAGTTTGATGGTTTCTTAAGACTTAAAGATGTTCTGGTAGAGTTAGTAGTGATAAAAATGAGCCTGATCTTTGATAGCGTAATATGATATATTGGAAAGCTGTATATTTCAATAATACAAGATTTCCCAATGATGGTACAGAATTACACATGCATAAGTGAGTCACTAAAAATTTAAAACATATTATATAACTATAATGTGGTAAAATACAAAAGTTCATTGATTTTTTTTCTTATTTGACATTGCAAACTATTTGCTAGTTACGTTAAGCTTTGTTCTAGTATCAAAGAATACCACTATTATCTGGATGACTATTAAAATACTCCTTTATTTTCCAAACACTTACATGAGCCCACATTTTCCTCAGGAACTTCAACTAATATAAAATACTGCAAGATTACATGAAGAAGTAGATTGGGAATCTAGATGCTTCTGGTTACACTAGACATTAAGATTTATAAAAATCTAGGATGTTGCTTTCCACAACAAACAGTTTTCCTGACAGAGATTAAGAGTAAGCTCGGTGGGGTACACTTATTCTCCTAGCTACTCAGAAGGCTGATTCAGAAGGATCTCAAGTTCAAGGCTTGTTTCAGCTACAAAAGAAAACAGAAGATGATTTAGTGAGACCTTGTCTCAAATAAAAGGTAAAAGAACATGGGGAGGGGAACAGAAATATAAGTCAACAGTAGAGTGTTTGCCCAGGAAGTGCAGGGCTCTAGGTCCAATCTGTAGCTGTTTGTTTCTTCCTAAAAAGACATTTAAATAAACAGATACTTAAGTAAATATAATTCCAGTTTTAATGATTATATGCTAACTACTGGTATATTATTCATTAAAAATTCTTCAAGGTTCTCAACAACTTTTAAGAGTGTAAGGAAAAAAAGGAGTGTAAAGAGATACTAAAGCTAAAATGTTTGTGCGTTGCTCACCTAATCTTATTTCCTCTCACTTCTGAACCTTTGTGTCTGATATTATGACAACTATCAAATAGTCTTCTGAATTTACCAGATGGCTATAAACATATATTAAAAGTAAATGGTTACAAATACATAAATATTCTGATAAAACCTGGGAGAGAAAAAAAAAAACCACAGTAAATGAGAGCCTGTATTACAGAATGGGAGGCTGCATAGGAAAGCCACTCAAATTAACATTTAAGCACACACCAAAATAATCCGCCGTCAGCTCAACAGCATGTAAAAAAGTTATTGCATCAAAAGAAACACTACCTGCAAGTGTCTTGAGACAACAAAGGGTTTTGTTGTGTTACAAGAACTGCTCTGGTCCACTACCATAAAAGCATAGGTAAGAGATAGGTCACAGTAGTAAAAAGAAACCAAGAACAGTGAAGAGTTGTAGTAAAACTGTCAGTAACTTTTTATAACTATAGAATTTTCCCAAAAGATGAAGCTTTATTTAAATCTGAAGCTTTACTTAAACACTGGCTGAACTTCATTAAGAAAAGAGAGACACAGGTTTGTAGGCGCCCTTCATAAGCATCTCTGTATTTTTCAGCTCCACAGAAGACTTAAAATCCAAAAGCCTCACATTCCCATGGCAGAGGAAATCACTGGAGCAGCAAGGATGGAGAAGTGGAATATCGGCGTTAGGGAACAAGTTCCATCCCATAAGAACCACCTTGCTCTAACATACATCGTGTGCTGGCTGGTCTTTGTTATATTGACACCATCTACACATATTTAAGGGAGGGATTTTCAATTGAGAAAATACCTGGGTAAGACTGGCCTACAGGCGAGTCTGTTGATCACTGTCTTGATTAATGATAGCAGTGGAGGGCCCAGCCCACTGCGGGTGGTCCCACCTCTAGGAAGGTGGTCCGAAATTGTATATAAGAAAGCAGGCTGAGTTAAGTCATGAAGAAGAAGCCAAGAAGCAGCTGTCTTCCATGCCTCTACTTCAGATCCTGCCTCCAGATTCCTGCCTTACTTGAGCTCCTGCTCAGACTCCTTAGTGATGGACAGTTACGTGGAAGTGTAGGAAGTTTATGAGCAAGTTGCTTTTGGCCACAATGTTTTATCACAGCAATAGAAAGCCTAAGACACTTAGCAATTCCCTGAACACTTCCACATACAGCTTTGTCTTTGATGGGACTTAGAAGTCACTTACTGAGGGCCACCAGAATATTTGTTTAAAAAAAAAAAGAAATCACTTTCTCTGAGGGTATGGGGAATGGAGAAGGGGGAAGGGGGAAAAGAGGGTGGGACTGAAAGAAAAGGAGAGAGGAGGTACAAACAGGCTATAAAGTGAATAAACAAATACTTTAAAAAAATCAGTGGCCATTGTTTAATATCGCAGCTATCTGGAGCAATAACAAAATTGGGTAATAAGAAACTCACCTATAAATTTAGGCTAAGAAATAAGAGTGCAAAAGGGTCGGAGAAGTTTTCCCATATTCCTGGGACTCACAAAGGCCAGGTATGTTCCTAGGAAAAAAAAAACTGAAAGCCCCTAATTTCTCATCACTGGCTGGCTTTGAAGCTCTGCACAAGCAGGAGACGAAAACAAAGGCAGAGTTATCAACTGCCTATCAGAGACTTAGAGCTAGGACCCACCGCACACAGAGCCACCTTCAAAGGCTGGGGGGCCTACTGCATCGTGGCATTTTAATGCATGTCTGCGACTCATCACTTAGCTAACCAAGGAGAAAATCTAGTTGCAACACATAGCAAGAGTAGAGGCTAATGAATTAGCTCAAAAATGTCACAAAGCACACAGGAATATCAACAAGCAACAATATGTGATAATTATGATCCCTGTACAAGAAGCACACCAGCTGACCTATAGCCACTGCTCTTAGCTGGATAATTTTGAACAGCTAATTCACCATGAAATGTATGCCACACGGCACATGATATATTTTAATATGAAATGTGGCTCCCTAAAGTAACTTAGAAGCAAACAGATATATAAATAAATTATGACATAACCTAAGTTTCAGTCTTACTGTTGTAAAAAGAAAATAATAACAGCAACCCGTGAAAACGTCAGTGCAACAAGGGGTTAAGCCAGATGGTTGCTGTGCATCAACTGTCAAAATTTTTACATTTGCGCCTTTTGAAGTAAACTCTATCAAACTAACAATTCTCATACTGAAATACTGAATATAAACATAAAATAGTGAGAACTACAAATGTAAGTTATGACTTCAAGTATGGAAATGTCATCATTTTGTCCTTTGGCTAGAGCCTTATCCTGTAGTGGTTAAGCGACCTATCCAGCCCAGGATATCACCATTTTAGAGCATTTCCTGTGGGTCATGTAAATCATTTAATAGGTTTATCTACATTTTCTTCTAAAGTCTATAAATATGTGAACAACTATTCTGAAATGACAAAATTAATTCTTTTACTATTCTAATTTACAAGTGCTTAGATAAGCAAGCACAAGCATATTAGCCTGTCTAATTTTTCTGAAGAAAACCCAACTAAAAGAACTACTTATTCCAAGGAACTGTGAACAGAAGTCTTTTTTCCCCTGTTGGTTCAATTATACAGCTGTACAGTCTTATGCATGAGGCCTGGAACACTGGAACAGGACAGGGAAAGAAGACAATCTCATGGTTTGTGGACCGCCAGTCCTGTCCACCACAGGCACCTATGTTAGGACACACGGGCTCCCAGCTGGCAATGATGCTCTGGAGTCTGTTAGAAGGTGGAGCTCACTTGACAAAGCAGGCCCCTGGGGGCGGGGCTTGGAGCCCAGTGCCATTTCTACCCCTCTCTGCTTCCTAACTGAAAATGCCATGAGACCGGCCACCTCAGGCTCCTGCGGCCATGCCTTCCCCACCACAATGGGCCGCCTCTCCTCAGGCACTGGACCAAATTACATCCCTCCTCCCTTAGGTTGCTTCTCCCCGGGTATTTAAGTCACCGAAGTGAGGAAAGCGATACCCAAATGTGAAGAGAATCCCGTCCTTGCTCACAAGAGACCTGCAGCACCCACAGAAAGCACCCCAGCCATCCTGAATGGGGGTACATGTGTCAAAACCTCTATTCCGGCTTTAGGGGAAAAAGGGAAAGGGTCTGAAAGATGTCAAAAGAACGTGCTTCTAAACATTTTGAAAACTTCGCTAAGACAAAAGCCCTCTGAAAACATACACAGCACGTGGCAAGCATTACATCATTCCTGCCATTATGCTTCTTAATTCCTCAACGATCAAGTACGTCTCCACAGTAAGGCCACTAGTAGCTACCAGATCAAAACCTTAACATAATCTATTTTCTTAAATAAACTAAGTCAGGAAACTGGAAGTGAGACTCAGCAAAACAAATGTTCATGTTCTCTCCTATTAGGATTCTAGCTTCTAAATGACAGTGTGGACAAAGCCAGTTAACGAGAAAGGGGCCCATGAGACAGGAAATGTGAGACATAAAAGGTACAAGGGAAATAGAGGGAGCAGAAAGGTACAGTGGGACAAGGGAAGGCAGGGGGGTGTGGAAAAGTGGGGTGGGAGGGAATGCATTCACCTGAACTGAACATGCACCGGCATCATCTGTGCTTATTTCCTTAGTGTCGTGTTTACATAGCATTTGCATTGTATTAAACACTATAAAGAGAAAAGGCAAGGCAGCTTTAACATGGTGCTAAGAAACCAACCGTATCTAAAACACAGAGTTCTCCATTTTTCTCATCTGAAATATCTTTCGATTCCTTCTAAACTTCCACTTCCGGTAACAGTGGTAAACCAGCAGTGAACAGAAAGAAAAGTTCTTAAGGCAGTGTGCATCCTAAGTTAGAATGCAAGGGAGAAGTATGTTGAGAAAGAAGAGATACAGTATGAGAGCGGAGTAACATTCGTGCTGAAGGCCGCCCTGGCACAATCAGAAGCTCCTACACAGTGTGAGGGAAGCAGATGCCATTTCACAAAGCTGGTGCATGCGTGCAGAATGTAAAAGGATGACTGGAATGCTATCAGGTCAGAAGGTGCAGAAAAGAACCAGGGTACAGAATGATAGAACTAAGGGTACAGGACCTCAAATCTAATGTGAAAGATGTAGGGACAGGAAGATAAGACTCTCACCCAGGCCTCAGATGCTTTGCTGCTTTTGCCAGCAAGCATACAAGCAAAGCGAAATCTCTGAAAGGTAAGTGGCATAACGAGATTTGCATGAGTCCAAATTTTAAATATTCTTTTCCTTTGAGACAGGATCTCACAGTGTAACCCCTGCCGACCTTGAACTGGAGACCCTCTTGCCTCATCCTCCTGGGTGAGCGTAAGGTGTACCACACACTTGGCCTTAAAGTTCTCAAACAATAAAGTGTCATAAAGCAAACGTTCCAGCATCACTGTGCCCAACGGCGGACTATAATCACCGTATGTCTTTGATGGTTGCTCGCTTCAAGGGGTCCACCTGCAGCATGTGCATCAGCAGGGTGGCGACAGAGCGGTTGAGATATTCTGGGATGTAGAACACGCCCCCTCGGATCTTCTTAAAGAGCGTGGGCACGTGCTCATCGTCGAACGGGAGCGTGCCACAGAGGAGGGCATAGAGGATAACGCCACAGCTCCAGATGTCAACCTCAGGACCCGCGTACAGCCTGAGAAAGGATGACACATGCCTAAGTGTAGGTATCACTTCCCCCTCACTGTTAGCATCCTGCTGCCATACATGACAGGCGCAAAACCAACTTGGTATATATTGCTATTTAAGGTCTTCCCTGAAATACATAGCAGTTTCCAAACCTTAGCAATTACTCTTCATAGAAAATAACCAGCCTCACTAGTTACACAGACTTCTCAAAAGACTTAGCTTTATTTGTTAAAAATTAGTTGTAAGTGCTAATTAAAATTTATCATACTTTCATGCCTGGCAAGATGGCACAAACATTTAATCCCAGGATTCAGAAGGTGGGGGCAGGCGGGTCTCTGTGAGTTTGAGGTGAGCCTGATCTAGAGAGTCCTAAGCCATCCACGGTAGCATAGTAAGACCGTGTCTCAAAACAAACCAACTAATAAACAAACAAAAATTACAGTTTATGTCTTACTTCTTTAAGGGAACATCAAAGTAAATAACCACAAACTAGAAAAATGTAATACAGTAATATATAGTACTTTTCCGCCCTCAGAACTACAAGGCAGAAAATGCATATATAACAAAATTTTTGCCCTTTAGCACACACCTTAAACAAAATTTGAAACATTTAAGTACTTACTAGTACCATATAGACAGTGTTTAACTTGTACGTATGTCTGTGTACTACTTGTGTGTCTAATACCCAGGGAGGCTAGAAGAGGGCATCAGATCCCCTGGAAGGGGAATAACAGGTAGTTGTGAGCCCTCATGTGGATACTGGGAATAGAACCTGGGTCCTCGGAAGAGCAGCCAGTGCTCTTAACCACAGAGGCATCTCTCCAGCCCCTTATATGGCAGAATTCCTACTACTTTCTTTCAAGATCATTAGCTAAGTCATTGGACTGAGACAGTTCCGCTCTAGAGAACCCATGTCTTCCCCACACACCTCTCACTGTTGTCCCTTTAACCTCCCACTAAGCTCCGGTAGCACAATAGCAAAGTCAAACTCGGGTCTCAAGTAACAAACGTCTAAATCTCCAGTGGAAAGAACATAATCTGCCTCAATAGAGTACGGCCTCTAATCTATATCATGTGCTGTATCGCCCAAGCTCCTCACTATTTAAGTGTGCGCCCCTAAAACTTGCCGGCTCAAACTCTAACCTCAAACTGATGGTATGAGGAAGTGATTATTTTGGGAGATCTGGCCCTGAGGTGGGATTCTCATAAAGGTTAGTGCCCTCTGACTACCCCAGAGACCACACAAGCACTCAGTGCGAGACAGTGGGCTGTGAGGAACAGGGCCTACACACATCAAACCTTCATGGTGTATGGTGCTCTTCAGAAGCCCAGATGAGCTGAGACTCTCACAGTCTGCTCTGTGTGAGCACCTAATCAGTACTGCGTTCCCAGCACTCTGTGAACTTCAACAACCAGACAGTAGCCCTGAAACGACTTTACTTCATCTCTGCCCCTCCCCCCCCCCAGTAAACAGCTTATAATGTACCATAGAGCTAATTACAGGAAGGACTTCACAGTCTCCACTTGTCTAGTTTAACGGCATGAAATTATGCTGCCACCCAAATTCCATTCTTCCAAAAACAGAATATAGAACTGCCTGCGGATTGCGTGAAATGTGTAAAATATTCTTAAATAACTACGTCTGAGAAGTAAAGACACAGGCTTAACTTTGAGTAAATCTTTACTGCTCTCTGACATTTTCTACATAGAAAATGGACATTGCATAAGATCTCATCATCACCAACAAACAAAATGCATGAACACATTTATTACAATGCCTACATAGGTTTTTTTAATTATATATTCTGCCTTCAATGAAAAAAAAAATGAATGACCTGTTTCTATTATGTTAAAAAATCTTCTTCCAAAGGAAATATAGCTAGGTGTTTTTAAAATGGATGCAAGGTCACAGCAAGCCTACTTATCACTGAAACCATCACCTTCCCGAGATGACCTCAGGTGCTGCATAATTTGGCGATCCACAGCTAGTTCGCAGAAATTCACCATCTGACATCATATTAGACAGTCCTGAAAAGAAAAGCAATTCATCAGATACTGGATGCTGAAGAAACAGATAAAACCATGATTAAGACTCTCAATCATTTCATGCTTCAGAAATCCTTTTCTTTTTTTTAAAGTAATGGTGGGTGGGAAGATAGCTCTCTGGGCCAAGATGCTTGCGCAAAGCTGACAACCTGAATTCAGACCCCGGATCACATAAGGAGGCAGAAGAGAAATGACTCCTGAGTCCTGTGCTCTCACCAACACACACACTTATACTCTCTCAATCATGTGTCTATATGCACACATACACACAATTTTAAAGTAACAGAAAGTACTTTTAGACTACAAAGACATTTTAGGGAACTCAGATCATCACACAGAAAGCTAAAGAGTACCACAGTTATAAATGGAATGAACCTCACTACATAAAATTTTGACTCTTCACAAAAAATTATTTGAAATAATATTACTGTTTTCAAAAATAATTCTGTATATAAAGAAATAAAATAGACGCTGCTATTTAAAACAAACAAAAACTGTGCTTCAAAACATCTTTCTTAAAGGTTGTAATTGGTCATTACATCTTTAATGCCAGAATTCAGGAGTAGAAAGTTGGATCACTGTGAGTTCAAGGCCAGCCTGGCCTACACACAACAAGTTCCAGACCAGCCAGGGATACACAGGGAAAGCCTGTCTTTTTTCTTTACTTCTTGTAGTTAGACAGCCGACCAGCCCCAGCTGATAAGCAGGCTGGTTTCCCTGGAGGTGGGAGTCTCACTGCTGTTCATTCAGGTGGGGCTGAGCACAGGAAGTCAGGAGGGCCTCATGCTTCAGCTTCCTGAGAAAGGTTTCTGATTAGAGAGCTTCATTCATCATAGTAAAAATAATGTACTGAACTACAGCTCTAGCTGAACTGCTTACCAGCAGAGTTTAAAAGGAAACACTAAGCTAGTTTAAAGACAGATACAAAACAAACAAATAACCCATGGCACCTTCTGCTGACCCCTCCTCTTCGGGTCACAGCCTATCATGTCCTCCAGCCTCCCCTTTGGCAGCCTTTCTGGACCCAGAAGTGTGTGGAGTATAAAAATGTGTACTTTCACCTTACCTAGGACTAACGTCCCATTCTCTCTAAGTTATTAGACACTGCCCTAAGACTTATAGGCCTTTCCATGATCTGTTCAGGAGGAGCCTTAACACCTGAGTACAAATTTTCACATGCTTGTTTATGTACATTTTATCAGGGAAAGCATCCACTATATGAACAAGTTTTTCAAAGGAGTTTGGGGCTCTTTCCTCCTTACCCTACTATCCCCTCACACACACACACACACACACACACACAAAAAAAAAAAAAAAAAAATCAAAACACAAAAAACAGGTCTCATTTCCTCAGGAGGAAAGGCATTATCAAGTGGATTTGACATGATGCGGCCTTGTAATATGATTTTTAGAAACCTCAGCACTATTTAAGTGGATTTACATAAACAGAATAAGCCAGTGGGAAGACTGCAATGAATGCCTTTTTGTGGTACAGGACTTGTGAGGGTGAAATGGGAAGTTCTTAGCACCATGGGAGCAGGTACTGGTCCTTTTTAAAGGCATTACATGGCTCCCAGCAAGCCCGGAGTGGCATACCAAAGTCCGCTATCTTAGCGTTCATCTGGGCGTCCAGCAGCACGTTCTCCGGTTTCAGGTCCCTGTGGACAACCATGTGCCTGTGACAGTAATCCACGGCAGACAGGATCTGCTGGAAGAGCCGCCGGGCTTCCACCTCCTCAACCTGCCATGCAGGAAAAGAAACTGCATCAATACTATCTAGGACATCTACTTATTATGCACTTCAGTTTTGTAGCCTATCTAAATATAGCTCCGCAGGCTAATTAAAATTGACTAATTAGAAATTCAACAAAGCAAACAAAACGTTGTCAAAGCTCCAAATAGATTTTTCCTTGGCTGCATGGCAAAAAATCAACTAATATGAAATATTACATGTTTTGGGGACTCAATAAAACCCAACTAAAACAGAACATATATAAAAATGTTAAGGAAAGAAAATAACTGAAGCTTCAACACGATCTTTATAGAAAACACGCTGCGAAAAGCACAAGAATTACTTGGCAATTAAGTGAGATACAGTTTCTAAAACAGTAACTTCCCAAGAAACAAAACGTCCTGCTCCTGCCATTGACATCGCTACAGAAACAATCTGAAGCACTGAAAACATCTTTGTGGTTAGCGACTACCAGTTCTTTCCACTGTCGTTGCCTGGGGTTGGGGAATAAACTGGAAAACCTGTCACTCACCCGCCCGTGTTTACAGATGTAGTCGAACAGTTCCCCTCCCGATACATACTCCATCACCATGAAGAAGTCTGTTGGAGTGCTGATCACCTGGTATCTTTTTTGGAAATAAAAACGGGGGGAGGGGTTAGTACGAAAATAGTGCCTCTACAATAGCCGACCTCGCCCATTATCCTTGATACACTTTCATATGCAATGCGAGGCAATATTGGAGGACGGACACAGATTTCACAATGTTCTCAAACCAATCCCGGTGCCATAAAGCACGGAAGAACATTACAAAGAGCACCCCACTTCCTGAGACGCACTGACTGCCCTTCGGATGCCTGCTGTTCAGATTTCTGTTACCTTTAAAGATCTTCACACACTAAGTGAATGCAGTCATTTTTCCATTTCAACAAATAGTCGATAGGGATGACGTATGATATGCTTAAATAAGATAAAAATGTTCTTAGGCATAAAAATATAACACAGACATAGAGAAATATTCTCAGACATAAAAAATTTGACACAAAGATACATAATCAGAAAAACTGAGTATGTAGACAACACATCCTTTCTTGCAAAGGGGCGGGGAAGGGAGCTCCTAAAGCAATCAGGTGACACACTGACAGAAGGCTACACTGTATAGACTTGCCTTGACTCTGACCCAAACCAACTTTAAAAAACAGTAATAAAGCTGAGTGCATGGCACAGCCCTGTACTCCCGTGCTCAGAAGTCTATGGTACAAGAATCAATGACGCAGAAGCTAGCCTGGGCTACACAGTAAAAGCTTGTCTCAAACACACAAGCTCCATGTAACAAGAAGTTGTGAGTACGATAGAAAATCTGAATTCCGATTAGATTACTGACGAGATCATCATTTCTTATTTTTAGGTGTGACACTGACACTGTGCTTGTATTATTTAAAATATGATAGTGGACAGCTTACATATTAAAAATACTTTGGGGGCTGGAGAGATGGCTCAGAGGTTAAGAGCACTGGCTACTCTTCCAGAGGTCCTGAGTTCAATTCCCAGCAATCACATGGTGGCTCAGCCATCTGTAATGAGATCTGGTGCCCTCTGCTGGTGTGCAGGTATACATGCAGATGGAACAGTATATACATAATAAATAAAATAAATTCAAAAAAATACTTTGAATCTGCCTCAGAATGATCTAGCAAGAAGACAGAAAGATACAGCTACATACTTCTGACACTGAGTGGCACACACATGAGCTCACCACTCCACCTTAATAGAGTTAACAGTTTTTCAATAAAAGTGTGTGTGTGTGTGTGTGTGTGTGTGTGTTTGCATGTATTTGTTTTTGTCTTTTGAGACACGGTTTCTCTGTGTAGCCTTGGCTGTCCTGGACTGGCTTTATAGACCAAGCTGACTTTGAACTCACAGAGATCCACTTGCCTCTGCCTCCTGAGTGCTGGGATTACAGGCGTGTGCCACTGTGCCCAGCAGCATGTATTTGCATTTGGGTAGAAGTGTGTTTTTCTAGACACCTAAAGCTGGTCTTATTTTAAAAAGTAGTAAGGAATCTTAGCTTAATTTTACAAAATAAGATTTTCCTCTAAACACTGTGACTTCCACATACACAATTTTACAAAATCAGGTTTGGAAAATGAGTTAAAAAATAATACTAATGTTTAAATGAAGATTGCTTCTAACATTTACACAAATGGCCACTGTTCTAATTTTAAAACTACATTATTACTCTTTCTCTCCTGCCTGGTCCAGAGACGGTCTCTGCGGCCCCTTCCCTTTCCCCTAATAAACCTCCCACATGGAGGGGAAAAAAAAAAAAAAAAAAAAAAAACTACATTATTTTCTTTATAAAGGATTGTCAATATTCTGACTAAGGGTACAGTTATTTATATACTTATTATTTATGGCTGGTAAACACAGCAATAACGACTTTGCTGGCTTTACTCAGAAGAATGCACAGTAGGAGGGGATGCCACTCTCCACGCGCTCCCCATGATAGCGAACTTGTGAGGGAACCTCCAGCTGCTTTGCTACCACTGGGAGCCTTTTTTATTAATGCACTAGCTGGTGGCAGGCTGGGTTGCTAATCTCCAGTAAGAGTTGGGGGCGACTGGCCACCAACTAGATGAGTTACTTTCTATCTATACTGACGGAAAACACATCATGTGTAAATGAAACACATGGAAAGACTGTCTATAGAAATATCTCTTGGTTTTTGTTTTTTCCTTGCGATAGATGCTCGCATACAGAGTCCAGGCTTGCACCAAATTCATAATCTTGCCTCCTTAGCTCCCATGTTCTGAAATTGCCACCATACCTGGCCTGGAAAAGCACTTTAATGTAATCTTTAATCTTTGAAGACATGAATGATGGGGTATCTCACTCTATGTAAAAGTTGAGACTATTTCACATGAACTGTGGAAAGGTAATTTTTTTAAAGAAATCTCACAGAAATGGTTTCATGAAGGCTATTTTGACAGGTACTGAAATGGTCAAAGAAACTGAACAGAGTGGGAAGAAGCCTCTATTGTTATCAACTCATTTTTCCTGACCTGACTTATTAATTATTACCAATCACATCTGTGTGCCTTATCCATCGATGAAGCTCAAATAAACTTAGCTGGTGACGCTTTGGAATATCCCACAAGTTAGGCTGAATTATCTCATGAAGCCTCAAACTCCACGCATAAGCTATCACACAGCAAAGGCCAATTTACAGCAACGAAAACTAGCTGCTCTGAGTGAGCACTCACTGTGTGCCAGGCACAACCAACCAAACAGGGAATCTTAGTACTTATTGAATCCCTTCTGGGTCCTCTGTGGGGGAGCTTGCAGCCTAGCTGTGGTTACGCGCTGAACAAGGAATCTCTTCAGACACATATGTGAGCTTCAGGGCCAGAAGTTTTCTGTCACTCACAAATTTCCAAATTAGTCAGGTCCTGTTACCTGTTATTTCTCGGGTATAAGCCCCACTGCTTTTCATTAATCCTGCACTACCTCCCTCGGCCTCGGCTGCGGCTTCTTTGAGCAGGCTATTTCCCGTGTGCCTCCCTCTGACTGGGTACTCTTCATCCTTCAGAACTCAGGCTACAGGCCACCACCTCCTGGGTGTGAGTGAGGCAATCTGCATGCATAGACTGGGTTGCCTTGGCTTTGCAACACCTCTCTCTCTCTCTCTCTCTCTCTCTCTCTGTTTGTAATGACATGTTTCATAATGAATTTGATTAATGAATCTGCATCTGGCAAAGTACAACAAACTATTTAAATTCATGTATAAATTATCACTTTAAAAATAGCTTGGATCAATACCAGAATAATCTGAAAGTCAAAAATATGGCAAAATTTCAACCAATAAAATTTCAATTAACAAACAATTTTTTTGGAAAAGGAAGAGACCAAGGAAATAAGCTTCATATTAGAGACTTGGTGGGAAAGGCAAATTCCTGGGTTATTAAAAAGGAAACTTGTAGTAATTACAAGGAAATATTATAAGTATAGTGATGAATAAACACTCACACATAGCAGCATTCTCTTAATGAGACAAAATTGGAAAATAATGCACTTTAGGAAATGTTTCAGAAACATTTTTAATTAAGATAAAAAAGCAATTATCCAGACAATCCCTAAGCAATGTCCAGCTGGTAAGGTTATATGCATTCTTATGCAATAAGCTCACAAAGTACAATTCAATGAAAAAAAGTAATCTTTCTTTCCTTTCTTCTTCTTTTCTTTCCTTTCTTTCTTCCTTCCCTCCCTCTCTCTGTCTCTCTCTCTCTCTCTCTTTCTTAAGGGAAGGTTTCTCTGTGTTGTGAAGGTTCCTGGCTGTCCTGGAACTTGCTTTGTTGACCAGGCTGCCCTCGAACTCACAGAGATCTGCCTGCCTCTGCCTCCCAAGTGCTAGATTATAGATGTGCGCCACCATGCCCAGCTAAAAAATAATCTTTCTGGAATAAGCCAAAACTCAACATTTATGCACATCCCTGTTTGGTGGTCATATCTGCTAAGATTTTAAAACATTATTTACATTGTCAAGTATATAGAGCAAGATTTGTCTTTATTTATAACTCAGTTGTATAAAAATGTAGTAATCATTACCCTGGACTGCTAACACTCATTTACTGTGATCTATGAATGGTCTTTTCTTTAGTTGATTACTAATTTTAATAATATCCTAATAAATAAATACAAAACTATCACCCACACAGGAGGGCAGGGCCTTGCTAATCCCTCCCATGTAAGCACACAGAGAGCTACCCTCCCCTGCCTCCCCTTACCCTCACCCAAGAGAGCCATGTCCTGAAGCTCTCTTCAGCCGCCTTTTGCTTCCTTATTAGTTTTATTTTGAGATATGTACATACATAGTTTCATGTTCATATTTAAAAATGATTCATATTCATATACCTATCATAATGGTTTTCAATTTAAAATGGTATATAGCATATTTAATATTGGGGAACTTTTTTGAGAATCAGTTGATATTGCTGTGTGCCACAGTCCTGATATGAGCACCATATAATAATCTGCTATATTTATGTAGTTGTCTCTCTACCCAGAAGAGTGCTGGGCCTATTTCCACGGTTCTGCTACTGCGTGCTACTTGAACATTTTTGTAGATGGTAGATTTTTTCTCCTGATATATACTGATGAGCTGAATTGCCAAATTACAGTATGTGTGAATGTACTATTTCAGGTGCCTGTTGTTTTCTGAAGAGAGTTTAGTGCTGCTAAAATGACTAGAAAGCTTGTGGAATATACTACATAATGGTATCTAGTACTTGCAAAATATTATACACATTTCTTCTCCAAGAATGCTTGGGTCTTTTGGCAAATTATATTGGGTTGGTCATGTTTTTCTTATTTATATATGGATGTAAAATCAAATTATAATAGTCTAGAAAATAGGATAAATATGTCCCAATTACTAACTTTATAAAGCAATCTTTTTGACTCACACTGAATTTGCTTTCATTTTTTTTCTATAAACAGATTAAATATACTCTAATGGATATATTCTTAAAATGTAATTGTACATGTATACAGAAAACCATGAATATCTTCAGATATCCAGTCAGATATTAATTACAATGTTCCTGTGTTTTCACTCTGTTTTAATTTGTAGGTTGCTCACAGTTTGTTTTTTCCAGGACAGCAGGCAGCTTGTCCTTGAGAGGATAACTCAATTCCACCAACCCACCCGTTAGAGCATCATGACAAGCAATGGCTAACTCTTCAGAGCTTATCAGCCTTCCATCTCATTCATATATTTTTAAAAACTACCTGCTGCTGTGGCCTCTAGCCAAAGAAACAATGTTTCTCTTTCTGAAATACAAGTAGCCATTGCTTCTTAGAGCCTTGATTCATCGATTCCTTAACTAAATGTTGAATGACATCTTTTTTATGTATGTGGGTATTCTGTCTATATGTCTATCTGCACACCAGAAGGGGGCTACAGAGCCCATACCACTACAGTTGGAGATTGTTGCTCGCCAACATTTGAGTGCTGGGAACTGAACCCAGGACTGCTAGAAGAGCAGCCAGTGCTTTTTATGACTAAGCTATCTCTCTAGCAGCTTTATTTAAGTCTTCAATGCTGGGATATTTGAAAAATCTAGCAATAAACTGTAAATGTAGTTTTTATTTCCTCAGAAGAGAGGCTGAGATGAAAGCCATACTCAAGCTTTCTAAATATACAGCTTGGGCTTAGCTCTCACATTTCTAACTATTCCTAGGCCTAGAGTTGGAAGCTTCTAGCCTCTGTACAAAATCTTCAAGCCTGGACCTTGAAGGCTTCAGCTTCCAGCCTCTGTCTGCTAACCCAGTCCTAGGATATTATCAGCCTCCAAGACTCACTTTTTAGTCCTTCTGATTGCTGGCTGGTTCAGCTCAGCTGTTCTGGCCTAAATGCCTCTCCAAGTTGACTGATTCAAACTGGCTTCTTACTGAATTGCTCTACCTGGCCTCAAACAAGTTCCGGCAATATGTTTTAATATTCCAGCTCCTTCTCATTCTCTGGATCATTTATCTGTGTCTATCTTGTTCTCCCTGCAACCTGCCTCTGTAAAACTCTCTGGTAAAAACTCAGTAAAAAGTCTCCCTCTGACCTCCCTTTCCTGTCCTCTTCTCCCGAGAGCTGGGCATATCCTATCTCTGACTCATTCTGTCAAATCTTTCTCTGATTCATCACTTTGTCTGCCCCTCAAATAGACAGTCACTATTTGGGATTAAAGGTGTGTCATGTCTTTATTCCAGCCAGAGGGATTAGGGGTGTGTACAAAGGGCATGCTGTATTCCAGCCGGATCACACAGATCTAGGTTTTTAGAAGCAATCCCTTGCCAGATTAGCCATGTTGTTAGATTGAAATTCCTCTACAATAAACTGTGGTGCAAAGAAACTTTTCACTCTAATCATTCTCAGAATAATAAAGTCAAGATCATTACCTAGCAAGTTCAAGCCATCTTCAGCTACACAGTAAAATCCTGTCTCAAAACAAAGAAATCAAACAAAAGCCCACTGTGTCTGTAACACAGTGCCACACAATGATCTTGCTAATGCTCTCTTTCATTCTAAATCATTTTTTCTCACTGCTATTGTTCTTATCAAATATGATATCTAACAGGAGAACCTCTAGATTCCTAGACCTCCTCATTTCTAACTAATTCATATAAAATTTTTGCCTTTAATATTCTAATAAAAGCTTTAAAAAGAAAAAGAGAAACAGTAACCTCCAGTTTTCGAGATGTGGTAAGTCAATTCTCATTTTTCACCTTATTCATATTACCAGTAACAACAGTTGACAATCTGTTGAGATCAAGCTGTTTCCTAAATTACTCCACATTGTATAAAGAGGTGGTTTGGGAGATGGAAAGATGAAGACTCAGCAGTTAAGGGCATGTACTGCTCACTGACCCTGGGCCCAGCTCCCAGAACCACACATGGCAGCCCCCAACTGCCTGCACCTCCCGCTGCAGGAAGCCCAGCACCCTTTTCTAGACTCTAAAGGCACCTATCATCTGTCTTCCTCCTCCTTGTGCTTATGCTGTATACCAGCCACACTGAGACTGCTCAGACTCACACACACACACACTCATTCATTCTTTTGGTTCTTGATTATCCTCCCAGAAATGCTGGAGGCTTTCTCAAACATTTCTTACTTACACAATATTTATCAAAACCGAAACAGTCCTTAATGATCACCACAGCTCTGCTGTTTCTTTTTCATTCCTCTCAGAGAGTGGTATCACTATTGTTATATGGTTAAAGTCAAAAATATAGACTCCTTATTTCCTTTCTTTATTCTCCCTTTCTAATCACTCAGTAATTGGTTGGTTCTGGCTCTGAAATACATAATGAGGAATTTTGCTGCATAGACGTGGTGTCAAACTGTCTTCTAAACACTTATCTTTGTATTGATTAGTGCTGCTCTCAGTCTGATCGAAGAAGCTTCTGTTTGCAGTAGGTTAGGACAGAGATTAGAGACTGGTCAAAATGCTAAAGAAAGTAAGTGACTGTATGAGATTAGCCTTAAATGGGACATTATATCACCCCTTCCTAGGCTCAAGGAGCATCACAGATGAGGGGCAGAGAGAATCTAAGATCTAGAAGACGGGAAGGAATACTGTAGAGTCCTGACTCCTGGACACATCAGAGCTGTTGCATTCATGGGCTCACAGCAGACTTCCACATTCTACCATCAGCAGGCAGGGCTCCTGAGGCCCACCCTTCCCTGAGGAGCTTTAGACTGGTGAGCGAAAGAGAAGAGTACTCCTATTCCTCCGAGATGTGGCCACTGTTAACCACCCTTGCTCAAGTAAATACTCCCAGGCTCTTGCAAGCAATCTCAATTAAATGGAATGAAGTAGGCTCCTCCCAAAGGAAAAAAAAAGATAAATCACAAACAGCTGTTCTAGCTTTATTTTTTGTTGCTGTGATAAATCACTGAGCAAAAGCAGCTTGGGGAGGAAGAGATTTATTTCATCTTAAAGAGTATGGTCCAGCACGAAGGGAAGTAGGGTAGGAACTCAAGGCAGGAACCTGGAGGCAAAAACTCAAGCAAAGAGAGTGAGGAACACTGCTAAGGCTCACTCTCTGAGGCTTGCTCAGCTTGCTTTTTTATAGAACCCTGGACGATCTGCCCAGGCTTGGCACTACCCACAGTGGGCTAGACCCTCTAATACCAATCACTAATCAAGAAAATGTCCCAAAGTCATTCCTATAGGACAAACTGACAGAGGCAATTCCTTAACCGAGGTTCCCTCTTCCCAGATAGTGCTAGTTTGTGTCAAGTTGATAAAAACTATCCAGCACAGTCTTAGTGGTTTCTGGTGCCTCCATACTTCAAACTTAAGAGGCTGAGAACAACACACGTGCATTACCTTAGAGTTCTGCACCTTAGCAGCCTGACACATGAATTAAAGTGTTGGCAAGGCTTGGATGCCCTCTGGAGGCCCTAGAAGCAAAGTCCACTTCTTTGCGTTTTGGATTTTGGAGGCTGCCCTGTACTGTTTCACAGTCCTTCCTCCATCTTGTAAGCCTCCACTAGCCAGCAGCGTCCTTCTCCCATCTGCTCACGATGCTCTTGCTCAGGTCTCTTCCTGACCCATCCTTCTACATTGTTGGCTACTTCTGAGGACCACTGTGTTTCCATGGGCTCTCAAACCATCCAGAACTAACTCCTTCTCTTGGAAAGAATGTCACCTCACTTTGTCTTTTCGGTGTAACAGCAACATTCATAGGTTCTTAAGGTGAGGATACAGACATCTGATCCTGCTGACCATCATCAAATAAATAGTACAACTCCACAAGATCATCAAGATGCTCTCCACTAACATTGACAACAGTCAGAGACTGCTCACTGAGGGTTTACAAAAGAGCTTTGAAGTTGGAAGTGGAAAGTGGGGGATGGGAGTGGAGGGGAGGGAATAGGGTAGATGTAATCAAAACAGACATGAAAGTCTTAAACAATAAGACAATTGCTCTATCCTGGTGGTGGTAGTGCAGCACGCCTTAAATCCCTGCACTTGGGAGGCAGAGGCAGGTGGATCTCTGAGTTCCAGGCCAGCCTGATCTACACAGCGAGTTCCAGGGCATCTAGGGCTACACAGAGAAACTCTTAAAAGACTGCCCATTGCTTAATTTCATGCTAAATATAACTTGATACAGTAGCAAGCAAAATCTAAGAGATGCAAATATCTTTATACTACTCTTAAATGGGCTTTCTTTTGCAGAAATCTTATTTGAATCAAGATATAGATTGACGGGGTTGGGGATTTAGCTCAGTAGTATGCTTGCCTAGCAAGCATAAGGCCCTGGGTTCGGTCCTCAGCTCTGGAGAAAAAAAAAAAAAAAAAAAAAGACAAAATAACAAAAAGACCAAAAAAAAAAAAACAAGGTAAAAAAGATAGATAGATAGATAGATAGATAGATAGATAGATAGATAGATAGAGTCTATTTCTACTCTAAATTCACTAACTAATTTGACTTTGTTTTACATGCTTGCATACCAATGTATAAATGTAACTGGTTCAAAACTATAAATCCACAAATTAACTTTTCTAGTTGCTTATCCCTGTTAGGTATGCTGTCTTCTTATCTCTAAAGTAAGCCTACCTTACAGACTTGTGGTGATGATAATATGGAATTATAAACGTAGAATGCTCAGCACAGTTCCTGGCTACCATCAGGTATTCCTTGAGTGAGTAAAATTAACATTTATTTTATAAAAACTGATCCAGGTTTTAAAGTACGATAAAGATAATTTTCTGTGTCTAGAATGTTACATTATTCTTTATAAAAATAGAACTTTAAACAACATAACAGAATATTACTACATCCTTTAATATCTAGATTTTTCTATGTATCTAATTAAGTTACTTAAGTTATCTTCCAATTGAACTAACAAGCTTGTAGCTCTCTTAATATGTACTTTAGACCAATTTTACTATATACCCCAAGTTGACCTCAAACTCACAATCCTCCTGCCCTGGTCTTCAAGTGACATTACAGTAATGTGCTATCACACCTGGCCTGGCAATTTTATTAAAACTAGGAGGAAAAAAAAGAAAGAAAGAACCAATCTACGAATAGCAAATGGCCAAGTGACCTTCAGAGGGAATACGAAAGAACCAGCTTCCAAGCCTATACTCATCACTTGAACAGTAGCAGTTCTGAAGCCATGGCTTTAATTTTAAACCAAGTATAAGCACTGAAGACGGACAGAGGTATAATGAATTAAAATTAAAACTGAATATGACCACGGAAACTAATATTTTCTAAAGTTAATTCAAGATATTTGTAAAATTTTCTTTTAACTATTTCAGGACATTTTGTTAATATTTCAAGCACAAAAATACTTACAGTTTGATAATATGAGGATGACGAAAGAGTTTAAGATTTTGAATTTCTCGTTTTATTTTTCCAACAACATCTAAACTGCGAATCTTCTGTCTATTTAAGATCTTAACTGCCACTTTATGGCCTGTCAATTGATGTTCTCCAACTAAAGAAAAGAGAAAGAGAAACAGTGGCTGTCGTGAAAACAGAACCATTGCCTTAAGCAGCTTCCCACCGAGTTCTGAGCGTATTCACTCGTGGATCAACTTCAGTACCATGGGATGGATGCACAGACCGCAAGTTCTCTTCTTTTAACTCAGCCTCTTCCCCCGAGAAGGCGTCCCTTCAGCACAGAAGCTGTGCCTCTGTCATCTTAGCAGCCTCAGCAAAGCAAAGAAACGGTACTTCAATCTTTGCAGGAAGGACTACTAATTTCTATATTCCTTCGTAAAAATACTATTGAACATCTTTTAGACAGAACAGAATTCATTATACTTTTTCTTATTTTTTATCTTCTATTTAACATCACTGTATTTATTACAGAAGAATGTAATTCCTTTAATAAATGTAAAACAGCTAATTACTGTTCAAAATTCAAGTTACTACAATCTTTGCTACTTCACATACGTTACTCCCTTTTGTTCAGGGGCCATGCTAGTCTTTTCTGGGTTGATCCAGTTTTGATGGTTCTGCTAAGGGAGCACTCTTAGGGAGCACTCTTACCCTCTGTTGGTTAGCACTACTCTCCCATTAACTCCTGGGTAATCTCCTTTCTGTCCTCCTCTGGCTCATTTTTTTTTTTTAAAGATTTATTTATTTATTATGTATACAGTGTCCTGCCTTCATGTGCCTCTGCATGCCAGAAGAGGACACCAGATCTCACTATAGATGGTTGGGAGCCACCATGTGGTTGCGGGGAACTGAACTCAGGACCCTTGGAAGAGCAGCCAGTGAGTGCTCTCAACCTCTGAGCCATCTCTCCAGCCCCTCCTCTGGCTCTTTAGTGTCTGCAGTTTCTAACCTAGACCATAGGAGACCCTTGAGTCATCTCACTCCTCTCCCAGTGTTTGTAAAGACACTATGATCCTGCTCTTTTTCCATCGTCATATGGAGAATTTCTAGATGGTATCCCATAAGCACCTCAAACTCAACAAATTCAAAATTAGAGGCAGCATTCTTGTCTTCTTCCTCTGTCAAACTTTACCTTTACAAGATAATGCACTGCTGTATGCTTTTCAAGTAAAGATTCTAGTTAGTGAAAGCTACTGAATATTTCTTTAAGAAATGGTAAAGAAATAGCACTTAAACTCACTAAAATAAAGTTACAGCAATAAAAGTGACAATGGTATTTATTATCGTGCACTAAGCAGTATTCGAATGCTGGCTGCCCTGCTCACCCACCTTTGCAACGCTATGAACTGTTACTATTCTCCAGGGCTCTATACAGAAGCTAAATAGCTTGTCTAAGGTCACGTGCTTAAGCGGAGGTATCACAACATGTGGCCCAGAGTTGTTTGGCTTCAGAACCAAAATGTTAAATCACACAATTCAACAGTGCCATTTGAGTGAGTGATGCAAACATAGAATGGACTAATTTAGGAACTGCCTTTCCATTATTTTCATAACTTCATAACCATCTTAATTGTTTTTTAAAGCGTGGAAGTTACTTTCCTCATGCACGAGGCAACCTAATTGGTAAAAATCATAGCCACGCAACGTCAGTTCACTAACACTCGAAACACTTCGCCTCAAGGAAAGCGAAGACTGTCATCCCTTATCAGTACAAAAGGGTAAGATTCAAGCCCTCCTTCCCACAGGTAGCGAAAAGTACCATCTAATACGAAAACAGGTAACTTTTCCAAATCAAAGAAGACCATGGACTCTGTGGTGGTTGGTCCTGTCAAGATGTTTGGACAGATGCTTTAGAGGTTAAAAGTACAACTCTGGGCATGTCTGTGAAGGCACTTCCCAAGGTAATTAAAACCAGAACCACTGAGCTAATCGACGGACAAATGCCTTGACGGCTCCATCCTACCACACAACAGCTGGAAGGAGGGGTGAGAGGTGGGCCTCTGGAAGGAGGCAGTCACTGGGAAGTGAGTGTCTTTAAGGCTGCAAGTGACCCTTGTCTCTGGTTTTCCTCTCTGCCTGATAAAATATAAACCGCTCTGTTGCAACCTGCCCTTCCAGCCGTGATGGGGTGGCACCTCCGAAACTGGGAGCCAAAATAACCAATTCCTCCCTACATGTTGTTCCCAGGTATTTTGGTCACATGATACAAAAGTACCGAACATAAAGTGTATCAGTCAAGCAAGTGGGTCATTTGCTTTAATACCACAGGGTTAATCGGCAAACGAATAGACGAGTGAACTGATTCAGAAAAAAATATGACGACAAAGTGTTGCTTTGCCTCTACCTGAGGAAAACTGACTTATCTTTATATATGGAAAAAAATTCACATGAAACACTGGAAAGAAGTGGTATTCTCCCTAGAAATGTTTACAATACTGATAAATTAAGTAAATGTTGGAAGTTAAAACAGTAAAATGCATTGAGAATTGCCCCTTTCTGATTAATTATAGTAGCCTTTAGTCTAATAATTCCTTCAGTAACTTGGTGCTAAACTATAATTAATTACATACAATAATTTGCCATACTTTCCCCAGAAAGCCAAATGAAAGTCCTCTAAAAAAAAAAAAATCTTTCAATAGCAGGGCATGGTGGCACACGCCTTTAACCCCAGAACTTGGGAGGCAGGTGGATTTCCGAGTTCGAGGCCAGCCTGGTACATAGGGAAACCACATCTCAAAAAAGAGAAAAAAAAAAAAAAAATAATACATATACATATAAAACCAAAGAAAATCTTCTATGTATGTGGGCAGACATAAATTTTCCTTAATGGAACTCAAATGTTCACATTCATCCAAGTTTTCCTTCCATTCATTTAATCGATTTAAATATTTAATAAATCTAAAACATTTACTAAGCATAAATATGTGCAATAACTTGTTGATCATATATATGTACATGAAGAAAGATTTATAGGTTTCAAAGTACTAATGGGGAAACAACTACAGCAATAAAATAACTGAAATAAAAATGTATATGGAATTTAACATACCTTTTTTGTAAAGGGTTGGTGAAAACCGGATGGACAAACCATTTAAAACAGCCAATATTCAGGTCAATATCTGCTTGTTGGGTACAATAGGAGCCCCCACCCACTAAACAAGTTTACAATGAGTGCCCACTATGATAACGCACTGTGCGATTCCCACTGACACTCCCCTGGGGTACAAGCAGTTTAAAGGCGGTTCTGCTGGCTGCTCACTGCCCAGCAATACCATAGTGCTTTTATTCACAGGCATCAATCTCAATCACACCCACACACATGACTACCAAATGGAAAGACTGCAACCAACCACACACCTCTGTGTCTAGGCGTGGCCGTGTCCACGTCTCAGCAGCTTCTCAAAGTCTGGACTTAAAAGCTGCTGTTCTGAACCAAAGGTCAGAGTTACATGGCCAGGAGCAACAGAGAAGACTACCAGACAGGACAACAGTTTGAACCATCTGCCAGAATTTGACAAGAGACCTAAATACTGCTAACTTGCTTAAGTCCCTCTGATTTTTTTGGTTTGTTTTTGTTGTTTAAGAAATTTACACGTACACGATGCTGAAGTTCCAGGCAGCTGCGATCGCCTGATGTGGGTACTGGGAACTGAACTGAGGTTCTACAAGAACAGTCTGATGTGTTCTGAACAAACCCACCCCAATCCACACTCCATTTCGCCATCTTAAATTCAGGTGCTATTTTAGAAATTCATTTACTCCCTTAGTGCTGTCAGTGTGGGTGTGCTGTAGGGTTATTTCAGTGAAGCAAGGGCCAGCGACCAGGGTCTGCATCCCTGAAGAAAACTGACTGACCCTCCCCCAGGAGCCACGGGCGGGACTTTGTAGACCCCTCTCCTATTCATGCTGGAATTTTTGCTGGACTGACTGCGTGTGGGTCTTATGCATACAGAAACGGCTACTGTGTGTTTTTTATGAACAGCCCTGTCATGTCTGGAAAACACTGTTTTGCAGCAATCCTCCAACAACCTCTAGTTAGTGTTACAGCCTCTCTGTGCCCTGTTCCATGGTGATCCTTGAGCCTTGGGAGGAAGAGGTATGATCCAGATGTTCCATGTCGGGTTGAGCACTTCAGTTTCTTATGCTCGGTACTGTGACTGGCTTTAATAATGTCTGTATTATTACTACAAAAAGAAGCTACTTTTATGATAGCAATAGATATTATTACTACTGCAAAAAGAAGCTTCTTTTATGATAGTTGAGAGCTGCAATAATGTATGAGCAAACTGTAGGTATTTAGAGGGCGGTTTGATACTATGTCCATTTAGCAAAATAATAGTATTGGGTTTTCCCTAGAGCCTATGACTACCCAGCAACGTGGTTTCGGCCCAGGCAACAGTATCAGGCATGAGTTCTATCTTGTGGGTCAGGCCTTAAATCCAACTAGACAGTTGCTGTTTCTCTCATAACATGCAGGCCACTGTGCACCAGTGGGCATATCTTGCTAGGCTTGTCATTACTGCAGCTCCCTGAGTTCACAGCTGGATAAGACAGAGCTGATGGCTTTTTTCTCCCCGTGGCCTGACTAGCACCTTCTGGCAACACAAAAGCTACCCAGTTCAGAGGAAGCCTCTAGGCGAGTCCCAGCTTGATGTCTCTATCTTATGACTCCAGTATGTGGTGAATGACCTCGGCAATCGGGTCTTACTCTTCAATTCCTGGTGGGTAGCCAAGAGCAATCACAGTGTTTTGGGGAAGTCTACAGGACCCCTCAACCCACATGCTGAAGAGGGGCAGGTCCTTTTATCAAGTTGGAAAGGAATAGGCCCCTAGAACAAGTTGAAAAAGGGTGGCCCTTTCATTTTCTGCAGACTTCTGCCACAGACAAATTTAAATACTACTTATTCAAAACAGTTTAAAACTCCCTTTCGGGGCCAGCACATAGCTCAGTGGGTAAAGTGCCTAGTGATCTAAGTTTGATCTCCGGAGCCCACATAAAGGTAGGAGGAGATAAGCTGACTATACAGGGTTGTTCTCTGACCTCTACATGCATGCTGTGGCATGCACACGCATCATACACATGTATACATATATATATGCAATAATTAACTTCAAATTTTCAGTTTTGCCGAAGTATCCATTAATGATCCTTTCTGGCTTTCTTAAATTCTAGCCAAATCTACAAAATACTTTCTAAAACCAACACTGGGGAGGGAAACCCAACCTCTCCCAAACTATCCGAGGAGTACCTTTATGATTTATCTTTCTGTTTCTTGTCTGTTTGTTTGGGGCTTGACAGAAGGTCTCACTCTGTAGCTCTGGCTATCCTGAAACTTGTTAGTTCTAGACCAGTTTGGCCTCCAGCTTGCAGTACTCTACCTGCCTCTGCCTCCCCAAGCTCTTACAGTTTTTCTCTGAGGGCCTGTCCTCCTGCCCCTCTGTCTTGGTTACGGCGAGTCTGAGAAGCCTGCACCATCACATCTGACACAAGAAGGAATGGGAAAGGACATTGCACTGCTCTAGGGAAACAGAATTAGGAACCTTAGTAGAAATTCAAGTACCAGACACATCTGTCGACAAAGGCCCTCCCACACTACACTACACTGGCCTACACTAAAAAAATGTTTTTCTAGGTAACAACTTTTCTTGAATATGTTTTTTTTTCCCCCACAGGTTATACATTACTTCACATGTACTTGATCCTTGGCCATCGTCCCTCATTAGCCAGGAGGGATTCAGGTCAGGGTCCTCATCAAGGATACCGCTGCTGGAAGTGGGCATAGAACGGCTATAAACTTGCTTATGTCACAACCAGTGAGCAGGAAGTGGCAGGGAGAAACACGGGCAGCAAGTTTCGCGAATCAGCACTCCCAACTGCTTCATCCGGGATTCAAATGGGAGGCTTGGGCATTTGTCAGGATTACTATCCGATAAATCCTATGCTAAGCAAGAGCTGCCACTATATCAAGCCTACCTCTGCTTCCAGCTCTAAGACTGCTTTAATTACACCCCCAAGGACCGTGTCATACGGGAGAATATAAACCCTTTTAAGCCTCTCCCCACCTCCTGACAATTTGGTCTGCCATTTTCTGAACGCTTTCCAGTTCTCAAACTGTTTTGTTAAAGCACAAAGTAGAGACCTTTACCCAGATGAATTATGAAGGTGTAAGTATATGACTGTTTTATATAAAGATAAAAACAATGCTATAATTCTTCTAATCTCCAAAATCACTTTTAGATTAAATTAGGAATATTTTTTAATCTAAAACACATACTCTATATAAATTAATAAAGCATAGTTTGGAACACTTCTGTATGAATTCACACCAAGTACTTTATAATTTTAACATATAATTTTAAACATAACAAAATAAATGGTTAAAAATATTCATTTTTAGGCCTCAGCTATACTCCATTTCTCTGGCAGGTTAAGAAAAAGTAAAGAGTTGCCAAAATATTCTTCTACTTAAATGGATACAAAAAATATTGCACAATAATTTGAACTACAGCGTGGGAAAGCTTTAGTACACAGAAAGTCTATTAAATTTCATATGCTCCACTGTATCAATAAGAATTACAGGATCTAAGCACCATACGTATTAAAATAACAATTTGAAATCTGGAGAAAAGATACATAGAATTTCAGGTTTAGAAGCTCTAAGTTTAGACAGTTGTGAGAAAAGGGAAAAAAAAAAAAAAAACAGAGTAAAGACGCTTGCTGCCCAGCTTGAGCGCACTGTCCCACACTGCAGGAAAAGAGTGATCCTCCAAGCTGTCCGCCAGCGTCTACACAGACACACGCGCACAGACGAGCACACGCACGCACAGATGCGCACGCGCACGCACAGACGCGCACGCGCACACACAAAATGTTAAAGAACGATAAAGGGATGGAAGGAGACAGGGCGGGGCAGGCATACACAAAGTAACGGATAAGCATAGACAGGTTCTGCGTTCTCACAGACAGCACAATCAGCTGTGCTCAGGCAGCTTCTTAGTCTCCCCGGGGACTAGAGACGGCTCGCTTTCCGTTACTAACCTCTGTCAGCTGAAGTGCTGTACTTTATGAAGTAACTTGGGATGTTTGGGGAAAAAAAAAGGCATTTTTTTCTTTATATTCTCTCCCTGCAGGTTAAGACAAGCTTACTGAAATTCCAAAAAGGGGAAAACAATACTTTTCTATGACAGAATTAAACAGACATTCTCAGCGTTCAGTCAAGTCTCTGTCCCACATGGGAGAGGCTCCAGAGACACTGAGAAGTCAGAATGTATTCTATAGCCATAGTACGTAATCACTGGCAACTAGAATCAAGAGGTAATTAGAATGATTTATGTAGACTTGGAAAAGTTACAGGTAAAAATGTCCCTAACTTTTCGGCATCCTTTTTCAGCATTCCTTCCTTAAAATGCTCCATTTCGATAATTCAGAACCACTTAGACATCCTGCGGGGCTGTCCATCTCTCAGTTCTATGTGCGCATCCCGTGAGTTTCAGACGAATTTCACGCAGCAGCATGAACGCATACTGCTAAATACAGCACCCATTTGCATCCCCTAACTTCAATATTTTCCCTGCTTCCGTCTCGCTTGTCCTTCAAAATTCAGTGAAATAACTGTTTCTCTCAGTGTGAACTCGCTAACCAGGTACCCACCCACTCCAGCACTGTTTAGACTAAAAGATCCTCCAATGGACGTCCACAGCTCCAATCCCTGCTGTGCTTACCACCAAGTCATCCCTCAGAGCTGGTCTGTGCTTCGTTTACCATTGATCCTCAGCATTTGGTGCTGTTCATAACTATTTTCTATATGCATAAAATGTACAAATAATACTCATATGTTTAAGCTCATACTTGGCTGCTTTAGAATTTGAGTAGGATACACAAGTTGAACATGCTAATTCTATATATTTGAAGCAAATTAGTATTCATCTAGCAAAAGAAAAGTACTATCTATGAATCCTACACCTCTCACAAAATCCTATTTGAATTATATCCTAAGACTTCCTCAATATGGAAAAGTGCTAATAAAAAAAAAAAAAAAAGAACCAAGATTACAGTTTACCTAAAGTCTAGTCATTGTAGAAGAAACTGTGTCTTAAAGAACAATAAATTTCAATGAGCTGACATGGTAAATAACGATGTGAAAAGATGCTCAGTATAATTAGTCATCAAGGCAATTTATTAAAACCACAGCCCAACTGTCCTAGTGACTTTTCCACTGCTGTGACAAGACATCATGACCAAGGCAACTTACGGAAGACTGAGTATCATTTGAGAGTCACGGTTCCCGAGGATTATTAGAGTCTGTGACCATCAGGGCAAGAAGCACGGCAGCCAGCACAGTGCTCGAGCAGTAGCCCACAACTTCATCGAAAGCACGAGGCAGAAAGAGCTAACTGACAATGGTGTGGTTTTTTGAAACCTAAGCCCACCTCAGATGTTGGTACCAGAGAGTGGGCTATTGCTGTGACAGGCCTGACCATACTGGTTTTTGGAGGAATGTGACTCTGAACTAGGAAAGTGACTGAGTGCACTAAGTGGGGTTTAAAGGGCCTGTGATGGTTTGAGTGGGAATGGCCTGCATAAAACTCATGTGTTGGAATGCTTGCCCAAAGGGAGTGGCACTATTAGGAGGTGTGGCCTTGTTGGAGTAGGCGGGGCCTTGGTGGAGTAGGTGAGGCCTTGTGAGGAAGTGTGTCACTGTGGAGGTGGGCTCTGAGGTCATACACCTGAGCGAGGCCTACTGTGACAGTGCTTCGGCTGCCTGTGGATCAAGATATAGAGCTCTCAGCTCCTTCTCTGGCACCATGTCTGCCTGAATGCTGCCATGCTTGCCACCACGATGATAATGGATTAAACCTCTGAACTGTAAGGCAGCTCCAATTCAATGTTTGCCTTTATAAGAGTTATCTTGATCACGGGGTCTCTTCATGGCAATAAAACCCTACCTGAGACAGGGCCATCCTAGAAGGAGCTTGAAGACAGTAGTTCTGAGAGCAATGTGGCCTATGGAGACCCAGCTCTAAAGGTTTACGAGATGAACAATATTAGCAACTGATCTAGACCATTGTTGTGATATTTTGACAAAGAATGTAAACGCTTTTGGCCCTGGCCCTAACAATCTGCCTGAGGCTAAATTGTTAAAAAGGTAGAGAATGAGAGAATTCACATGAATGAAAGAATGAATTCCTAGTCCTGGTGAGATTACAGAGCACTGGACCTTTTGCTACAGGTGAAGATATAAGTTAGTACAAACACCTGGGGAAATCCTAACTAGCGAACCAGTCCATAGTAACTGCCAGAACAAAAGATGTGTGTATGTTCTAACAATTAGTAATGCTAAGCCTTAGCATACACCAACAGAAACTCATCGGTGCTCATGTGTCTTTAGAGTTGTATAAGGACTTTCCAAAGCTGCTCATCCATAGCCTTAAACTTCAGGTAACAAAGAGGAAGAGGGGAAGGGAGAACAGGTCCTGTGTATTATAGAAAGGAAGCAGTCAGAGTGGCTCTCCAAAGCAGGATGAAAGAACCAGATGCTATTGGGGACCCGGAAGTAATACAATCTGAAGAAGGCAATTATATTAATAGAGGAAAAAGTATTCTTCTAAAGGGCAGATAATAATCATAAGTGTTTACCACACACATGTGTTAATACATATATATGTATGTGTGTATATGGACATACAGCTTTACATACACACATACATAAACACATTTTATTACAACAGCATTTTATATACATTTTCCTAAAATTAAAACCATCTAAGAGATCTTAAAGCAGAGAAAACTGAGATTCACATACTCTTAAGACACCTATCGAAAATTCATATTGGAAACTAATAGTAGAGTTGCTATTTAGTGCCGCATCTTGGTACCTCCCAAGCAAGTCTCAGGGAAAATTAAGTTTACTCTTGTGCCAATCCCCAGGAGCTTACTGTCCCTGGTAAACAGGCTACAGACAACACTGCGACCAAAAACCAAATACAACAAAACTTTCTGTTGCGTACACAGGCCTGTGTGTTTGCATAATCACGGGTATGTTCTTGTGGGGGTGGATCTGGTGTCTTCCTCACTCTCCATCCTCCTTCCTTCCTTCGACAGGATCTTTTACTAAACCTCTAGCAGCTACAGTAGCTCTTACCAAGCCCCAGAGATCTTCCTGTCTCCACCTCCCCAGTGCTAGGATTATAGGTGCTATAACAACTGATTTAAAAAAATAAATAAATAAAAGCATAGGTGCGGAGGATAAAACTCAAGTCCCCATGCTTGCATGGCAGCCTTTCACTAAGTCACCTCCATCATCCTCCAAACAAAGCTCTTTGTAAAAAGATACATTATACATTCCCAAATATAATCTGATGGGTTTATTATATTTATTTATTTGTATACCCCCTATACAAATAAATCTGATGGTTTTTTAATCAAAGGGATACATTTAAAAAAATATTCTTCCTTAAATTCAAATTCTGGAGGTCATTATAGTAAGAAGGTACTTTGGAATTCTTTTTTATTTGAACAACAAATGACAATGTGCCTAACGCTGAGAAATATATCATTAGCAGCTCAAAGAAAACAACTGATAGAATCAATTTTAAAAATGTTTATGGCTGGTCTACAAAGTGAGTCCTGGACAGCCAAGGCTACACAGAAAAACCCTGTCTCAAAAAAAAAAAAAAAAAAAGTTTAGAGAGGACATGCAAACATGCAAATGGGCAACAAATCAAAGTCTCTAGGGAAATACAAGCCAAATCCTAGTTAGAATGGCGTTTTTTAAACAATGAAGGAATTCTGTTATACTGTTTGTGGGAAAAGTCAAGCACAGCTGCCATAAAAATCAGTGTGGTAGTTCCCCCCCTGAAAAATTAAAAAATAGTCCAGCTATCGCAAGCCTGAGAACATGACCAAAGAAAATAAAATCATCTTACCGAAGAGACACCTGTAGGTCCAAGTTATTGAGGTACTCTGCACTAAGGTAAGGTTTCAAAGGGCTAGATATAGGGCTAAGTGGTTAAGAGCACTGCCTGCGCTTCCAGAGGACCTAGGCTCAATTCCCAGCAACCATATGGCAGCTCACAACTATCTGTAATTCCTGTTTCAGGGGATCTAACAACTTCATCCAGAAAAACATGCAGTCAAATCACCAATGTACATAAAATAAAAATTAAACAACAACAACAAAAGATAAGGAATCAACCTAGGTGCCCACCAACAGATGAATAGCTAAAGAAAATGGTGTACATAAACAAAATGGCGCCAATAAAAAAGACCAAAGTCCTCCTGTCTTTTACACTAAAATAAAAGGAATTGGGTGATGTAAAATAAGCCAGGCACACGAGAATCACATATTCTCCCTCATATGTGGAAGCTGAAATAACACGGTCTAAATGTAGAAGAGTAACTATGAGAATGGGAAAGATGGGTACAGGACACTGAATTTGATCCATATATATCAGTATCAAACTAAACCCTGTAAGATGGTCTTAATGACAAAATCTGAAATAGAGTAGAAAAAAAACTTTATAAAATGATAAAGGTAAAATTTAAATTTATGTCTTTCTCACATAGCAAAATGACATAAATGGAAAATATAGAATGCTTAAAGCAGCATTATTCATAATAATCAAAATACATAAATTTTCCAAATGTCTATTAACAGAACAGGTAAGTATAGACTTAATGTCCTACTTGATATTAATTATACCTTAATATAACGATGTGATACTGTGTATCAATGAGACTTAACAAATTACAATTATATGCAACTACAGACCAAAAAAAAAAAAAAACAAAAAAAACTCACAAACATAATCTTGGGTAAAAGAAGCAAGATGTAACTGTGTTTCTAAAAAGTTCAATTATCCATGGAGGCAGGGGCAGAATGGGAGGTGAACTTCCGCTGGTCATTTCTGTGTCTTTGTGGAAGCACTGTTCATGGGTGTTTAGTTTATGACCATCATGATCAGCATGATGAGAATCTTTCTGGAATGGAGGGGGCTGTGGTTCGAACGTGGAATGTCCCCCATAAATTGCCTCGGTCCCCAGGTGGTGATAACTGTTTGGGAAGGTTGTGGAATCTAGACAATGGAATTTCTCTGGAGGAAGTGAGTCACCGGGGTTGGACCTTGATAGTTTGTGACACTGCCTCACTTCCTGAATGCAGATACAATGTGACCAGTCAGAACTTCCACTTTTGGCAAACACCTTTCCTGCCTGCTGGCCATATCTTCACCACCATAATGGACTGTATTCTTCCTCGGGAACCAGGTCGAAATAAATTTGTCTTCCTTACATTGCTTTTGTTGAGATATTTTATCAGAGGAACAAGAAAGTAACTAAGGCGGTGTGTATAATTTTAAAAGTTGACTGAGAATTTTTGGAGACCATGATCATGTACACCTCGTTTCCTAGAGGCAGAGGTAGGAGGATCAGCCCAAGTTTGACAGTGAGTTCTAAGCCAACAAGGGCTATTTAATGAGATTCTGTCTAAAAAGAACTAGGACATTGAATCAATACCTAAGCTATGTCAAGCCAATGGTTACTAAATCTATCAGCACATTGGAACTTGGTGCAAAAGTTGGCCCGGTTTGTTGGCCTTCGCTCATGCATATTCAGAACTTTAGCTCTGGGAATCAGGAATGGTCTGATGTGCATATGGTCTCACTCCTACCATCACCAGACTCCTGCCAAAATAACACAAGGCTCCTCTCTTCTTTGCCCATGATGAAACAAAACATTCTCACTGAATTTCTCCAAATTTCCTTTTCAGAAAGTCCTTAAATTCTCCGGTTAGTTCTAACAAAGAAGCAGAAGACTTTTTACTTTCGGCCTATGACTAAGTACCAGACTAAAAAGTCTATTTAATTCTCCAGATTCTATATGGAATTCAAAGACCATCCGAGGATGGCAGCACATTAATTGTGCCATCCCTGCTGTGACAAAATACCTAATAAAAGCAACGCCAGGAACAGGGGCATGTTTTAGCTCACAGTTCAAGAATACAGTCCAGCATAGCAGACAAGCGGCACCTGCAGTGACAGAGCACAGAAATGGATGCTGCAGTTCTACCATCAGTACCCTTTCTGTTCCCTCCAGGACCTGAGGCTATGAAATGGTGCTTGTCCACATTGAGTGTAGGTTTTCTTACTGCAATTAACCTACTCTAGAAACTCCATCACTGACATACTCAGAAATTTGTTTTCATGGTGATTCTAAATCCTACTGCGTTGATAAACAAGACAAACCATCACGATCCCACTCACTGCCAACTGACACACAAACATGTCAGTTTAAGCCATAATCTTCCACCCCTTGTCCACCTCTGGTAACATGAAATACATGCAATCTAATTTCAAAAAACCCTATAATCTTTACCAATGGCCATCCTGTTTAAAATTCCAAAGTTCAAGCCTCTGTGGGGACTCAAGGTAATCCCTTAATTGGGAGCCACTATTAAAAACAGAAACAAAAACATATAGCATAAAAAGGCACAGAGCTCTGGGGCACAGCAAGAAATGACTGGACCAAATCAAGACCGAAATTCACCAAGAAAAGCGCCGAAAAGCTCCACTCTGGCCTTTTGTTATCATGTTAAAATCAGTTGGGATCCGAAGACTTTGGATGACCCAGTCCCTGGGCTGAGCTGCCTGACGGCTCTTCTGAGCCAACTCTCCACATGCCCGCAGCTTTCTTCAGCAGAAATTCCATCATCCAGCAACGCCAACATACTGCGGTCTTCACTGCAACCTTGGTTTCACCGTCACAGATTCACACACTGACCTTCCAGAACTTCGCCCTGGCACACACCCCCTGGCCTTGGTGGCTCTCTGGAACTGTGGTGCAACGCTGGAGTGATCTTTTCGTGGACTGTTTAAAGACAGTCTTTGCATTATTCAAATGTTGATTTCTGTACCAGCACAGAGCTGGGTACAGACCAGACTTTGTATTGTTTTTTTTTTTTTTTTTCAGACTTTGTATTGTTATTCCTTTGGTGGCATCATATTTTGTAAACACTCCCTCCAACACCTTCTGGGTGGTTTAATAAAGAGTTGTGCGACCAATGGCAGGAGAGGATAGGCGGGACTTCTGGCAGAAATAGGAACCCTGGGAAAGAACCAGAGGTGTAAAGAGTGGCCAGCCAGACATGGAGAAAGAAACAAGTGCTGGGACTAAGAGACTGAGACGTAACCAGCCATGTGGCAGGACACAGGCCAGGCCTGTACACAGCTGATAATCTGCCCAGCCTAAGCTTATAATATTATAATTCTTTGCATAATTATGCCATCCACTGGTGGTCTCAACATTCCATTTTATTGCAGACTTCATAACTTCCTCAATCTTGCATCTTTTATGCCTATAAAACCAGTATCATGTGGACAATGCTGCCAAATTCTGCTAGCAGCTTGGAATGGAGCCTGACCTCCTGAACCATAGTTGTACTGGCCTCTGAATGCTGACTTTACGGGAATAATTTTCTAGGAAATTGTTTTTGAGCTGGAAACCCCTACAGTATCATTCCTACTTTAGGCTCCCTCCTTTCAAATGAATTTGGATTTTCAGAAGATGAAGCCTTCCAGGAGTGAGGTCCTGCTCTCCCAGCACCTTTCCTGTTGTCCTCGTGCTGAGTGCCAGGATTCTGTTTCCCAGCATTCATCTCTTCAGCAATTACAGATTGTTTTTATCATCAACACTCTCCTTGTCTGAAACCTGACACTTAATTCATACACATTTCCCTCCCAAATTTCAGTTTTCTTATCTTTGTACTCGACTGTTTGCTCTTTCTCACTGCAGACTTGGATTACACCAATGAGCCGCAACCATGACGCAGACCCAATGCTATTCCATCTTAAAACTTCCCCTGTCAAACCAACTGCTCCATTTCGTTCAGCCTCACTTCAGTTTGCAGGAAATAGGCAGGATACTGCCAGGTTCTTTTGCCAGATACTGCCTGAACGGTCCCTAACCCAGTTCCAGATAGAGCCCTTACTCACCTCTGACATCTCATGAGCCAGACTTCCTTTACCCAAGGGTCTCTTGACATTCTTGTGTTCCACCATCCCAACAGAATGTTCCATTAAGTTCTGCTTACGCACTCCACGGCTTTGGCAGCCCTCGAGTGCAAACTCTCCGTAGTCCTGCAAACCAGTTCCAAAGGCCTAAGAACCACCCCCTCCTGGATACCACAAGTATCTGTGTTCGTCGGCTCTCTTCATTACTGTGACCAAATTCCCAACCAAAGCGATGTAAGGAACAAGGGGCTTATTTTGGTTTACAGTTCATCATGATGGGGAAGTCATGCCAGGGGGAGCTTAGAGTGGCTGGTCACACTGTATACACACAGCTGAACATTGCGACCCAACTACCTAGTTCCTTCCCATTCCATAGGTACCCCCAACCCATGGAATGGTACCACTCCCATTTAGATGGCTCCTCCCACCTCACTGAGTGGTTTCCACAATGATTTTAAACCCCGTCACCTTGAGAAGATTCACCAACACAGACAGGACGGTGTGTCCGCCTCCAAAGCCTGAACACAAAACTCACACTAATTTACATCAAGTCATGAGTGTCCCCCATCGCACATCAAGTATCTCTTGTTACTCGTGCATGCTTGTCACGTGCAGCATGACATACTGAATAAGCCATGAAGGAAGGAAGGACACTGGATGAGAGTAATCCAAAAGAACTGCTTACTATTCCAAAGACCAAGGCAGAAACGGGGCTCTAGCTACCCTTTGCTGTGAATCAGACAAGCAAGGAGAAAGAAAACCTGGCTTTTAAGCTACTTTGATAGTCCCATAACAACACAGACGGCACACAGTCAGTCCTGAAAGGATGCGTTCACATATCCCAGAAGGCTTTTCTCTCTAGGTTGTTTTTATCATTGCCACTAACAAAAATGAATGTGTGCATTTATGTTTCATTCCACTAACAAAAATGAATGTGTGCATTTATGTTTCATTCTTTCAATTAGCAAATACTGTTTAAGTGAAGTATGTAACAAATTTCCCTTGAATGCTGGAAATAAGGAAATTTGCATTCTGGTGAAGAATATAAATAATAAGCAAGTTTACAACATATTGTTCATTCAATGTCAATAAATTAAGAAAATAAAGCACATAAGAATGACAGGCAAAAAAAAAAAAAAAAAAAAAAAAAAAAAGAACCGGCAAGAGGCAAAGAAAAAAACACCAGAATATTTTAAAGCAATTGGGAAAGGCCTGAGGACTTGATTTTTTTTTTTTTTTAAGCCCTATACTTAGCTTTAACCTCATGGTATATTGATTTCTGATTTTTGGAGGTGAGCAGGCAAATGATTACGACAGGGTTTCACTCTGTGTTTTCAGCTGTCCTATAACTCATTATGTAGATCAGGCTGGCCTCAGACTCATAGTGATCCACATGCCTCTGCCTCCTTCCTGCTGGGGTTAAAGGTATGCGCCCACACCCAGCTTCGGCTTTATTTTTTAAATCTTTATCTGGGCTGGCTTTAGACTATAACCCTAAACTATTTCTTTAAAACTTAAGTCAACCCAAGATTCCATAAGAAAATCAGCTTAATATTTACACCCCCACTTACAGTAAGACATAACCAGGAAAAGGTGACCAGTATAGAAGAAAACACGCTAGCACTGGATAAAGAATCTGGAACTCTCTGACTGTCCTCAACTGCAGACCCTGCCAGAAGCACGACCACCAACTATTAATCAACCTTCCCATGGCTTTCAGCTCCAGCCCTGTGCCTGTTTCCTCCTGCAGATCTCACTCCACAAGCTTCATCCCCCTTTAAAATGATTTTCTTTTAATATACTGGATAAATGTAATTTCAAGTTCACTAAAATCTCTTTAGTGAAATGTGGAATAATTTCAAATTCACTCAAATGATGACCCCTGAGATTGTAACATGCGCCCTTGACTCACTACTGTCCAACACAGATTTGGATAAAAACTTTCCTCAGATATGCAAGTGCTTTAGAATATGTTGCTCTACACTCACATTTTGCTTTATATTTAATTCTGACATGTATTTAAATTTTAACAGGATGGACTTTTATTATCAGTATCTATTTAGTTACTGCTCTGTCAGTCCTTTCCAGTGCCTTTCATTTCCTTTTGGGCTTTGTGGTGGTTTGGATGAAAATGGTTCATACAGGCTCATAAGGAGTGGCACTATTGGGAAGTGTGGCCTTGCGGGAGGAAGTGTGTCACTGGAGCGGGCTTTGAGGTTTCAGAAGCTTAAGCCAGGCCCCATGTCCTTCTCTTCTGCTGCCTGTGGATCCAGATGTAGAACTCTCAACTTGTCTCCAGCACCGCTATGTGCCACCATCACGACGATAAGGGCCTAAACCTCTGTAAGCCAGCCCCAATTAGAGGTTTCCCTTTATAAGAGTTGCTGTGAGCAGGGTGTGGTGGCCCACACCTATACTCCCAGCACTCAGGGAGGCAGAGGCAGGCGATCTCTGTGAGTCTGAGGCCAGCCTGGTCTACAAATCAAGTTCAGGACAGCCAAGGCTTACACTGAGAAACCCTGTCTCATGAAACAAAAACAAACAAAAAGTTGCCATGATCATGGTGTCTCTTCTTAACCCTAAGACAGCAATAAACCCTAACTAAGAAAGGTTTCTTACATTCATTTGGGATTAATTTCTTTCTTACTGAATAATTCACTTTAATGTTTCCTTTACTGTGGTTATGCTGTTAAGAAATTCAATTCATCTCTCAGGGGAAAAAAAAGTGTGCTGCTTTATTTTCTTGTCTTTTTTTTTTTTCCTCCATTCAAATGGCAAAAGCTGGGAGCTTCTTTCTTTCATCTCTTACCTTCAAACATTGCTCCTGTCCACTTTCCTTTCAAGAACACACAATGCCCACTCTGACGATATATGATCTTTAATCCAAAGTAGTATTTTACAAGACAGTAAACAGTCTTCACGTATGGCACACTAGGTCAGAAACATGAGTGGATCCTGCCAATTCTAGCAAAAAGAGTCAAGCAGGAGCCATGTGTGCACATCTGAACAGACACTTTAAATGGAAGCTACAAGTCTTTCTGTTCCCTTACAATTGTGCTGGTAAAAATACTTCTTCCATAGTCCCTCTAGCCCAAAGCCAATTAACCAACTACAGGTCATTTTCATAAAAATGTTTAGGGGTTAGCAGGATATTGAGTCTTGCACACAGGCCTAATGATCTGAATCCAAAACTCTCCATATTTCACAAGGTGACAAGGTAGAACTGACTCTCAAGAGTTGTCCTCTGACCTCCAGACTCTCACCATGGCACATAGGCACTTGTACACACACACACACACACACACACACACACACACCACACACACACAGAAAATAATAATAAATAACAATCATGTTTTTAACATTTGTTAGGCAAACTGAACGATCTTATTGATCACTGGTGTACATTCAGGAATGGAGAGATACCTCAGCGGAAGAGCATGTACTGCTCTTGCAGAGGACCTGGATTCAGGTCCCAGCACTCACGTTGTATGGTTCAGATGCCTGTAACTCCAGGTCCAGGGAATCTGACATCCTTTTCTAGCCTCTGTGGACAGTGCATTCCTATGCCACAAACCCCCACATAAAAACATAACCATACATATAATTAAAATATTTTTAAAATATCACTTTTAAAAGGAAAACCTAAGGTTATCTTTCCATTCACTATCCCCACATGCCCTACAAATAACCTGTTCTGCAGAGGTTCCAATAATAAAGATATTGGACTTCCACTGTGTCGTGACTTATGCATTCTTTCCACCTTTCATCTCTCTGCGGTTCAGTCTGGATATTTTCTTTTGAGCTTCACCACTCACTGCACTGATCTTTTCAGTAGAATATAATCTGTTAAGACATCTATAAAGTTCTATTTTGATGACTGCACTTTTCAGTTCTACAAATTTCTTTGCTTATTTGTATAGATTCCAAGTCTACCAATAAAAAAACTCCAACTTGACCCTATCAGGAAGTTAAAGTTCATGACTGGTAACTTTAAAAATCTGGATCACTTTCAAGCTTTTTCCTATCACAGACCTCTCCTCAAATGCTAAATGTCATATGTGAACATCTATGGAGAGCCACTTGATTGTCTTTTCCTTTAGAGGAGGGAGGAAGCAGTCCATCTTAGTCTGGGATTAAGCTGATCATTGTAAGGGAAGTTTGGGTTTCTTTGTATGTTATGAAAATATGCTCTTGTTTTAATCCCAAGTGTGGGGTTTTAGTTGGGCTATAGTCTGTCCTCACCTATTAAGTGTCATGTGAGGGATGTGATCTTCGCCAGCTGGTAAAGGCCTTCACATGCTGCATAAAACCCTGAGAGTATAAATATGAGGCTGAGAAAGAGACCCTGTGGTCACGTTCTGGAGTGGAGCTCAGTGTGGAGTTCAGTGTTGGTGTGTGGCGTGGAGCAGGCTGGAGAGACCAGAGACAGACGGTATGGGGGTTCGTAGCAGACAGATAAAGAGAAATGCTTCTGGGTGCAGCGGCGTGGAGGAGCCTGCTGGCTGCGTCTGCAGTTGACAGAGGCGGGTATAGAGCCCCCAAAGAACCCGTGACCCTAAATAGCTGGGAGAAGTAAATGGGTCTGGGCCCCTCTCCCCACTAACCTTTCCTCTCTTCTACTTAAGGCTGGTGTGTTGATAGAACGGAGGTGAGGCCTAAACACCCCAAATAAAGTAAAGTTTTAAACAAGAGCACCAACTGGTGGCTTTCCACTACAGATCATAAACAGAATTTTTAATCTTCCAAGTGTTCAACCATAAACTCGTTTACCAAGGACTGGCTCTGAAAAACATTCTATTTTCTCCTCAGAATTCAAACTGCCTAGTCCGTTTTCTCTTCTGGCTACTGCTCTCTACTTGGCTTTTCACATTTATCATCCTCACAAATCGGCAAACCACTCAAAATGTCAGGCTCACTCCAGTGGATTTTTCTTCTCAGGAGGTTTCCTTGAACTAGTTTTGGCTGCCTTCAAACAGATGGTTGTGGGTTCCTTAGGGTTTTCCCTCCAGTCTTTCTTCGCTAGAAAGTTCACATCAGACACGTTATAGCCAGGGTAGATGTCCAGAACACTAGGAAAACTGTAAATGCAGTAACAGAACAGTAAAGTCGACAAGGGCGTCATCACATGGCAGCTGTGCCTACCTTCCAGGTAAAGCAGGTGGTCTGCAGTACCAGCCCTGCTGGGCAACCGTGGGCACCTGGGGAAGTGGGTCGGGGACAGAAATCCCACTGGCACATAGTATGGCACCTGGAAGCTAACCTGCTTCTGACCCATGTGCCTCCCTGCCGCAGTCTCCAGAGCGTCACCAGGTGCGGCAACTTTGTTCCACATGACGGCACATTGGCTGCTTCAAACCCAGTCCCACCCAGCCCCACGGCGTGAACAACATCACATTTCCGCCCTAAGGTCACACAGCACGCTTCTGGAGTTCTCCTAAATATAAAGCTTACTGTCAGAATGAATCACGGCTGGCTATATATTTTTCCAAGCTGTAATACCAAAACCTGAACCCGACGTTACAAAATCTGAATTAAAGTATAATAAAAACAAAGCTGCTTCTACAACCGCCAACGAATGTTGTCTCTGCCTATCTATTTTCCACCTGGCAACAATTTTACCATTTAAGCATCCACAACATGCAGTTCTTAAGCTTGCAGTCACCTAAAACCCCAAACTACCATCAGTTGTTCTATTCTTTACTCGCCACCTGTGTTTGGGGCTGGATTTTAACCTACAAGCTACACTGGACACACGCCCCTATTGAATTTCACTTTTCTGGCTTTTATATATAGCAATCCAAACATCCGGTTCAGTTCAGATTCTGATCCTATGGTTTGTATACTAGTTTTCTCATCTAGCTTTTTAGCACCCTAAACAGCAACCTGTACTGATCTGAGTCCACGTTAAAATCATTTATAAAAAACTCAACAGTATGGGCTGCTAAGATGGTTCAGTGGTTCATAGCCCCTACTGCTCTTCCAGAGGACCTGAGTTTAATTCCCAGCACCCATGTCAAGCAGGTCGCAACTGCCTGTAACTCCAGCTCCAGAGTGCATCCGACACCTTTAGCCTCACATACACACAGCAGACACAGACACACAGAGACACATAATTAAAAATAAATCTTCAAGACAATTCAAGGGTAGACAGAGCATCCCTTTCTGATGATGCCTAACTTCTTTGAGAACAGTCATTCAGCAGCCATCAACCATACAGAGTACACTTCATCTTAATCACAAAGCCAGTTTCCTAGCTGAAATCAATGGCAGTGTGCAGGCAGCATAGCTGTGAGGTCATCTGGCAGTTCACAGAGCCCTGAAACAGGCTACATAAACCAGGCTGGTGTAAAGCTGAGACAAGATGGACTCGTCACATCATAGTAACGTAAGACATCAACTATGAAACAAGAACCATTTAAGCAAGTTCTGTAACATTCTCACTTCATTTAAATTAGTTAAGTCAGCTGTTTGTAGCAGGGCCTGTAGCCATATTAATAGCACTAGAAATATTATTTGTGCTTGAAACTGTATATAATTAAACACACCAAACACAGAACATGTACTGGAAGCAGTATTGCATTAATTGGGTTGCATGATCTTAAATCAGTTCTGGAATCCGACACAGCACCACCTCAAACATAGGAAAGCGGGAAAACCAAAACAATGTATACTAATAGAATTGTACAAGTAAAGTAAGAATTTAGAAAAAAAGAATTGAGGGTCTATGTAAAATTTTAATTTCATTATTTTTGGTTATGACAACTATATTTAATTGGTTTGTAGCTAATTTATAATTTAGGGAAAAAAGAAACAGTACCGAATGAATGAAAACACACTCTCACTGGCTTTTAGTAATACATAAAATGACAAAAAAAAGAAGAAACCCAAGGAGCAAAATATCTTAATAACTAAGCACATTAAATTTAAAGCAAGAGGTGCAATCTTTGTTAGTGTTTTTAATTACATAAAAAGCTGATTTTAAAAATCTAAGAATAGATTCACTGCAAGAAAGAATACTTCAAAAATAAAGCCACCACCAAAAGAAAGTGACGATTCATCAGAGGTGAGCAGTGACAAACGTCTCCCCTTAATCAAGCAGCCTGCTCCCTTGAAAGGGCGAAGAAAGTTTCTATTATTAGCGGAGATAAAAACTGCCTGAAATTCCTTCCTTACTAGCACCATGCTAAAAATAAGATGGTTACCACACATCAGAACAAACATCACTTTGCATATTTACCTCAAGCACAAACCTGATTCGCAAACTTTCTCTTATATTTGGATCTAAATATGCTAAGATTTGCTCTCGTTGTTACAAAACATTCAACTCTGGGACCCACTTACCAGTTATCTTAAAGGATTTAAGACTGGATCCTTATGCTAGATCAAATTAAATTACCTACTTGACTTCAAAAAATTAACTAATTCTCCTGAAAAGTATTTTCGCTCTCACTACGGAAAACACGGGAATCTCCGGATAACTGAGGTGGTATTGCTGTTACAGAGCACTGCCAAAGCTGGCGTGAAACACTTTGGCCTGTTCTCAGAGAAACAGTGACGGCAACATGGATGAGGGAAAGCAGGGCTGAGTCAGCACGAGAACATGACAGAGCCCATGGATGGGGGGTTAGATCGTGTCCAGGGAGTCTGGAGTACAAGGTGCTCATGGGATGTACACAGTACGCCTGCATACTTGCCCTGGGAGCAGTGAATGGCAGAAGGTGAGAACTGCGCCGTGTCTACACGGTTAGAAATTTCTGAACACACTGATTCACAAATTCCTCTCATCCAGTAAAGTTCTGTTCTCGGAACTGGGCCACAGGTAACACGCACAGTGTGGTTAACAGCGCATGTAAGAGGACCTTTGAGCGACGTGTTTTCATGTAATGAGTTTGGCATCTGCCACACGACAGCAGTCTAATGGCAGTTCCACGCCAGGTCATCCTGCACACTGAAAAGAGTATGCCGGTACCGAGTCCCTGCGGACATGTTCAGAATGTGCCTGTCTACCACTTGCGGGAGAAAATTACTCTGGACAATAATAATAACAATAAATTCAAGTGTCCATAATATGGTAATTAGAATATGGTTTTAAAAAACTCAAGATTGACTTTTATCACTGAATAATTACAAATGTATTTCCCTTTTCTGTTTTATTTATCTATTTATTTATTTTTGCTTTGTCTTCTGTTTTACTTTCGAGACAGGCACTCACTGTGTAGCCAAAGCTGCACTGGTACTCATGGTCCTCCCGTCTTCGCCTCGAGGGCTGGGAGAGGGGTCTATGCGCCACCATCATCCACCACGCGTCTGACACATCCACATTTCCACTCTTCTCAAGCACTTCGAATTTCTATTAAACCAAGGTCAGCAACTAAATACTAGTATTTTCGAATCTATTTATTTTCTTAATCAGCCTAAGAGCCAGTTTATCAAGATCCTCATAAGCTGTGTATGTTCTCATTTAGGACAGACAGACAGACAAACAAGGGCAGAGATCAAACTGTTTGGGGCCTCAGACTAGCAGAAATAAATAATAAATAAACCTCAAGAAAAACATAGGTATAACTTGCAATCTTCGAATTGGCCATTTAGAATCTCTTATTACATTTTGAAATTTTTCATCTCAAAAAATAAATGGGGACCTAGTGAAATATTTAATTTCTTAAATGCTAGGTCTCATTGAGAACTACTTGAAAAGCAGAAAGCCTAATGTTCTTGGTGACACTGGTGACTAGAAAGAAAATGATGTATCTACAGAGCACCTACTTCTGCACAGACAGAATGGTTCTCTCGTAAGCCACACCTAGCGGGCTCCTCCTTAACAACAAGGACCGCTTTCAACCAGTCTTTGCAAATTATATACAAAAGGTCTACTCTAGTTCCACCACCTTTCGATAACTTAGAGAAGAATAAATCAGGCCTAACTACAAGAGTTCCAAGCAGCAGTCCCATCCTACGGAAATGGGTATGGCTTTAAACCATCAATTTAGAGGAAATCTTTATGAGATTAAAAACATACTACTTTTTCTTTCAACTTTGCCAGCCCATATAATCTGTTCCCAGGTCAATGTCTACAAACAGCAATCCTGCAGCCCAATGAAGCAGAAAATTCAATTTCATTCACTTTAAATAAATCTTTAAGTACTTATTAGCAAATATGATTTTATGTGCTTTCTTAAAGTAATTTGAAGCTGTGCTATTATATGAAAGCTACACTATTTATATTTTTGCTTATTAAGCTTAACTTAGATCAATAAATTTATATATCAACAATTGAAATTAAATTTAGATAGCATAACAGTTAAGAGAGAAAGTACATAAAATGTTCCTCACTCCTCTATTCCACATCTTTATTGCCACATAAAATTAAACAATTCACTATTAAAGTTTTATAGGAGAAATTAATTTTATAAAATCTAAATCTATAACAATTAAAAATGTATGCGCTTTCAACAAAACATGCCGAGACAAGTGGACAACCACATGGAAAAGATCAGCCTTTGACTTTATCTCAGATCATACTTAGGAATGAACTGAAAATGGATCACAGTGAAATGTAAAAGCCAGAAAAATCAAATATTCATAAGAAAATACAGAAGGCCAAATCTTTCAGATCTCCTACACAAAGATTTTTCAAACTATGATATCGAGTATTTGATCCTTTTCCCTGGAACTCACTATGTAGACCAGGCTATCCTCCAACTCAGAGATATGATTCATTTTTTTTAAATGACATTTTGAGCTCAAAACTACAAAACTTTTATATTTCAAAGACACAACTAAGAAAATGAAAAAAAAATAAATAAAGAGTGAGAGAGATTGAGACTGAAGACGTAGCTCAGTTGGTAGAGTGCTTGCCTAGCAGCCTGAGAACCTCATAAATGAGGCATGGTGGTACACGCCTTTAATCCTGCAACTGGAAAACAGACACAGGAGATCAGAAACTCTAAGCCAGGCTTGGCAACTTACTGAGTTTGATGACAGTCTGGGATACACACGGTCCTATCAAAGGAAAGAAAGGGAGGGAGGGAGAGAGAGAGAAGGAGGGAAGAAGGAGGAAGAGAGGGAAGGAGGGAAGAAGAAGTCCAACAAAGCATGGAAAACTTAATTTGCAAATACAGACTCAGCAAGAGACTTTTAGCAAAAATTTACTTCAAAAAAACCCCTGTTAATTCAGCCTAAAATCTGATGAGCAACTTGTCTTAGCCTGTCTTTACTGGCACATGGCATATGTGAGAGCAGGGAATTGATTAAGTAGGGCTGTTTATTTTGGCCAGTGGCGACAGAGGTTGGAAAGTCTAGAGTGTGGTGCCAGCATTTCCTCAGCTTCTGGGAACAACTTCATGGTGCTTGAGCTCATAGCAGAAAAGCAGGACAAGCAAGTGCATGGGAAAGCCACGAACCACAAAGGGCAAAGTTGGCTTATGACAACACCCTAGCCTACCATTACTTACGCACTAAAGGAAGGCACTGATTCCTCTCAAAGACCAAATTACTTCATAAAGGTCCCGCCACCTTTCAATGCGGTGTGGGGGTCAAATTCCAATGTAAGTTGTTACACAAGACAAACCTTATTCAAGCCATGTATAGCACACCCCAACCAAAACACAAGCAAATAGCATTTAATCCCAGTACTCAGGAGACAGAAGCAGCCAGCTCTCTAGGCGGTCTAGGAGTCTGAAGACAGCCTGGTCTACATAGCAAGTTCCAGGACAGTCATATCTACATAGTGAGGCATTGTCTCAGGGGAAAAAAAAACCACAAACAAACACTAAAGCAAGAACAAATAATGTGTGTATTTCATTTAAGAAAATATGTAAGTCGGGTATAACTGTGCACATCTGTAATCCCAAAACTCGAGGAGGCAGAGGCTGCCAGATCTCTTTGAGTTTAGGGCCAGCCTGGTCTACAAAGCAAGTCCAAGACAGCCAAAGATACACAGAGAAACCCTGTCTCAGAAAAAAATAAAAATAAAAAAATAAAGTATATGATAGGAATAAATGAAAACATGGTCAATACCATTGTTGTTAGTAAAATGCAAAGTTAAAAACCTCAATGGGACGTTTCACACCCAATGGAGTAACTGTAACAAGTCAAACAATAACAGCTGTTGATAAAGAAATAGAGAGCAATATTGGTGATATGTAACATAGCCATTTTGGAAAACAGTTTGTTGGTTTCTCAAATAGTTAACAATAAAACTGTGATAGGAACCAGTAATTCTGCTCCTAAGTACCTTGTCCTTGGATATATGTCCCCATTGTTAAGGTCTGGACATTAATTGTCCCCCACATGGCTTAGTGTGCTGAAGAATCAGCCTCTAGTTAGTGGTATGACTGAAGAGGAATGGCCCACGAGGACTCCACCGTCAACAGCAGACTCATCTGCGCTGTGCTCATAACACGATGGCAGAAAGGAGGAGGTGAGCCAGTCTTTCATGAGGTCAGCGTCTTTGCGTCATATCCTTCCTGCCAGTGTTCCGCCTCACTACAACACAGGACGGACAAACGGACCAAGCAACCATGGACTGGAACTACACCTTTCTCCCCTTTAAGTTGTTTTTCCAAGTCTTTTCTCAGGAAAACAGCACACGTTCACACGCAGATTGGCAGGTGACTATTCATGGAGTCACCACTTGTAACAGCCTACAACTCAAGACAACGTACAGCAGCTAACCCGTATGGGGGCGGCGGGGTGCCGTGTACATACAACGGAAGCTCGCTCGACAATAAAAAGGAACAAATCAGTGAATGTTTTGCTAGGTATGAACCTCAAAACTTTGTTCAAAAGCTGGACTTAAGAGACTCCTCCATAATCCCAATTCTTGTTCCAGAAAAGACATTTTTTTAATATACCAATTAGGCATAGATAACAGTATCACGAGGGAATGAGTGGGAATGGGAATGGGTAAAATAGTTGTTCTACAGCTAAGCTAAAATGAAGGTTGTGGTGCTTGGTAAAATTACTAAACGACCTGTACGCTTACAATCGGTGACTTTTATAATACGGAAAACATACGCCAGTAATGATGTTTTTAAAAATACATATGCCTTGGATGGAGGAGAAGCTCAAGAAGGCCCAGTCTTAGCTGAGAAGCAACCGGCAGTTCAGAGCCGAGGTGGGCCTGGGGGGCTGGGGAGCTAGTTTTCTTCAGAGATGTGACCCCTGGCAGGCTGCCCATGTTCCAGTGGTCAGCCTCATGCCCATGCACGCACCTGCAGCACTGACTGAACTCACTGGATTAAAAACAAGACTATATGAAATTAGAATGGACAAGTGGGCGGGGGCATAAAGGACTTGGAGGAAGAGAGAGTGGGATGAATTTGGTTAAAGCTCATGTGTGAAACTGTCAAATAATAAATAAAAATGTATTTTTAAGGTGCACATGCTTTGTTTCACCAGTCCCTTGATTTAATTAGACAACTGTAGTTGTACTGATTATAAAGCCACATGCCCTAGTTTAGTTTGTCATAAAAACACCCTGACTAAAAACAATTCAGTGAAGAAAGGATTTATCTTCATTCAAAATCCCAGGCTCCAGTCCATTTCAGGAAAGTCAAGGCAGAAACTTGAAGCAGTCACATCCTCAGTCAAGAGGGGGCAGAGAGAGGGAGAAAGGGAGGGAGAGAGAGAGAGAGAGAGAGAATGAGAGAGAGAGAGAAAGAGGGAGGAGAGAAGGGGAGAGAGAGAGAGAGAGCGCATGCATGCATGCTTGCTCATGCTCAATGCTTTCTCTATACTTACACAACCCAGTATCTCAGGGAATGATGCTACCCAGAAGGAGTGGGTCTTTCTACTTCAATTAGTGCAATCAAGATAATTCCTCAGAGATAGCCCCACAAGCTAACTTGATATAAGTAAGCCTTCATTAAGATCCCTTTCCTAGGTGATTCTTCCTTTGTACATTTGACAGTTAGAAGTAACTATCACAGCAGAGTTTGATAAAGAAGGATTTCCCCCATAAATCAAGGGCTCCGTCTGTTATATTTATATTTTAGGAAGCTGGTACTCAGAAGCAGACAGAGAACATAGAGTTAAATTATCCTCTGATGGTGAGCCGAGGGATCAGATTACATAAAAAAAAAAAAAAAATCAAGAGCAAACAAAAGCACTTAACAGAATATGAAAGCATACAGGGCTAAGTTACATAACTTACCCTAAATGGCAAAGCAGCTGTTTGCTTGACCATGTAAGCACAACAAACAGCTCTCACCAAAGATGCTGTCAACATCATCCATCTTCTACTCACTGGACCATCCCCTGGCCATCTTCTTCTTACAAGATCCTAACTTATTTTAAGCTCTACTTCACAAGACTTCAAAGACTTTTACAAACATTTTAGGTCTTTACAGAAACTACCCATTCGGCGACCTTATCATAATCTACCAACCTTACAAAACGCCCTTCCTTCCGTCCCCTATTCTCTTTTCTCGATAGCAGGGAGCATATACATTACACCTGTATTCCGTGTTTCCTCGCTAGAAAGGAAGCCCAGGAAAGCTCAGGTTTTGTTCTTTCCTAGAACTCTATTGCCTGGAACAGTGCCTCGCGTGAGGTAACAGCTCAGTAAGCGTTTTCTCATTGTACAAATGGGTATTAAATATACCAAGAGAAGAGGAATTAAAATTTGAAGTAATGAGTCTCCTCCTTCTACTTAAAAGTCTTCACTTAAGGTTAAAACTTACAAAATAAGCCTCAGCATAAAATTTCCAGACTGCTTACCCAACATTTATTCAACAACAACAAAGGCTAATGTTTCACTTTTAATTCTCAACTTGCTACCAAGTATTTTTTTTTTCCCAAGAGCTGTAGTTCTGTTAAGAGCGCCGGTAATCAAGCCCCATGTGATTCTTATTAACCAAAAGGCAAAGGGAAGTTTAATACTTAACTAGTAAGTGCAGTGTGAAATTTCAAAAATAGCCTGATTCTTACAAAAAACCCCAAAGCAACCCCTTCCGCCAACAAACAAACCTCGTGAACATATGCCTAAGCAATGCTGACCTCTTCGTCCCCAAATTCCATCGTCAAGGAAAGGGTCCCCATCCCACACCTGACCCTGAGCCCAGAAACCTTCCTTGAACCATTTTACACACACCACTCAACCTGCAGAGCTGGGGGGGGTTCCCCCAAAGGGCTGCCCAACCGGCTGCGTTCCTGCTTCTCACACACCCAGCAGAGGGACTCGCCAACTCCTGGCTCTAGGCAAGCCCCTAGCCAACTCCACCATCAAAGGCCTGGGACAGGGAAGAATAAATAACCTGGGAAAGGCAAGGGGCCTCTCGGCAAGGCCAAAATCGGAGGACATCTTAGACTTCACCCTGGATCTGCCAATCCTCTGTGACCTTGGGCGTGTCACTGAAGCCTGGGGGCTAGCGTTCCTCTCACCTTTAAGGTGAGGACCGCACCCTGCCCTCGCCACAGACGGGTTAACTGAGATGCCGCTCCACGCAGGGCACCTGGCGCCCGTGGGAGACCCACTCCCCATCCGGGGCGCCCTGACTCCCCACCACCACCACCATCCTCCCCACGCTTCAGGGCCCTTCGGACTGGGCCAGTCGCCCAGTGCTGCAGACAAGCGAGCTGAGGGGTAGAGAAAAGACCAGGCCCTCGCGGGGACCCCAGCCCACCCCGCGTGGGTCCCCCCGTACCCCAGTCCCGGGACCCACGCCCCGCCTGCTCCACGAGGGTGCCGGGGCCCCGGCTCGCCCGCGGGCGCTCCACCTGCCAGCGCCCCCACGCCCGCCCGCGCCCGCGCCGCTGCACTCACTCTTCACTTTGCCGAAGGTGCCGACGCCCAGGGTGTCCCCCAGCACGTAGTGTCCGATCTTCACCCGCCCGTCGTGCTTCTGCTTCTCAGCCATGTTCGGCGCGCAGCCTCCCTCGGCCGCGGGCTCCCAGCGCCGCCGCAGCCGCCGCCGCCGCCGCCGCCGCCGCCTACCCACAGTGCAGCGGGCCCGGGGGGCGGGACGGGGACGCCGGGGGCGCGGGGCGCGGTGGAGGTAGCGGAGCCCGGAGCGTGCGGACGCGGGCCTGGGGCGCGGGGCCCAGACGCCCCGAGGGAAGCCCACGGGCGCAGCGGACGCGGAGAGGAGAAGCTGAAGAGGAGCGAGCGGGGGCGGCGAGGGGCTGTAAGCGGGGAGGCGTGCTCCAGGGCTAGGCGGTGGCGGTGGGAGCTGGGGAAGGGTCCCCTACCGCCTGGAACGCCCCCGCGGTCAAGGCTTGTTCGTCTGGGGACGTTCTAGTCCCTGCCCTCTTCCAGGTGGCGACCCATTATTTTGTAACTCACGCCTGTCGGTAGCTCCTACTCGTGTTATTGTTAGGTCTCAAACCTTAGGTTCCCGGAGGTGCCTATTAACATATCAAAGGGGACGCCGGCTGCCGGGTTCTCCCAGCATCCCTCGGTTCTCTCCTGGTTACCTGGGGGCCTACCCTGACCCCTACCCAAAACTCTTGAGCTCTTAACCCAGCCATTTTGCCTATGCCAATCTCTTGGCCCAGGCCGACCCTCTTGGTCCTAGCTTCTCTCTTTCTCTCCCTCGTCCTCTCTCCTCTCATGGTCCTGCTCAGCCTGGCCCTGTTCCCAATAGATTTCCCCAGATGTCTCTCTGCCTCTGTTTCTATTGTTTATTTTACCTACAATAAACCTTCACTGTCTTAGCTATGGTTTTTATTGTTGTGATAAAAACACCACGACCAAAAAGCAGTTGGGGTGGAAAGGGTTTATTCTGTTTTACACTTCCACAGTGTACTATTCATCATTGGAGGAAGTCAGGACAGGAAACTAAAACAGGGCAGGAACCTGTAGGCAGGAGCTGATGCAGGGCCATGGAGGGGTGCTGCTTAGCGGCTTGCTCATCAGAGCTGATTCAGTTTGTTTTCTTACAGATCCCAGGACCAACAGCCCAGGGATGGCACCACCTACAATGGGTTGACACCCCCCCACCCACCCTCCCATCAATCACTAATTTAGAAAATGCCTTACAGCCAGACCTTACAAGGCATTTTCTCAACTGAAGCCCTCTCCTTTCTCATATATATGTTTATACTGGACAAGAGGAAATAGTAAAAGAAATATAAAATACAAAAATAAGTTACATGTGCAAAAACAGAAGGGATAAAAATTGTGAGAAGCAAAAATGTTATAAAAGCACAAATTAAAGAAACAAGTGTACTGAAGATGGAAATGAAAAATAGTAAAAGGAAATCCAAAATATATGAGTATTAAAGATGGGCAAGTGATTTAATGATCAAGCAATCCCTTCATCCCCCTCATCCTTCTCTCCTGGCTCTAATGCCCCACCCCCCATTATTTAGTGTTGGCCTGTTACCTGAAGATCATTTGCTTCCTATTACAGAAATAGGAAATGTCATATATACATTAGTTCCATCTAGCCATTCCCTGAACACCTAACATACATACACATTTCAAAACATGAATACTTGTAGTTTTTCCCATGAAAAAAATAATTTGAAAACTCACAGACTAAAAGGATTATTTGCTTTTGGGGGATAAATTATTAAATGTTAGTCAAACATCTGTGACACTGTACATGCCAGTAGTTTCATAGTCACATACCTCAAACATGAAGTCTCAAGTCATACTGTTTATATGTAACGAGAAATGGGTGTAACAAAACTTCATTTTCTGAGAACTACTTAACATTCAGCTGACAAACTCTTGTGTATACGCCATGGCATCTAATGAGAGATGATCTCATCTTATAAATTATAGACATCACAGCTGTTGAACACGGGCTATTTTTGTTCATTCTTCAGATCACCTTTCTTGCTGACATGAAGTCTCAGTTACGAATCTCAACCTAGCTGGCAAAATTTGAGAAAACTTTCCTCCTATTTTAAGGCTGAACTTTTATTTGGTTAAAGGCCATTCCTTTGCTAGTCATTCAAATGAGGATGAATATGACAGAGCTATTCTGCTTTAGAGTCACATATGTATGTCTGTGTTGTCCTAATAATCCTGTAAATGATGTTGGAGTCTTTAAATTGTGAAGCTACATGAAGAAAAGCTATAAACCAAGATCTTAAAACATGTTGAATTGTTTATTCACTGACAATTAAAATTTCATTGTTATTTCACTAACCTTGTAATTTTATGCTAAACATAAGTAATACCTTCTTGATTAAGAAGTTTGTTTAAACAATTATTTGCTATCAAGGAAAGTTATTGTCCCGGTTTTATAGATGATAAAACCTGGTTTTCCTTCTGTTACTTTCCCAAGGCTATAAAGCTAGAGGCAGAGCCAGTCAGACTCACATCCAGTTCCAACCCATCCTTTTCCTTCCTTTCATCACAGCTGGAATCATGTGGTTCTCTGAGAGAGTTCCGATATGTTCATAGCCGGAGACCTGTTCTCACATTTTTATTTCTAAAGCAGACCGATTTCCAATCCTGTTGGTGCTTTATTTAGTGGGGAAATGGAATACTACATGGGTGGGACAAATGGAAAGTTCTTCAGTGGCACTACAGTCTTCTGTTGCCCTGTGTACTTCATGTGTAATTCCATATTTGCTTCACTCTACTCAGCAATAGAAAACTTCATAGTTGAATTGCTATATCTCCTCGTACCCCCAGGAGATCTCACCTTAGATTATTCCAGATACGATATATCCTCTGTTATTATTCTGCAGTGATGTTTTAGTGTCGCTATTGTTTAGAACCAATGGCCAAGATTCATGTCCCAGGAAACTGTTCAGATGTGCCCATGATCTAGCTGTTACTGCTTTAACCGCTGCAATTGAACCTTTGCCATTGTTTTCCTTCAAATACGCTAAAGCAGGACCTGAATGGGTGGCTGGAATACTCCTAGAATGGTGGTTTCCAAAACTTCATAGTGCTGAGACCCTCTAACGCAGCTCCTCATGTTGTGGTGACCCCAACCTTAAAATCATTTTCATTACTATCTAACAACTGTAATTTTGATACTGATATGAATCATAATGTAAATACCTGTGTTTTCCAACGGTGAAAGGGTTGGGAAGGGGTCGCGACCCACGGGTTGAGAAACACTGTACTAGACCACATTACTAGGTTGCATTGGTGTCCTTAAATACGGCAAGCTATCTCCAAATTGAGGAAATTTTAAAAAATAAATTAACTGTAACATACACACCTACATACATGATACTCATATTCTACATTTTTGTCTGTATTCTCTTTGCTTCTTCATATTTTATAATTTGTTTGTAGAAGAAACCAGCTAATTCTACCCTTTAACGTGACTGATTAAGTTGGCGTGTGTGTGTGTGTGTGTGTGTGTGTGCTGGTGCCTATGTGTATTTCAGTGTATGAAGGCCAGAGGGCAATGTTAGCAGTCTTCCTCTATCACTCTGTACCTTATGTTTTGACATAGGATCTCTCGGTGAACCTGGAGATCACTCATTCCTCTAGCGATCTGAACAACCTCAGGGATGTTTTCTGTCTTCGCCTCCACAGCACTGGATTTACAGGTGCTCACTATTGCACCCAGGTTTTTACTTGGGTATTGGAGATCTGAACTCAGTGTTCTGTGCTTACAAACATTCTCTGCAACTTTGATCAAGTTATTTTCATTCTGTTTCTCTTTATGGACTTTGCTGCTCAGTTCTCATATTGCTATTCCAGTAATTGTAAAGCCTATTAAAGTATAAATGTACAGTAATGTATTAATAGTTTTTAATATATGTGAAATTGACATAGTCATAGCCTATCTGCTATGCCTAGGGTCTAATGGAGTTTAGTATATCCTCCTAGAAATTTCTGTTCAAAAACAGAGGGGAAAGCACAGTTTCATTTTATGCCAACGTGATAGTTACACTTGATTATCAAGGTGATTGGATGGAAAAATGCTCCTGAGTTTGTGTGTGTGTGTGTGTGTGTGTGTGTGTGTGTGTGAGTGAAGGTGTTAACAAGAATATTTCTTTTTTTTTTTTTCTTTTTCTCCTTCTTTTTGTTGTTGTTTGTTTGAGACAGGGTTTTTCTGTGTAGCCCTGGCCATCCTGGACCAGGCTGGCCTCAAACTCAGAGATCTGCTGCCTCTGCCTCCTAAATGCTGCAAATAAAGGCATGCACCACTACCACCCAGATGTCAACAGGAGCATCAAACAAGGGGATGACTTATCCTGAGTGTGGTGTAAGCTAAATAAAACAGGTGAAAGCATTCTCTTTGCTTCCTGACCGACATAATATAAGCTACTGTGTCCCACTGTGACCTCCTCACCGTGATAGACTATGATCTTTGAAACTGAACCTCTTTTTCAGTCATTCTGCCAGGCATCTTGTAACAGCCATGCAAAATAGTAAAGATTCTCAAGTTAAATATAAGGCATAATTTTACATATCTATCTCAGCATCCCAGATGTCTGGAGGTTGGAGAAAAGCATGAGCCAGAAGCTACCAAATTTTATAGATTTGTAATAAGGCGTTTTATTCCTCTTCAATTTAAAATAAAAAGAAAATTAGGCACTTAATGATCAGGTTGATGGTATCTTCTCTGTAATACAGGCTCAATACTTAAATTCAATACCCATTCTATGAAAAGCTCAATTTAAAGATGGGTATAATGGTACCTACCTGTATTTCCAGCATGTATGAGGTCAGAGGAGGGAAGATCATGAGTTCCAGGACACCATGGGCTACCTAGCAAAATGCCATAGAAAGAAGACAGTTTCAACATCACAAAAGCAGAGTAACTAACCCTAAACTGCGTCGTGCTGACATGGTTCACATTTCCCAGCCCATCTCTCTGTTTTAATATATTTCCTAGGATATTTAATAACAAATTACCAGATATATTATCTCATTAGTAAGAACTTCATTACATGGCTTTATCACATTAGGAATTTATTTTAGAATAATTATACTGTGGCTTCTAGCAATTAACAATTTCTTAATGTTATGGAATGCTTTGTTTTCAATTTCTCCTAACTGTCTCAAGAATGTACTTTCACATTTTGTTTATTCTGAATCAGATCCAAAAAATAAATAAATAAAGTCATGCCAAGTATTTTGTTGATAAATCTCTTAGGTTTCTTGTCTACAATGGCTTTCGCCTTTTTTTTTTCTGAGATGAGATTTTTTTTTTTAAATTACAGTCATTTCACCTGTCTCATATGCTAAAACTATTAGATTTAGTTCAACAATTATTTATCATCATAAGATGTTATAGAGAAATCACTGTGTTTAGGATAAAGTAATCCTGTGTATATTTTACAGCTTAGCCACTTGACAGTATGTTCTTAAATTGATTGTTTCACTTTTCATCGGTAAAACTACTATGTTGGTCTAGACTTCCTGTGCAGTACATTCTCATTGTTGAGGAATTTCACCCCAAAATCTCACTCCATTTTAGAATGGAATTATTAAAAGAAAAAGAAGTTAGGGCAGCAAGTACAGACCTGTATCCCTAGCTACTTGGGAGGCTGAGGCAGGAGTATTATCAATGCCTGCTTGGAATACAGAATGAGGTTGGGAGTAGCCTAAGCTACAAGTACCTGCAAAGCTAGCCTGAGAAATTTAGCAAGACCTTGTTCAAAAAAATTCAACAAGGCAAAGGAAGACTGGATATCTAGCTCGGTGGTAAGTCATTTTCCTAGTATATGGAAGGTCCTAGATTCAGTCCCCAGTACAACAAAAATAAACAGATGGTGATGGTGGTGGTGATGATGATGATAGATAGATAGGTAGATAGATAGATAGATAGATAGATAGATATAGAATGGGATTACTATAAAGTATAGTAATTCACAGTTCAAGGTTTCTCAACAAATGCTTTCACCCTGGCACATTATTTAAATTTTTATCCTTTGACATTTATTTTCACTGATTTTTAAGGTTGAAAAATAATACTTCTTAGGCCCAAACTCTTAAAGAGAAGCAGATTCACGTGACAATACCTTAAAACTCTTTGAAGGAAATGTAATAACTTTGCTATGTTATTTTTAGCAAGAATCCTAGTAACAAATGTCATACTTAACATAATCTATTTTCATTTTGTAGCTGCATACATTTCTAAATTGCCTCAATATGAGTCAATATTGTAATACTGGATGTAGCTAAGGGAAAATGAACAGTTTGGATCAGGCATTCTTCACAAGCAGATGTATTAATTGGAATAACAAAGGTTGTTTGCTTTGCTCTGTAAACATTATGGATCTTGCCAACATTTTGGGAATCTTGCTTTCATGTGTGTGTTGACAGCTCATATGGAAAAAAAACTCAAACGCCCTTTTGAGATCAATTAATCGTGACCCCCTCTATGGTTCTGCAGCTATCTCTGTGAATACTTTCACGCCGCTGAGGCTTGAGTAAGCCGATATCTCTGGCACCTTGAAGTGATTATCATCTCTGTTACAGCTGTCCTTTGGAATTAAAACAACCCCTGACAAGACTAACAGTGTATGTATTATTTGAAGCTTTCTCTAACACACTTTTAATGACCTCAAATGGGTATTAATTCTTCGGCTGTTAGCCCTAAGCACAAAGCTTTGACATGATTAATTAGTGCAAACAAGAAAATTAGGTAATTCCAAATGTTTTTTTTTAAATATAAATAACAAAATATTTCTCCATCTAAGAAAAAGACTTTAAAGCCTTGCCAGAGAACTCAGATTTTAAAATTGAACTGTGTGGTATCTGAAGCTTCGAAATTCTCAAGTCTCAGGTTTCATGAAATTAAATTGTATTAGTTGTTTTAAAGCTTTCACTAATGAATGTTGAGTACCCATTTTAAAAATAAATACTGTTATGTTTAAAATGATACGAAACTATTTATCAAACCCATTTAAAGTTTCCAGGTTATCTGGGGGTGGTGTTTCTTTGTTCCAGAAGCTCGCATCCTTTAGTGATACCGAGTGGATGCCATCTGAATGTGGCCACTGGATATTGGCAGCATAGTAAGGAGAAAGCCAGTCCCTGTACTCTTCCTTATTATCACTCAGAATGGTGGCGTCTGTTGAAGAAAGCCCAGGCCTTTGCTGGAGACAGTAAAGCATCCCTTATTTAGTACTCTCGTAAAAGGTACAGGGTGGTTGCAGTGAGAGGTAATGGCAGAACAGAGATTAGACTCAACTCCAAACTCAGAAAAGAAATAACAGAAGATCTCTGTCTAAACAGGTGGGGGGAATATACTGTTGGATGGAATATTGCTAAGAAGTTAGGGAGATTCCTTGTTAAACTGATTGAAGATTTTCTGCTAAAGGCACGTCAGGTGATGAGACATTACCTGGAAGACAGGGAGTGGAGGGCAAGGAATTTGATTAGATACCAGAGTTGAGAAGTCTTGTTACAACCGGCCTCTGAAGGGCATGCTCAAAGATGAGGCCCAGCTAGACTCTGATAAGATGGACTAGAATTACATAAGAAATTCTTTCTCACATTCTAGCAGGAGAATTGGGCAAACATACCTGTAATAGTAGTAGTGGGTGCTGCGTGAAAATCTGAAGTTGAGCCAAGGAACACACAGAGAGAGAAGAGGAGCATGCTTCTGGAGACTTTTCAAACAGGAGAAAGACGATGAGAATCACCAACATAAAGGGTCTTTTGAATGTTTGTGTGGAAAGGTTCTAAGCAGACAGGGCAACTGTAGAAGAATCACTGCAAGCCTGTTGTAGACCAGATGAGAGCTGATGCAGGTTTACGGAGTGCAAATGGAGAAAAGCTTTAAAACACAGTAGAAAGACTTTGAAGTTAGCATCAAAAGGTTGCTGACAGATGGATGAAAGGTATAAAGATAGTAAAGAGAAGAACTGAACTTAGATCTCGGAGCCTTGAACCAAAGGCCTTGGGCATTCCAGGCAAGCTCTCTACGATGTGCCCAGCTCAACTAAATGATTTTTCTTTTTTTTACAAAAGTGTTATGAATTAAATTTAAAAAAATCTGAAAAATTAGGAGGTGAAAATTGTTGGATGAGAAGCAAACTTCTGCTGTGACTTTGCTAAGTTTACAGTGCCTAACAGGAATCCAGCAAGGCTTGCCAACTGGACGGTTGACCACAAAAGGTCGAACTTGAGGGAGGAGAAGGGAGAACGTGAGTGCATGAGTTACCGTCTTCATTGCACTGACAAGACACCTGAAAATACGAAGCTAAGGAAGGAATGGTTTCTTTTGGCTCACGGTTGGAGATATGGTCCCTTATTCTGCAGAACTGTGAGGCATCTCATACACTGCATCCACTGCCAGAGGAAGATGAACGCTATCCCCACTTTTTCCTTCTTACTCAGTCCGGGACACCCGTCCATGGAATGATGCTACCCACCCCTCAGGTGAGTCTTCAAACTTCAGTTAACTCCATCTAGAAATACCTTCACAAATAAACCCAGTCCTTTGTCTCCTTGGTGATTGATTGTACATCCTGTCAGTGGACAATATTAACCATCACAATGTTTGAGAATCAGCCACAGCTATACACACGAAGGGCTGGTGCCTTGGGTTTACTTAGGAAGTGGCTATAGAGAGAGCAAAGGGAGAAAGAGCAGGATTATATTCCAGATGGAGAGATACGTAAAAGAAGAGGTGGCATCAAAGGTCTCTAAGAAAGGGATACCTGCTGAGTGAGGTGGAAACTCAAAGATGTATTGACAGTTATTTCAAGACACTATTACCTCCTTCATCTAGTGCAGCCAAGAGGTCAGAGGTCAAGGTAAGAATGGAGAGCTGCTAATGGATTTGATGACTTTGAGAAATGACCTGGAGTAGAGTGATGAAGATAAAAATTTAAATGAAACTAGCTTGTGAAAAAAAAGAAGAGTAGAGAACTATATCAAGTCTGTTGTTAAAGGGAGCAGAAACATGTTTGAAGTGTGTGTATTTGTGAGTGTGTGTATATATATATATATATACACACACACACACACTCTACAACACTCTGCATTCATTTGAGCATGTCATGGTGTTCCTGTGGCTATCAGAGGAGGGATGGACTTTGTCCTCCATCTTGTTGGAGGCAAGATCTCTGTTATTTTCCCATGATACATGCCAGCTTAGCTGGTGCATGAGCTTCTGAGGATTCTCTTGTCTCTGCCTCTCATGTCTCTACGGGAGTGCTGGGATTACAGATGTTTGTACTTTGCATCTGGCTTTTTTTGGGGGGGAGGTAGGGTCTGAGGATTTGAACACAGTCCTCATACTTCTGCAACAAGTACTTTTACTCAGTGAGCCATCTCCCCAGCCTCACATATTTGAATTTAGCTATGAAGACAGTAGCAGTAGCAAATTAATAAATGGGGTTAAAGGTAGTTTTTATTTGGGTTTGTTTTCTTGGGATGAAAAAAAAAAGCATGTTAGTATGCTGATGGGGATGCCCAAGCAGAAAAGGGAACCCTGATGATGAATAAGAGAATGAGCAACCAGAGACCATGTAGCAATCATCTCAATTTGACAGCCTTCCAGGACTTCATCTATCTGCTTTCCAGGAAATTATACTCCAGGAAAAACATGTATAGTAAATCTAAAAGTTGCACACTACAGGGAATCTTATGAAAAAAGGGGGAGATAGAAAGACCTGGAGGGAACAGGAGCTCCACAAGGAGAGCAACAGAACAAAAAAATCTGGGCCTAGAGGTCTTTTCTGAGACTGATACTCCAAACAAGGACCATTCATGGAGATAACCTAGAACCCCTGCACAGAAGTAGCCCATAGCAGCTCAGTCTTCAAGTGGGTACCCTAGTAAGGGGAACAGGGGCTGTCTCTGACACAAACTCAGTGTTTGCCTCTTTGACTACCTCCCCACAGAGGAAGATTGAATGCAGACAGTTCTGATGAGACCTGATAGGCTAGGGTCAGAGGGAAAGGGAGGAGGATCTCCCCTATCAGTGGACTTGGGGAGGGGGATGGGTGGAGAAGAAGGACGGGGGGGGCAGGATTGAGAGAGGATGAGGGAGGGGACCACAGCTGGGATATGAAATGAATAAACTATAATTTTAAAAAAGCTGTGCACGAAGTACATTGGTAGGACTGAGTACACCATGCAGAAGAGTAAGGTGGAGGCTCTTGCTTTCGACCAGGGATCAAACGATAAGGACCCATACCAGCGGAGGCCCCTATAAGGAGGGAGTGAAAAGGATGAAATTGAAGAATAGAAAGAATAAGCAGGATCTGGTGACTACGTATGAGTTAAGAAACAAATTATTTTCTGGCACAACAGCGCAGATGGGTTGATCACACGGAGCAAGTTCTATGGCTCATCACTCCCTCCCCCAAATGTGTTCAAAGACTTTATCTAAAAATTAACATTTAACATTTAAAGCTTGGTAGCCTAGCCTAGGCACCTCTCAAATCAGTCCTTGGGGGGGTGTGCTCTTTACTTTTTTGGCATACTTCCTTAGAACTCAAAACCATAGTCAAATCCAGCTTGAAAAAAAAATCACTACACTACAAAATCGTTTTCTTATGATATGTAATCCCTGCCAACCTAGACTCTTGTTTTATTTGTCTTACTCAGCAATTTTAATGTCCTGATCATGTGTTGCTTAATAATTAATAACTGTATATGCATCACTTGAAGTCTGCCTTTCCCTAGTCTTGCTATCACTGTTGAATTCCCTTTGTCTCATCACAATCTGCTTCACAAATATCTCCATGTCTCTAAAACTCACCTCCCTCAAGAGTCCTTTCCTCACACTCCCACACACAACCAATCAGCCTGTCTTAAGCAACACCATCTGCCTTGGGTATTTTTAATTAAACCCACCATTGAATCTGCCTGTTCCATGTCCAGTCACCATCTGTCAGTCCCTTGAGAGCAAGCATGATAGACATAGTTAGTGTTTAATCCCCAGGAGTTGAATAAATGAATGGCTAGGTGAATGGAAACTCAGCTTCACCTTCAGTTTTCTTGCCCCTTTCTTCCTTTTAATCTACTATTCCAGCAATAAATAGTGCTATAACATTATATTTATTCTATCACATTCTTCTCTTCCTCCTCTCCTTCCTCCTTCTATCTCCCCTTCTTCTCCTCCTCCTCCTCCTCCTCCTCTTCTTTTCCTTTTTCTTCTCCTTCTTGTCCTCTGCTCAAAATTCAAGGACATGACTTGCATTCTGGGCATTAGATGTTCTAACAATATGTTGTTTCATAATTAATGGGCGATTTTACCTTTTCAAGTTATACATCATGCAATCATGTCCATCTGGCTGAAATTAACCTTGATCCTGTTGGGGAGCATCTGTATCATTTCTGTCACTATCCTTTTCTAGACCTGTTCTACACACACACCACCACCACCACCACCACCACCTTTTCCTCGTGTCCTTATACATCTGGCACACTTCTATCCTTCCCCACTGGCAGAACTATAAAAGCAATACACTTGCTTCAATCTGATGAGTTTTTATATAACTTATTCTGCTAAACAATCAATAGGCTATTGCATTTACACTATTGTTAGTATGTAAAACGGCCTCTTGTCCTGCTGAGAAGGTTATATTATAGACATTCTTTAAATATTCGATAAGTGAATAAGGGAAGGAATGGGATTTTTCACTGTCAAGTGAAAGGCTGTGCTTCTTATGCAAAATTAGCTAACTCATATTTAACACTGTTTACATCCAAGAATAAATTTTTTGTGTGTGCAGACTAGAAGCTATTGTCTTTCATGACCTAAATTCTAAGTAAAATGATAACTTTAAGATTTAAATTACTCTTTTACCTGAAGCCTATGCCGGCTTTGGCGGCAAACAGAAATGTGGGCGTAGCTTAGTTCCCCGGGGTTCGATGAAGTTCTGCCTTCTCTGCCCCTTGCAGAGCCCAAGTAACCCACACTTGCTTTAGATGTTCCTCGGTGCCGTCTGGCGCCCTCTGCTGGCCCCGTGAGCTGTGCGGGGCTTGTGTTTTCTCCACCTAGGGGGTATCTGGAACAGCAACAATTAAAAAGGTCACTTTGTTCCTCTCTTTGACCGCCCCTTGTAATGCAGAACCTGAAACAAACTTTCCACGCAATGAGTGGAGCGGCGCTCAAGACGTCATTTACAGCAACCCCAGCAGCCATCCTGGCAAGGCGCAGAGTGGCTCTAGCCTAGCGTCTGGGTCTTCTCTCAAGGCCTGGATCGAACTATTGTCTCAAAGAATATCTTCGGAGTCTCCAAGGCCTGGAGGGAGCTTTTCCTTCTCCCGCTTTGTTTTTTACTGTTTTTAACCAGAAAGGGTCTCCCATTGTAGAGGGAGAAGAGGGGAGAAGGAGGCGAGGTGGGAGGAGTTCCCCTTCCTTACACAAATGTGACACTTTTTGGTGTTCCAGCCATAGTTCTCATTGAGAAATGAGGATGGCATTCATGCCTTTGGTACGTTTGTCTGTTGTTTGTTTGTTTTTCGTTATTGAATCCACCTGCTGATTCCCAGGGATTATCTAACAATTATAAAATGTCTAGCACATTAAATTATAGGTGGAGTCCAGGAAATACTAAAAATTACTGTATAATGAGAAACTCGCTGGCTGGTGGTGGCACACGCCTTTAATTCCAGCACTTGGGAGGCAGAGACAGGCAGATCTTTATGAGTTCGCCGGCAGCAAGTTCCAGGACAGCCAGGGCTGTTACACAGAGGAACCCTGACTCAGAAACAAACAAACAAACAAACAAACAAAGAAATAATAAGAGAAACTCTTAATTTCTTGAGCTTTAAAAAAAAACAAACAAGAGGTCAAAGCTGTCTTCAACTGTAGTCTCAAAATCACTCCTTTAACATTTCCTCATGAAGGGATAAAGAGATCACTCTTTTTTGTTTTGTTTGTTTTTCGAGGAGACAGGGTTTTTCTGTGTAGCCTTGGCTGTCTTGGACTAACTTTGTAGACCAGGCTGGCCTTGAACTGGAGAGATCACTCTTAAACATTTTCCTTGTGTTGTTTGGGTTTTGATGAGGCAGACTATTTATTTATTTACTTACTTATTTGCTTATTTATTTACTGTTGTTTAAAAAACCCCAACAGTTCTATTTTACCAATAAAGACTCAGGAAAGACTGGGGTGAAAACCTGCTTGCTCAGAGAGGCAGAGAAAACACCCAGTTGACCTTCCTTCTCAGCTCAGGTCCAGACCAAAAAAAACCCCAAAAGACTCACTGGCTCAGCTGATAGCCCAGGTCAGCCAAAAAACCAAAAACCCAAAGGCCAAAAAACATTAAGGTCCTTGCTAGCTCAAGGCCCAAAAAGCCAGAGCGCTAAAGCCTAAGCTATAGAGCTAGAAGAATCCAAAAAGCTCTTTCTTCTTCTCCACATTGTCTTAAATACTCCTCAACTCAAAGTTCCTCCTACTCTTTAATCCCTGTCAGCTGGTTTCTTGCTCCACCTCTTGACCTAGGGTTAACTTTATTAAATCCTGTCTACAGAAAGTTCTTGGATTAAAGGTGTGAGACAGGGCTCAACCACATCAAACAAGAAACAGTGTTTTACAGTTCACAATTTTGGGGTTCACAATGGGATCAAATATCCTGCAACAATTTACTTACTTGCTTTTTTGTTTTGTTTCATTTTTGAGACAAAATCTTTTTGTCTCACTATGTAGCCCACCACCCTCCTGCCTTCCCTCCCAAGTGCTGAGATTACAGCTGTATGCTGTATGCTTGGGTTTCCTTTGTTTTAAAATGTGTATGCACATATTTAAAAACCTTTAAATTTAAATTTTTGTTTGGAAAACAATAGATTTGGAAAGTTCTTATTTTGTTTTCTGATCTGTATTCATTTTTATGAAAGTTAGATCTACTTCTTTTGATACATGTACAAAAGACTTGTCCCATGACCCATATTCTCGGGGCTTTTCCCAAAACACGCACATACTTGTGCAACAATTTTAAAACAAATTACTAACTCTATCCCTTTCAGCAAACCCTGTTTAGTTATCCAGAAAGATCTTACTTGATTTTTTTTTTCACTTTCTAATTTCACTAAATCTGGCAATTCCCTTGCGGAAAAAAATAAAAAATTAAATTAAATTAAAAAATGCTCACACATCACTCTGTTGGGTACTTTCCCATTTTAAAATGTAACTGTAACTTTGTGAGTCACAAAGGACAAGTGCTAACTATTGCTGTAACTGCTGAATGAAATCAACCTGGAAGACAAAGACTGTGTTTTGAAATACAATTTCCAAACCTGCCTTGAACAGAGGATACATTGCTAACTGTTTCTAATTCCCCAGCACTGGGCTGTGTTCCCCAACCTCAGACTCACCTTCTACTCTGAGTGCTTGCCACAAAGGTTCTCTGCATGGGTCTTTTCTTTATTCCCGGCCTCTTTCTTTGCCAACAAGTTAACCATTGAAGTGTTTTCTGCCTTTTCGAAAGGCTGTGTCACATTGCATCTCTATCCAAATCTAAACAAACAAACAAACAAACAAAAACAGCCTTGCTCATTTCACAAGTGTAAAATTCAGGCTTTTCTCATGAAGGGGTTGCCAAAGAAGAGGGAAAATGCCACTCTGGCAACTCCAACCACGGACAGCATTTTTTCAACATGGAAGAAAGCGTGCTCTTCCTTCAACATCATGAGAGAGGATGCCATTAACATTTATTCGTGAGTTGGCATTCCAGAGTGAAAGGTATTGAAAAGTATCCAATGAAGAATTGTTTCCACTGGCAGTGGAGAGAATGAGCAGCTTTTATGAATTGGAGAAATGAATTCGTAGTTTGGTTTAAAGCACATTCTACACCTTGTTTCCTGTTCAATCAGTGGGGCATGTTTGTGGAACTAGGCCAAAGCGTTTTTATGAATAGTCCTTCACTTTTCTCCATCTGTTAGGAACCTCCCCCCCCCCTTTTTTTTCAAATATAAATTAAAAATAAATCCCCTACAAAAATGTATATGCTCTCACTCTGCTGCTGGGAGCTCAGTGTTAGAGCTTTTTGTCATGCAGCTTGGCTGAGTCTGTGTTTGCTAGAATACTCCTAATAGAGACAATCTATAGACCAAAAACAACTTGTTCTGATTATATTGTAAATATTTCTCAGCTTTAAGCCAAGGCTTCCAAGAGTTCAGCTGTTTGGTACTGGGGAAGGCTTGAGATAGGATTTTGCTATATATAGCCCTGGCTATCCCAGAGCCCTCTGTATAGCCCAGCCTGAACTTGAATTCCAAGCAATCCACCTGCCTTAGCTTTTGAGTACTGAGATTATAGGCACACACTACCTTGCCTGCTCTGTAAACTATTCTTAATTAATATGTTTTCCTTTTGATATGGTTAAGACCCTTAATTAAAATCCTCTGGACTGGTAGGGGATCGTTCACTCAATCCAAAGTACCTATGTGAAAAATGCCAGGGATGTGGCATGGTCTTCGATTATAATCCCAACACTGAGAAGGCAGAGATAAGAGGATCCCTGGAGCTTGATGGCCAACTAGTTTTGACTAATGATGAGCTCCAGGCCAAGAGAGACCTTGTCTCCAAAGAAGAATCCTTAGAAGCATTCCTAAGGATGGTCCCCAGGTTGTGGTCATGGCTCCACCTGCAAGCACCTGAATGCACATAGAACACATGTAATAACTCAGACACACACCTTCATATCAAAATACTCACCCCAAGTTGTTACTGTGTGAGACAAGCAAGCCTCACTTGCTTGTGAGGGTTTGGAGTAACTAACTTAGTCTACATTGTTAACACAAACAGCAAGGTCACTTGAACACATCTTTGACTAAGAGGTCACATTCATCTGAATCTTCACAAGTAATCATGAATAATTAAGTTTCCTGCTTTAGGATGACACAGCCTGTAAAAGTCCTAAGTAAAATCTGTTTTCCTTGAGAGTAGCTGCAATAAAAAAAATATATTTGCTATGTAATCTATCTAGAATCAGCAGCAGAATTGTACTCCTATGGTCTGAGAGAGCAAGGGGAATTGCAGAGAAGATGTCTCAATATTATTTCTGGATGACTCGCAAAGATGCAATTTTGTATAAACTACTTCATTGCTTCACTGTGAAGTTTAAATCATGAAAATGCACAATTGAGCCAAGCAAGTTTAGCACTCACTTTATAGATATTGAAATGTTTATTATATGTTGAATGGTAATAGAAACCAGTTTGCAGCCTAACGTTTCCATTTTTATTTTTTTGAAATTACACCAGCTTTCTCATTCCTTTATATTATTATCTGCTCTTTATGATAAAGGCACTGCATTACACACCCTGTTTGAAATCTGTTTAACAACACTACTGGGATAACAGTTCTCCTGACAAGTTCATAAATACGTAATGCCATTGTTCAAAGCTTTTCACAATAAACAAATCACAAAAGATGGAAATGTAGGAAGTATCTGACTCAACAACTGATATTCATCTGTAGCGAAGTAAATGAATAGTGAATATATCTCTGAGATATTTCCAAATGTAGAAAAACTCTCTGCATAGTTTGTATGCTTTCTGTCTCGGCATTTCTCAGCAAGAAAATAGTGTATATCAAACAAAGAGTATTTTTCTTCACTTATTTAAAATAAATTAACCTCATTGATATTGTAAAGCTACTTAGCAGGGAGGAGGCTACCAGATAAGTTTATTACCAGCTTCATTTCTTCAAGTCCTGTGATCAAAGTATGTGGTGTCTTCAGAATCTGTCATCACGTTCTTATGGATATTTAGATAAAAACAGTAGCATTGTTCTCTGGAATTTTTTCTCTACTGTGCTCAACCTATATCTTAAGGGCAGGTATTTCATACCTGACACTAGGCTTTTTTCTTTGTTGACCTATGGCTTCTGGAAAGCTCATTATCCCACATACAAAGGAACTCTATTTAAACACTTGTGTGTGTATGTGTGTGTAGTGTGTGTGTGTATGTGTGTTTATAAAACAATGAACCTCCATCTGTAGTATTAGTTATCCCTCTTCTCACTCACTCCTCTTTCCTACCAAGCTGCTTAAGAAAATCCATGAAAAGTCTTAGCTAGCTGTGAACCATGGGTGCTACAATAACAACTAGATATGCCCGTGGCTGCAATAATGGCACAAGTGCCATGGAGGTGACCTACTGTTTTTCGATTGAATTTAAAGCCATTACGGCAGGTGGAAAATCATGCCTGGTGCTGTAAATCTAGCCAAGACCACATGGATTGGAAGCTTGTGGTATTATTTTGCTAGATAGACTTCAAACTCATTTGTAAAAAAAAAAATTTATATATATATATAACTCATAGATTAGTATAACTTTCAGTCTTCATCAGAGAAGTATGGTTGAATATTTATTAATTCTAAAGTCTCTACTAACCCAGCAACCCCCACCCCCCCAATAATTGAGACAGAGGCCTATAGATTTCTTTAAACAGCTTTAGCACAAGAACTGGGCAGGTAAAAGTTAAACTAATTTTCTATGCTAATCTGCCTACTTCCCAGCTGCTTTCCCCAAGTTACTTGCCAATAAGTCATCCTGTATTCTTTCTCCATCTTTTTCTCCTTCCTCTCTCTTCTCCTCTGGGCCTCATGGTCCCTACCTGAGAAACTCAGTCCTGGTACTGACATTCTTCCTACTTCTCTTCTGCCCAGTCATTGGCTGTCAGCAACTTTATTAACCAACCACTAGTTTACACAATATTTGGTGTAGGTGAAAATACACTTGTCTAGACTGCAAACAGATCTTGGGAGCCAGTAATTAGCATTTGCATACATAGCACCAGACCAACCCCCAAAAGAGATGCATGATAGTTAATAAAAAGACTCACAACAGGACAAAGTACAGAGGACAAGTGTCTGTGGACTGCTCAGCAGTAAATGGATATCAGTATCACACCCACTCTCCTCAATATTCTGAGAACTTTAGCAAATAGCAGAAAGACTTTTAGAGTCAGAGGTTAGAGAGAACTGAAGTGAAACAGCATCTTCTGGACATGCTAGGACTATAATACTCATGAATTCACAGCACCTGTGGTTACATGCACAAGACCTCCGAGAGAGCAAGCTGTTCATGGCTGTATCATAAAAGGGAGAGGGACACAAGAGTCCATAGCCTAGCTGAGAAGCTATTGACAGCTGATGGTTAGTTACCTGGGGGAGAGAGAGTCCATTTTCTTTAGGGATGTGATCTCTTGTAGATTAATCATAACCCAGTGGGTGGCCCTGAATGCATGTATATATGTACTTAGTAAGTTATATCATAAAATAAAAATGACATAAAGTTTAAATGGGGTTACAGGAGAGGGATCCAGGAGAAAGGAAAGGTAGGGAGTCAGGGGTGGTTATAATGACAATATTATATGCATGTATAAAATTCTCAAAATAACTGAGGAAAACAAAAAAAAAATGAAATATCTCAGTAGAAAAGGATGGGAAAGAGAATGGGAAATGAGTTAACTTTCCTCTGTTACAGAATGTAAATAAATATATTTTAAGTAAACTATTAATAATTAGCACTAAAACATAGCATTGTTTTGCATTAGTTATTCATGATTTTGTTAAACCATTTAACAAGCAATCACTGAGTGCCTAGTCTGAGATTATTCCAGGTTCCAAACATACACTATAAAGGAAAATCGCTATTTTTTTTTAGAAATAAACTATAAAGAATAATTACAGATTACATGGTAGGAGTTAGCCCAAGCAATGAAAGAAGCCTCCAAAAGGATGGATATACATTTTATTCTTTGTTAGGTAGAAAGCTGATGCATTCCATTTCTTTCTCTAAACTTCCAGTATGGTTGCCAAATTGTCATCTTCTTTATATATTAATAAAGTCATTTTAAAATTTTCCTTAAATGTATTATTTAACTACCTTGTTGGTATGGGATATGTAGTCACAATAGCTTTGTGTAATTTTTCAGCTAGTGTTTACTCTCATATCCCTTTCCCCACAGCATTTAAGAAATACATTACCATGTTAAAGAAGGGCTTGTCTGTGTGACTTTCCTCGGCCAAGGGAATGTCAATGGAACCGCACACAGATTTTAATTGTGTCCCTGATTTTAACTGATCTAAAACTCCAGACCTCTGCCCAAAGAAGAGTCTTCTCCAGACATCTCTTCATTTGTATATTCTTCTGCTATGCTCACTACACGTTATGTAGAACAGATATTTGGCTCTCTCAGTGAAATATCTCGGAAGGTTTGCATTTGAGTGCTTAAAATACAACCACGTAAACACTGGTGATATCATCTCCTGTGCGAGCATTTTTATGTACTCTAAATCATACAACCATGGGAATTTGTAATAGGCTGAGAAATGCTGCACCAGTGTGATAGGGACTATCCTTCCCAAATATGAATCTTTGCTCAGACCTCAACTATTTGATGTTTGTCATTTAAATCAAATTAGTTGTTTTTACAACTAATTTTTTGCAATAATGTTTTATTGTACCCAGTAGATGTATTAATGTGTTTTTATTAACTTGGCAATTTATTATAAACAAGCCTATTTCATGTCAAACTTACATTTCCTCCAGAAGAGGAAGCAGGGATTAATTTCAATCAAAGGAAACATATAAGAGCTCCCCACCCCCAGGAGTCTCTACAGAACTTTACTAGCTTGAGCCTGAATACTGGCAGTGGGGAGAACCAATCCTCTAAACTACAAACAAAAATATTTTCACAAAGTTTTCTGAATAGAAAAAGAAAAAAAAATATGTTTGGGATACTCTACACAGGTGTTTTTGTTTTGTTTTGTTTAATATTCCCTGGCCTGTTCCAAGAAAACCTGCAGCCAAACAAATGCAACTGATGATTATACAGCTGGAGACTCACTGCTTTTTAGCTTTATAAAAAATGAAAGCACAGGTGACGGGGACAGTTGGTCTGAATTTTCACAGTAAACAGGTAATGAATTGCTTCCTCTCCTCTCTCTAGGCACTGAATAGAAAGCATTATCATGAATCCAGCACATCCTGAGTATATGAGGCTGAATATTGAGTCTGGGAAATACCTTTTTGAGAGGCCATTTTATCCAGCCTTGGTTCATTCTTTTGCCCTTTCCTTCCTTTATTTATTTATTCGGTTAATGATAAATATTTATTGAGCTCTTCCCGGGAAACAGGCCCTGTGCTAAGTTCTGAAAGCACAGGGCAAATAAATAGACACAGGAAGGGTTCCAAAGCAAATCTCAATCCTCCTTAAACCCGCTCATCCAACTATTCACGTTTATTTCCAATACAAAGTACAATGAACAGACTCCGACAGAAGCAGACTGAACTCATCCTTAGCAGCTGAGCGGCCTGGAGTCAGGTGCTTAAATCCTCTGAGCCTCAAAGTTCACATTCCCTCCCTGTCTCAACACGATAGAGAGTATTACAAAGATCAGTCTCAAACCTCCTGACATTTTGTTCCCCTCCACCCTGGCTCACAGCTCACTTTTCAGAGTCTAGAGTGAGTATGAGACATTTTACAGCATTCCACTTATTTGAGACTAAGAATGGAGAGAAGGAGAAAATGTTGCCCCTGCCTTCAGGAAAATTGAATTTTGAATGGCAGTGGCTAACATTTAATCCCTTCCGAGCAGTGAGGGATGCACAGGCATGAGCTCATCCTCAAAACAATCTGTGAAGGCATGAATTAGACCTATCCTCTTGCCTCCTGAGGAAATGGATACAGAAGATTGGGTAAGTTTGCCAAAGTCAGAGAAAATAGTGAGCAAATGAGGTAGACTTCAAATTCACTGTCATAAAAAAATTAACTCTGTGTGTGTGTGTGTGTGTGTGTGTGTGTGTGAAGGTCAGGGGACAGCTCTTCGAAGTCAGGTTTATCCTTCCATCTTGCTGTGGGTTCCAAGGATTAAACTCATGCCATCAGGCTTGCGTAAAAAGTGCCTTTACTGCTAAGACCTTAACCACTACACTACACGGCCTCTCAAAAAAAGGACTTTGCAGCCAGTCCTGAAGATACCTGATAAAACGGGGTCAGATGAAAGGGAAGGAGGTCCTCCCCAATCAGTGGACTTGGAAAGGGGCAGGGAGGAGATGAGGGAGGGTGGGTGGGATTGGGAGGGAATAAGGGAGCGGGATACAACTGGGATACAGAGTTAATAAAATGTAACCAATAATTTAAAAAAATTAAATTAAATTAAATTAAAAGAAATGCAAAAAAAAAAGAGGCTACCAAATGGGAAACAAAAGAAAGACAGAAAGTTTTTACATGTATATACAACAAGATGCGTATCAATTCACACTTTAAATTCATCTCAATGCTATGAAATTATCTAAGATAACCTATGTGGAAACGTCCAGGATGGTATTAAGCTGAGTACACACTGTCGGAATGTGATTACCTTAGGCAGGTGTCCCAAGCCCTCCTGTGGCATCCTTGCAAATGCTACCTTATCAAATTCCTGTCTTTTTTTTCCAAAATGTTCTTCAGTTTGCTTAAAATTTCCTACTCTGAGCCAGGTGGTGGTGGCACACACCTTTAATCCCAGCACTCAGGAGGCAGAGGCAGGCGGACCTCTATGACTTCAAGGCCAGCCTGGTCTACAAAGCAAGCTCCAGGACAGCCACAGCTACACAGAGAAACCCTGTCTCGAAAACACCAATTCTCTCCTCTGGTCTTTTTCCGGTTCTTGTAACCATCCTGGCTTTGCATGAATTTTTTTTTTTTTTTCTCTTTCTGGTTTGTTTTCACTAAGCCGGTGAATTCCAGGTGAGGCTCACTTTACGAAATCCATTTTCTGTGAGAAAACAGATTCGAAACCAACTGTCATATAAAATGTCACTAGCTGTTCTACAGTTACTTACAGACACACAGGGGAGAGAAAGGGGGCTTTAGAAAGGACTGTGAGGTGCCTGCTCTTCTGTCATGTGACCTGTCCCTAAAGCTTCCGGAACAGAAGGGGGGGTGTTGAGAGGTGCCAAAAGCCAGCTCCCCTGCAGCAGGACACTGGATGCTCAAGAGTGAGGGGTGCATATGAAAATGTGGAGGAGGAGTGTAGAGGAAGGGGCATAGAGCACCCTGAAATACCCAGGCCAGTTCTGCACACTAAAGCCCATCCTGCTATCAGGAACCAAGTAAAGCAGCCCCTCTCAAAATAAACTATAGAACACAAGCTTATAGGGACAGGGGTGCTTTGGGATATATATATATGTATCTCTCTCTTTATATATATATATATATATATATATATATATATATATATTTATTTATTTATTTGTTTGTTTGTTTATTTTCAGAATCTGTGAGACGCCTTTGCCCTGCTCTACTTTCCACTTTGTTCCCTAAATAGACCTGAGCTATTGCTTTGGGCCTGTGGGTGCATATGATAAAAGTAGCTTGTTCGCCTGGCAGGGGGTGAGGGCGGGGACAGGTGTCAGTGTCCCACATTCCTCCTCAAGGGCATTCGTCCAGCCTCTCACTATGCATTTCGGAGTAACACTTTCTCCCACCCTGAGCTCAGTAGTATCCATCCCTTCTCCCAGATGCCCTGACAAAGCCCATGGAGTTCCCACTTGAAATCTTTTCACCTCCTGCCTCTCCGTTCCACCCATCTCCTCCCATGCCAAGGCCTCATTGGTGTCACAGCTCCTTCCGAACCCTACTAGGTGTTGACACTAAGTCCTGTGCAACCAGGAAGCACACGGGGACAACAAATGACATTTTTTGTTTGTTTGTAAAGAGGGGTCCCAGTGTGTCACCCAGGCTGGCCTGGAACTTGCTCAATACGCAGTCCTTCTATCTTAGTCTCCAGAGCCACCATGCCCAATCACTCTGTCATCTTGTAGATAACGGATGAAAATCTTCACTTCTAAGAAGAGGGAGGGGGCTACAATGGGAATGTAAAGTGGATATATAATTAAAAATGAATTAAAATCCAGGGGTGCCTGTGCATAACGCCTTTAATCCCAACACTCAGGGAGGCAGAGGCACGTGGATCACTGTGAGTCAAGGACAGCCAAGGCTACACAGAGAAACCCTGTCTTGAAAAACTGCATCAACCAGCTAATTAATTAATTTTAAAATGTTTTCACGTCTAGCTCCTCCAGGCTTAAGCAAATCGCCCTGCGATGTGACGTGTTTTGATGATTAGAAACACCATCTTTGACTCCCTTTGGCTCTCAGTCGATCATCCTTACTGAGCCATCTTGATCCCCAACTCTTGTTCCCCGGAACTACGCTCTCTAAAAGCACTCAAGCTCTCAGCGTCAGGCTCTGCTTTCAGGAGCTCCGGCCCTGATTCAAGGAGAGTGGAGAGCTGAGCCAAAGCCAGCTTCTAGCTCACTCAGTCCTATCTCTTTCAGAGATCAGTTTGGATTGGCTTACGATGTGAAGTTCATCCAGCCACCTGGCATTTCTCTTACAGCTGCTTCCCTCCTCCGAGCTATTGATTTCACCGAGTCTCTTCTTCCGCGCATCTCCTCTCCCCGGCCCCCACACCCGCTCCGTCCCTATGGTGTTCAAATGACAGCCTTTCTCCAAGTTTAATTGAGAAAGCAGGAGCCAGCAGGTGGCCCATCCCCCACAACCTTATCGGTGGAGCAACAGATGTACCTGCACCTGCTGAATGCCCCCATCTCCTGTGTCACCTGGCAAGTGCCCTTGCTTATTTATTTATTTATTTTTGTGGGTCATTTTCACTGTTGCCTGCAGTTTCTGTAACAGGTAGAAGTCTTTAAAATGCTTTCCCAGGGATGGAGAGATAGTTCAGCAGATGAGAGCCTTTACTGCTCTTTTCAGAGGAGCCGAGTTCAGTTTCCGGCATCCACCAGCAAATGTCTGTGATGGCGGTTCCAGAGGGCGCTGTTTCCCTCCCCTAGGCGCCTTAGGCAAGCACGTATGTGCCATACTTTCGCACAGAGACATGCATAAGTAAAAATAACAGCAAGTCTAAAGAGTAAAATGCTAGCAGGGAGCAGTGGCACACACCTGTAATCCCAAAGCTCTGGGAGGCAGAGGCAGGAGGATCTTTGTAGGCCAGCCTGGTCTACAAAGTGAGTCTAGGACAGCCACGTCCACACAGAGAAAAACAAAACAAAACAAACAAAACAAAACAAAACAAAACAAAAGATGCTTTTTATGAGCCACACAATGCTACCTTCCTGGAGGGACCATTCAGTACAATGATCAGATTCCTCAAGTCCTTGAGGATGATGATATCTGTGTCCTGGTAGATGCCGAAGGGGTGGAATTTGGCAGGCTTCCAAAAGACTGGCAGCTCTACCTTACGTGACTGTACCAGGCTGTCGCTAGAGTGTCCAAGTGCATCTTCTTCAGGTCCTCTGGTTGTATCTAACACTGGAAGCATGTCAGAAGATGCTGAGACTCTGGGGTAGGTCTCCATTGCCTCTGGATAGCTCCTTTATCAGCACCAGGGACTCAGAGGCAGGCCCTTGTGGGGGACCCTCAGAGCATATGAACAGGATATGTTAATATGTGTTTGGTCTGCTCCAATATCACCAGGAAGATATCACCTGGAATAGGGTGCTGGGGGCAGTTTGGGAAGAGCTGGAGAGGGATGAGGGCTATTTACTGAAAGGTTCCAAAGCTGCCTTTGGTTCTGGGGCTCTCCTACAGTGTACCGGTCGATTATGACAGAGATGAGAAAGTGAACTTAAAGCTGACAAAAGAGGGTCCATATCCATTGCCTTTGGATGCCTGAGAAGCTGCAGCAAGCAGTCCAGGGCCTTGAATGTGCCTGACCTCTTGCCTCTCATCATAGCACAAGCTGCCAGTGGGAACTGGCTATGGTACAAGAGAAGAGCACCAGCATTCAGGAAGATAAACAGGCTGTAGGCATTCTACATGCTCAAGAAATATACTTCCAGAAGCAACACCAGTTTCCAAAGCCCAGGGGCCCCAAGGCCCGACAAGTCTGGGCTCTCCCTTGGCCTGCTGGCTGCTCATCTAAGAAATGGCAGCCCTCAGACTATGATGTGAGTGTGGTCCCTTTTGCTCCTGGTAGCAAACCTCTGGGTGTATAGAGGCTGGCCAATGCACATGTTAGAAGTGATGGCTTTGCCACGTGGTGCTTTCTGCTTGGGGAGACCTGTTTACCTCTGCCTGTTACAGTTGTAGCCTAACCCTGGAGGCCCAGCTTATGCACCTCTTGGCTCCGTGAACAGACCTAGCCTTACCCAAGGACAGGCTACTGAGTGGCCTTGAACACAAGGCCAGAGTATGGACAGGCCTGGTGCTGGCTCCTGAAGGGATGGCATGACACAAGCTAGAGTGCTGGTTCCAGGCATATCAATTCAGAGTTCCAAAACTCTTTTTCCCCACTTATAAGGGGTCTCTTGCTCCTTGGTTTCCCCAGTCCAGGCACTGGACTGCCATAGATACAGACTTGCAATAGGAAGACAGAGGAAGGATGCCTTCGGCTTGACTTGACTAGTATCATTGTCCTTGGGCCCTTACTCTGTCCTCTTGATGTCCATGTGGCCAGTCTCTAGGAATATTTCTTAGGGCAAACAGTGGACTGAGAGAACAAGATATTCTGTTCTTAGCTTGGAGGCACAGGGACCACAGCTCTAAGCTGGTATGGGAAGCTGATATAAACCACTAAATTTGAGCCTTTTTCTTATGCAAGACAGAAACTTTGGAACCTGCTGGTGGGTGACAGTCATTCACTCATAACTTTCTTTTTTTTTTTTTTTTATGGTGCTTTAGATGGAACCTGGACTCTCACCCATGTTAGGTAAGTATTCCACCACTAAGCTACAACATCTTCAGATAATTATTATTATTATTAATCTTGAGACAGGTCTTCACTAAGTTGCCAGGTTAGCTGCAAACTTCTTACATATTCCAGATGGTAGATCTTGACTTTCTGGTCATCCTGGTTCAACTTCCCAAAAGTTGGGAATTATAGGTAAGCACCACCATACTCAGTTGATTAACATTTTTCACTCATTCAATAAACATGGACCACCTCACCAATACAGCACAGGCGGCCTTGTCAGTATTTCACACATACCAACGTGTCAATCTCTCACAAGTACTCTGGGGGGGGGGTGGTCAATGCTCACAGACCTCTACAGAACAGACAGAACTCTACACAGCCCACTGTTCCACAGGCTGCAAGCTGCAGGGACAAGGGCAAGGAACAGCTATGCTCTTGCTGGGACTTCACACGGACTCCACCCTGGGAGGGAGCTGGTGTTACGAAGGTTCCTGGTACACTGGAGGAAAGTACGGCTGTGACCAGAACAACATTTGCTATTAATAGGAATTTCAGGCACCAGTCACCCCTTGTCCACTGTTCCAGGCTGCATTCGTATGGCTCTGGCCCTTGGGCCATCCCGGGGGACAATTGCCTTGCTTCTACTTTAGGGGTCAAGGAACTAGGCACAGCTGAGCACTGAGGGGACTTGAGAGTTGATTTCCTCCCAGGACAGTTGGAGCAGCTGCACGAAAGCAAGAAGACTAGGCCTTGAGCCATCTGACTGAACTCTCCCTGAGAGGGCAACAGACCGGCCTGGGTAGCACACGGCAGAGAGGTGTGATTCAGGCTCCCAAGGATCCCCTAGAGACATGTGACGGCTAGGCAGTTGGTCCTCTGTGCCAACAAAAGCCTATCTTTTCTGCTCAGGCCTGCCCGCCCATGCTGTGAGAAGGTTTTGCTTGTCATGGTAACAGAAGAAAAGGTGGAGTTTATGGTCTGTGCTTGTGGCTGCAACTTCTCACAGCTAATGCTAGTAAGTCAGGAAGCAGAGAAAGGAGCACGAGACAGCATTCTACATTCTTGCTTTGGTTGGAATCAACTCTTCCCGCAGATCTGACTCCCTCAGGCCCTCTCAGGCCCCAGAGCTCCTTGTCCTTCTCCTCTTTCAGATATAAAGTCTCATTCACTCTACCAGGATCCCATTTGCATGTGAAACAGCCTTCAGTCTTTAAGAGGCCTTAACCTCACCTCATCCTCCAGAGAGTTCTTCACCTCTGACTTCCCTTTTCCTGTCACACTTCTCTGAAGAGGAAGCTGTCCCAACCTTCTCCATTACTAGTCATTCAACTCATTATACTTAAGCTTTGGCCTCCACTGTTTCCCTGACTGAAGACTATGGCACAGTGTGCTGGCTAGTCTTACTTCAGCTTGACATACAAACTAGACATATCCAAAAGGAGGGGACTTCAGTTGAGAAAATGGGGCCATAAGATCTGGATGTAAAGCGCTTTCTTTATTAGTGATCAGTGGGGGAGGGTCCAGGCAATTGTGGGTGATGCCATCCCTGGGCTGATGGTCCCGGGTTCTATAAGAAGGCAGGCTGATCAAGCCATGATGAGTAAGCCAGTAAGCAACACCCATCCATGGCCTGCATCAGCCCCTGCCTCTGAGCTCCTGCCCTGTTGGAATTCTGTCCTTACTTTGATGAGGAACAGCAATATGGAAGTGTACGCCAAATAAATCCTCTCCTCCCCACCTGTCCCATCTGTGCTTTAGTCTTGGCATTTTCAGTGCAGCAATAAAAACCCTAACTAAGACACACAATCTTTATGGCTTAAAAAAAAAAAAAAAACAAAAAAAAAAAAAACAAAACAAAAACTCGATCTCTGGCAGCAACAAACACAAGGAAATAGTTTCTTCACTACCTTGCCCTGCTTGCTCTGCTTTGCCTTTTAGTTCTACCCAGAGGCTGCCATCTCCCTGGTTCTGTGTGCTCCTCCTCTTCTGGCTATGCAGGGTGTCAGTCCTCAGGGTCTGAGCTAAACCTCACGTCCCCTTGTTACATAATGAGGCATTCTCATGTCCGCCCATGAATTCAAATTCAAACTCTTGGAGGTGACTCACAGCTGTGTACCATCAACAGACGCCTCTTCGCTGCCCTTGTTTTCCCTCTGGTACTGACTTATCTTAGAATTTCAATTATACCTATGTCTTGGCCTGACCCCAAAATCATCACATTGTTTCCACTTCCCTCCTCCATACTCCACAACCTAAATTACCTGCTGTTTCCTGTTCTGCTAACTGTAATAATGCCCATCAATCCTAGAAGCAGAAGGATGAGAACAGGAACACCCCTGCAACCACCCCTTCATTAAGTGGCATTCTAAATATTTTAAAATATTTAAACTTATTAATTTTTTCAATAATTTTCTTAGCATTTTTTTTTTCATTGTGGAACATGGATTTCAAAACTTAATATTAAACCTATCTGAGGATATGTCTTCAGACTGTCTGCTTCGCTACATCACTGCTGCCAGAGGGCACCAGTACCCACATCTCTTGCTTGGTCTGCTCATATTTTTGTTTGCAGTACAGTGAGAGACCAAAGATTTAAACATTAGATTATTGAAGCGTTTGTTTAAAGTTTAAAGCATAAGCCTGAACAAAGGCCAGCCAGGTGTAGACATGTCCAGCTACCTGGGGAAAGGAACTAGCTTTACTGCATTCTTTTCCTGACCATTAGAGATACAGTTGCTAGGAAACTGGCCCAGATAGCCAGGCCAGAACCACTTATGGTCTTGGCGCCTAAAGTAAACCAATCATTTCAAAAGTCAATTTCCCTTACCCAATCCATGTGACATCAAAGCATGTAAGTCCCTGCTTGCGGTTTTTTTTCCCCCTTTAAAAACCTTGTTCCTCTAGACCATGGGCCGCATTCCTTTCCTGCTTCTGCAGGGAATTTTGTGTCCCAGGCTTGAGCACATATGCAATAAACCCTCACGTATTTGCAGCGGAGTTGATTCCTGGTGGTCTTTGGGGGTCTCACAAACTGGACATAACAACAGCTAGCATGGTATTTTCCTTCCCCAAACCTGCTTGCAATACCCTGTAGCTTAAACCCTTCCAGTGGACTCTGTATATTAGAACACAATGAAGCGTGTTCAATATTGTCTTCAAACCCTGCATATTTTAGACTCTTCCTACTGAAACCCAGTCTTTTCTCATTGCTGTGACGGAAGAAACAACTAAAGAGAAGAAGGATTTCTCCTCCTGGCTCAGGGTTCAGGAGGATTGACTGGCCCATGCAGCAGGAACTGAGGCAGCTGGCTGTATCATGGGGCTAGTAGTTAGGAATCAGAGAAGTCAGGCTAACACAATAGAGGCTGCAAACAGCAAGCACACAGCTCCTTGGAGACCCACTTCCTACAGCTAGGTCCCATCTCTGACAAGTCACATTCCTAGGCCCACAGCCTCCCCACAGCGCCACCGGCTGCGGACAAATCATTCAAACAATCATGTTAATGGAGGCATTTCGCACTGAGCTTTTGTCTGTGTTGTTTCTGCCATTCTTGCCACATACTCACATAACAACACTTTAGGATATCTTTGCCTCTCCAGTACAATATTGTTGGTCAAGTTAGTGTGTGTCTTCAGTGATTAGAGGCAAACTTAGGAATCATTTTTTTTGCATGAATTTCGAAGGCAATCAAATTCCTATTTCATATTCTCTCTTGTGTGCTAAGATATTGATAAAAACTGTAAGAAAGTACATCCAAAAATGGTTCACAAGGTTGTGACTTACTGTAGGGATTTTAGGGATAAGAAGTCAGAAGTCAATTTGAAATACAATTAGGAGATAAATGTAATTATGAGATAAAGTTATTTTAAGTTTGCCTGCCTCCGTGGAGGCAGAGAGTGAAAGGAGAGTTGGAGGAATTCCTAAATGCCTCACTTGCTTGACTGGATAGACAGAGGTCCACAGAGGAATGTGACATATTAAAGAAAAGAAATACATTAAAAGGGTCAATCCCAGTTAATATTTACCAAAGTTGCTATATTTGACTTTGCAATTATGTATTTAAGATTACCTTAAAGTAAATGAGGTGACAGAAAAAGACTGACAAGAGTCCAATGTCATTAGCAGCAGATTAGGTGAGCATGTCATGCCACAGAGTGTTTATTTAACTGAACATCAAGCAGAGGGAGAAGGATGAGGAGGAAGCATTAGAGAGGTGGCTAAGCGGGTTAGAGCATTTGCTACTCTTGCAGAAGACCCAGATTCAGTTCCCATCACCCAAATGGCGGCTCACAGCAGTCTGTAACTCCTGCTCCCTGGGCTCTAATTTTCTCTTCTAACCTCTGTGGGCATCGGGTATGCATGTGGTGCATATGTGATGCACAAACATACATGTGGACAAAACTCTAATTGTTGTGTACCAGTTTTCTTTGAGCTTGAAACATTCTATCCTGAAGGAAAACTCCTTAGGTAAGAAGGTAAACAGCTCAAAATAGCTTCAGGAAGTCCCTGAAACTGACCAGATTCACTAGGCTCCTCCCTGACAGAGTAAACTATAAAAGCCGAGAGGCTCAGTGGCTAGGAAGCTGAGCTGCTAAGAACAACCCGAGACCAGACTAGCTGCCTAAGAGAAGCAAAACAGGCCCAGCTGCCTGCGAGATGTTTAGACCTGGAAAGAGCACCCTCCAACCTGTTGAGCTGCCTGTAGGCTGTGCTGTGAGCTACAGGTTTCCAGCCTTGTGACCTGTCACTCATGTGGGGTGGGCATTGGTGTTGCAGCTGTGTAGGTAACCTCAATAAAACCCACTTGTTTACTAGGTTTGGACTTCGGTGGTATCTGTACTTTGGTCTGTTGTGGGATTAAACGTGTGTGTTGCATCTCACGTGTCTTAAGTCGTGTCACCTAACACTAATACACATAACAGAAATAAAAAATTTTATAAGACCAAACATTTCTGCAAATTACCATATAGTATATATTATTTGGTATATGGTAACGGTGAAAAGCAAAGTATTGAGTGTATGTATATTACATTAATGTATAACAAACAAAGAGAGGTGAGCATTCAAATATATATCAGTTAAGTATGTATTTTTGAAGTGGGTTTACTTCCTCAACCAAATAAATAGCAATGACAACAACCATCTAAACAAGTAAAGCAAACCACAAGGTAACAAACCATCAGGATTTTTAAGAGATATTGACAGAGAGGGCTTAAAACTACAGGCTAGATCTGGGAAGCTTTGAAGCAAAGATTAAAAATCCCAGTTGGACAAAAGTAGCCAGACTGTAGTATACTGCATTAGTCTTAATGCATTAATCTTAATGCAGTATACTAGCTCAGGCTGGGGTCCAATATGAATTTTCAGGACAGGGCACCAACATTGAGTTTGTAATATGCATTGTGGTTAGTGGCTGGCTTGAGTTTGCCTTGACTACGCAAAATCTCAGTTGTAGAAACCAACTGAACTCTAAAAAAGCTAGAAATGAAGACTGCCAGTTGACTTTCCTCTGTTTAACTACAGTGAACCCCAAGTTTTTCCTTGAGAGGTACAGAAGTGCATCTCGGTGGCCTCTACACTCTGGGCTTGGTTTATGTAGTTCATGTCTCCTAGTGAGTATTTCCTCCAGGGTTTAGCAACGTGGCTCAAGACCCCTCATCGTGCAACTTCATGTGCCTCTGTGTTTGCTGGTACTTGATCTTATGTATAACATTTCCATTTTAGGATGTACTAGAAATTCCAAGTTTATTATTTGACAGGCCTTACACATTTCCAGGTCATGAGGGACTTGCTGTTATTAAATGACATTTACTTATTATTCCATGGAATGGGGGTCTTATGTCACAGTATGCATAGGGAGGTCAGAGGGCAACCTTTGAAAGTGGATTCTCTCCCTCTATCGTGTAGATTCAGGGAATAGAATTCAGGTTGTCAGTCACTATAGGAGTCATCATGGTCCTGGTGAGTTGGCTTAGCAGGTAGAATTGCCACCAAACCTGATGATTTTCCTTACATTAATAGAAACCAAACTAGAACACAGAGGAGTTGCCATGACAGTGACTTCAACATATCTGTATTAAATTCTCAAGAGAAACAATGTCAATAGGATATGTGGAGTGTGTGTGCACATATGTGCATGGAATTTAGGAGATTCTCCCATGTGATAGCAGAGGCTGGCAATTACAGAGATACTGTGTAAAATTCAAGTCCACAGGCAAACTGGGGATTTATCCTTTATATTAAATCCTTCTATTAATGAGGTTTATTCATGAAGGAGGGTAATCTGCCTCACCAAATGTCTACCAATTCTAATTTGATTTATATATAAAATGCTTTCACAGCAGCATCTTGATTGTGGTTTGACCATACACCCAACACACCATAGCCTGACCAAGTTGCCACAAAGTTAACCATCAAAGTATGAATGTCAATGATCAGAACCTGTTCCAAGAGCTTTAAAAGCATACTGGTATTTTCACTCCCAGTAGTTAGTTACCCATGGAAATGGTCTCTGGAAAACAACTGAAAATTCTGAGTGTCTTTTAAGGGTCCCTTTTCCAGGGGGGAAGACTGTTTCTTCCTCCAATCATACGCTAGTAATGCATTTGTTACCTTTCAGGCCCAAATGCATCCATGGATGATGATGCATCCTGGATGATGATGCATGGTGCTTCATCACCTATTTCTGTAGTGAGAAAGTACTGCACTTTCTCAGCAGCGGATACTGGAAGAATAGTCTAAGAATAGACTGGCTGTGATCAGCAACGTCTTCGGTGGTGTTTCACCCCACCTCAGCCTGATACCCATCACTCAAAGGCCTGTCAGTGCAGGACTTGTGCCCTTTGGATTCTCCTCCATGCTATACCAGCGCATGGGCAATGGGTGCTGGCCTTCAGGCGATAATGCCTTCTTTATACATGCCTTCTTTGTCTCTCCTTGGGAACTCCCTCACGGCTAGGGTAGTCTTGTATTTTACAGTTACTCTTTATGATAGCTTAATTATTTTTCATATTGAACTTCCCACTTTTATGTCTGGTGAGCTTCAGAACCAGAACAAGCAGCTTCAGGTTTTTAGGGGCTTCCCCTCTCCCTTTACTATATAATCTGGACATTTTGATGTTCTTGTTTTTTTTTTTGTTTTGTTTTAATCTTTCTCTCTCTCTCTCCTCTTGCATGGTGACTAAAAGCTGCTTCCAGTGGAACCTGAATTTATATACTTTAACTTGTCTAGTGTGAGAAGCAGTCCAACATCCTCTTTTCTCTTCCCCACCTCTTCTTAGTTCCTCATTTTTTTTAAGTAAACAAAAAGGGAGGAATGTTATTCCAATAGCTTGCTTTTAGGTTGCCTAGCAACCTCGATGTCATCATCTGCCTCTGTCAGGTACAAAGTAGATAAAAAGGACCTGCCTGCCATTTCTCTCTCTCTCTCTTACTCTTCCTTCTTGATTTCTCTGTCTCTCTCTGGGTGCTACTCCCCTCTTCTCCTCCCTTTTCATAGTAAATCTCTTTCATAGCAGATCTGTTTTGTGGCAATGTTCTCATATGGTTCCTTTTTTTTTTAATTTTAATTTATGTGCCTTGGTTTTAGTTCGTATGTTTGTGTGTGAGAGAGAGTGTCAGCTTCCCTGGACCTGGAGTTACAGGCAGTTGTGAGCTGCCATATGGGTGCTAGGAACTGAACTCCGGTTCTCTAGAAGAACAGCCACTGCTTAACCACTGAGCCGTCTCTCCAACACCCTTGCATTGTTTCTATGTCCTGATCAGATTTGAACTGATAGAGAATGAGAACACCATAGTCTTGGTCACTGTAGGTGGTGCTGTTGGGGTGCAGGTTATGAAAGGTTTCAGAGGTGCAACCTTCCTGAAAGATTTGTGGAAGGGAGCAAGTGTTGAGAGTTTACAGTCTCTCCCCACTTCCTGCTCTTTCCCTCTGCTTCCTGTGTGTGGATGAAATAGAACCAGCTAGTTTCCAGATCATACTAGCATACCTTCTTCACAATTATGGGCTCTAGCCCTCTGGAACCATAAACTAAGTAAAGTCTTTCTTCCTTAAGTTGCTTTTGGTCATGGCATTTTCTGAGGTAGAGGAGAATAACTACATTGCATGCCTAGGCAGTCATGATTTAGGGATTGGCTTGGCCATACTCCTGGGCTTACATGCAGTTCTATGTATCTTGCTAATGGGAAGTAGGATTCTAGTAACCTTTGGCATATGATGGAAGCATAACTAGTCAACTTATGGTTGATTATAATAAAGTACAAGATGAAACACGTGTCTTGGAAACTCAATTGTCTGCTGTGTTTGACCAGTATGACAGCATAAGTATTAAGACCCATAATCAGGAATAAAGTAAGAAAGTGAAAAATTTCCATAACCTTCAGCTTCCTTCTCTGTGAAAGTAGCTTTCTCTTATATCCTTTGCATATAGGCATACTTCGCTGTTGGCCGTGGCTGGCCTGGGTCCCAGATAATTGCTTCCTTCTTGCCCAGTGGATGTGAACCAGCTCTGTCCTGGACAGCAGAGAGTCTTCTGGTAGTCCAGTAAGCTCCACTGTACTTTCACTAGTGAGGGCTGCTTATCCTTCAAGAGTGCTTGCCCATAGCCTGACACACTCATCTCTTTCTCTTCTCAGATCATGGATAATTCTGTATACTGAGCTTTTCTGTCTAAATCACTTTGTACTTTCTGTGATCTGGCTAGACTCAGGCTGAAACAAAATCCTGACATTTGGCACAGGGAGATGGTTATGAATACTATACAGCAGTGAGACTTGTGGTATTTATGTTAAATAAAAAAGAAGAATATCATGATTTTGTGTCTATATACAAAATATGGATACATATATATGATGAAAGGATATTAGAAGGTAATGCATAAAATATACACTTAGCCAATATGTGATGTTGTAGGAAACGAATATTGACTCCTTTTTATGTCCCAGGTAATTTGTACTTACACATTTCTTTTAAAATAGTTTTAAGAAATAGGCTAACAGCTCAGTACTTTTGCTTCCTACTCTGCCTAGATAGTTATCAGAAAGTGATTCATATGAAAGAAATGGAAACTGCTTTCTATGTCTTCCTGTTGCTCTGCTGCTGTGGTATCAAGACCCTTCAGAGCTTTGACATTCCACTCTACTTGATCCACTATCGTAGTTCCAGGCTCAGCAAGAAGCAGTCTTCCTGACCACAACGTCCTCATTCCCACCTCATTAACCCTTCCTAGTTTCCCAGTTTTAATTAAATGAATAGGGAGAAATGTTGGTGTAACAGGTGACTCCGGTGACCTGCCTTCAGGGGCCTGGCAACATCTAATGTCATCATCTGTGTGTCATCATGTCCCCCCTTCACACACAGGAACACACACACACACCAGTAACTGTATACTGTTACTCTTGGTCTTGTTCTGTCTCTCTGTCTCCCTCTCTCTGTTTTTCTTGGTCTGTCTCTCGGTCTTTCTCTCTGTCTCTTTCTCTCTCCGCCCTCATGGCTCACTCAGCCTCTAACTTCTTTTCCCTTCCCTTCCCCTCAAATAAACCTCCTGGTACCAGCCCAGACCTGTTCACGGCGTGCAGTTCCTCAACATATTTTATAACAACCTGTCTTTATTGTGAGAATAAAATGACATGCAGCTTACTTAAGTCTTTAGCAAAACAATGACTGGACTGTGGTCAAGTGTCTCAGTTGTTTTCCTAAAGGGCCATTCGTGCATGATCATTTGTTATACTGTGTTACATGACATTCCTGTGCTCCAATCAAACCCCTGTCATAGCGAGTGACCACACACACATTCAAACCAACTTATATGTTTTGGGGTTGAAAAACCACGTATGAAGATTAGAAGGACCTGGAGTGGATGTATGAAAGCCAAGTTTCCCTTTCCTTGTGTTTTTGTTGAAATGGGGTCTTTCATATGACAACAAAACCGAAAATGTGGTGTTCTGGAAAATGGAACTGACTGGGAATGTGATTTGAGACTTGCTTTTTTTCTCAACTTTAATCAAACTCCTCAGTTTTTCTGGACTAGTTTCCTGCTAATAAAATGAGGAAATGGTCTAAGATGCCATCGCAGTCTGGCCAGTTCTCAGACTCGATGGGCTTTGTGCATTAAAGGGATGGTGTGGGGGGTTGGAGAGATGGCTCAGTTGTTAAAGGCTAGGCTCACGATCAAATGTATAAGGAATAGTTTGAGGGCTGGAGAGATGGCTCAGTGGTCAGGAGCACCAGCTGCTTTTCAGAGGACCCTGGTTCAATTTCCAGCACCTACATGGCAGCTCACAACCATCTGTTAAGTCCAGTCCCAAGGAGGCTGATACCCCTTTGTGACCTCTGTGGGCACTAGGCACACATATGGTGCACATGCATACATGCAGGCAAAATACTCGTACATGTAAAATAAATAACAACTTAGGGGAGTAATTCTGCTGAGGTGCCTTCTTTCTGTGTCCAAAGTGATCCCTCAGACTAGTTTTGTATTCTGTGAATTACAGAGGCAACCAAGTAAGCCAGAGTCTGGGTAAAAAGGCACAGGAGGAATTTACACAGTACCTCAGGCTTTTCAAATGGAGATCACTTGTTGCTCTTGTTGGTTGACGAGAATTCTTAATCACGTTTGAAACTCTAGGCCTTTGCTATGCATGTGGTTGCCTGACTTAAAATGCCATTGCCTGCCTTCCCTCTTTAGTCCGTGTCTTAGACATATGAGCATTTCAATCACCATATTCATGTCCATTGCAGGACATTAAGCTCCATTGTGATGCTGGATTGTAAAATGTTTACCATTAGCAGCCTGGCACTGCAGAACCAACCCTACCTCTTATTTGAAAAGCTAGAAAGCACGAGGAAGGTGAAGTCAAATTAGTGATTTAGTTACCCTGAGGGCATGCACCCTCTTCCAAAGAGAACTCAGAAACATGCCCATTACAAACTAAGATGTTCCTTCAAACACTGCAATTTTTTCTTCTGATTCTTGTCATGTTAGAGAAAATGAGCCAAGTATTGGAACCTATATAATTACTGTTTATTCCTGAAGAGCAATCTAGAAAGAATGGTCCAGGGAAGAAAGGAACCTTTTTATATGAACTTTGGAAAATGTATTTTCACTTCCATGCCAGTCTACAGGCTAGAGAATTAGACAAAATATTTTCTCCACGTTCACTTATAAAATAGTCATGTATTGCAGTAAGCCATAATCAATAAATGAAGAAAATGAATTTACATAATGTAATAAAGAACCTTTTTGGAGTTGGGGGAGATAAATCAGCTTTTCATTCCTCTGAGTGAATTACAGAGAGTGAAGGACATGTGGGTCAGTTTGTGTGACCTTGTTGTTTGTTTGTTTATTTATTTATTTATTGCTTCCTTTAACGCTATGAATCTTTCCCAGTAAGGCTATCAGGCCTAGTGCAGTTGCTCCCCATTGGGTCCTGAAAGGAGTTTCCTTCCCTTCTGCTCTTGTTCCATGTGTTTCTTACCTTTATGCTCTTACTGGCCTCTGCTGTCCCTGGTAGCACCAGCCACACCCAAGGACACAGTCAGGATCTTTTTCTGGCAGCCCTCATGGGTTTGTTTTCAGGGTTTTTTGTTCGTTTTTTTTTTTTTTTTTTTTTTTTTTTTTTTGTGTGTGTGTGTGTGTGTGTGTTTTGTTTTTTTTTTTGAAACAGGGTTTCTCTGTGTAGCCCTGGCTGTTCTGGAATTTGCTCTGCAAACCAGGCTGGCCTCGAACTACAGATCCACCTGTCTCTGCCTCTTGAGTGCTGGGATTAAAGGCTTGGGCTAGGGCCTGGCTTGTTTTCAGCTTCTTGGCAGGAATGAAACACATTTGATTGTGATTCAATGTCCCACTTGTAACAATTCCTGTCAGATGATCCGCTTAGGATAGGAGCTGACTCATGTGCCTTCTCATCTTTTCCTACCAGGTGAAAATGGCCCTTTGACTATCACCTCTTTTGTTTAAACACTCTTCTTCTATATCCTATGTAATCACATTTAAAATTGACTTTCTGTTTGGCCACAGCACTAAGACCCATAATGAATATCAACGAATCTTTCAGGGGATACATTTTTGTTCAAAAGACTTTTCACAGAGCACATGTTCAATAGGTAATTATACAAAACAATGGCTGTTATCAATGAAACACAATCATAAAGAATGCCTTATGGCTGGCTGGGCCTGGCACATGACTGTAATCCCAGCTATTAGGGCAGTTTAGGTAGCAGGATGACAAGTTGAAGGTCCTCAGCGGCTGTTATGATAATGATTAAGATGCCACACAACAGACCTGGTATAAAGGAGATTTATTGTGGGAAAGGGGTAGGGAGAGAGAGAGAGAGAGAGAAGAGGCGGGCGCTCACGACAAAGGGAGAAAGACGGTGAGAGTGAGTGAAACTGAGACAGTGTAGGAGAAAGAGAGCAAGAGAGAACTAGGGAGGCAGGCGGGGGTGGGAGATCGGTGATAGGGAGGTGTCTTCTTACCAGGCATGCACTGTGGCTCACCTGGTGGCAGGTGATGATGTCAGAGGTTGCTAGGGTCCTGGAACGCCCCTGAAGGTAGACCCCCAGTGTCGCCTGTATGCTAACACTGGCAACTTAGGAAAACCTCAAAATAAAAAAATTAAAAGAGGGCAAGAAATGTCTGTTAATGGTAGAGTGCTTTGCACAATAAGTACCTCAGATTAAAAACCTGTAGAATATCACATACTCAAATACAGTGATGTAAATATTTGCATGCCATCTTTAGACATTATGAGTTATTTGCTGCGATGTGTCATTTTCCTAAACCCCTGTGTTAGGATTAGGTTCTGAGGAAGCATCTGTTATGCCAATGCATGGACCTCAACTCTTAGAACATGTAAAGATGTGTTTGATACCATCACCGTCATCACTCTCAGCAAAACATAACCTCAGAGTTCATGCATGACCACAACCAGCAGACAGAACATTAGAAGCACCACATCAAGTGTGGATGTCCTGTTATGTAGGACTAGGAGTGGAAAACAGTGGCAACAGAATATAAACTTGAATGTTACTTATGTAATAAAAGGATAAAGAATTGTTTGTTGCTGGGTGTGGTGGTACACGCCTGTAAACTCAGTTCTCTGGGACTCAGAGGCTTGCACATTGCTATGAGTTAGAGGCTGGCCTTGTCTACAAAGAGAGTCCAGGATGACCAAGGCTCACAGAGAAACAAGGAAAGAAAGAAAGAATTGTTTGTTGTTTAAGGAAAAGAGGTTGCTACACTCCTGATAGTGAAGTAACCACAGGAAAGGGGTCACAGAGAATTAGGGACATGTAGAACACTTTCTGTTTTTGTTGCTTGGTGAATGAAGACAAAGGGAAGGATATATCTAAGCCAACAAAGGGCCAAGGAAATGATGTTATCTGGGAAACCCAGTTTTCATTACAATTAGCAACTAGAAGGACATTCAAGACAGTGGGACGATTTCAGCTATCATCGTGCGTGATGCTCACTTTAAAGCTGAAGAACCTGAGGTGGGCAGTCTGTGACACACGCCCAGCCTCACATTATCAGTGGAACAGACATAGAGCAATAAGCTTCCAGAGCCTACACAGCTTTAACTGACAACCAGCAACACACAGAATGTGGTCCAGGGCAAAGATACCACACTATTCTTGAGGTGCCTACAATGGCATCTTATATGTAGGAACACTCACTAATCTTTCGCTGAATGGATTAAAAAGAAAAATGCTAGTGAAACTAGCTGTTTGATGTTACCAAGAAAAATTAAGTGATGTCTGTGATATAGATCTAGTTATCTCCTTGGCATCTTGTCACTCAGCTGTCTGAGAGATTATTCTAAATTTAGAACGTCCAAACAGTTCCAGCCCTCGCCTACCCAGACCAGCTTCACTTCAAAGGAATCTTTCTCCTTCCTGTTGATGGCAACTCCTTCATCATTCTGGTTACGCAGGATAAAATACTGGGAATTACCTTTGATATTTCCTGTTGGTTCTGCTTTCAAAATACACCCAGAAGCTGACCCACCTCACCCCTCCAACTGTCTCTCCCTGCTTGACTCAATTCATAGCCATCTTTCTCTTCATTAGTACTGGTCTCCAGAGTCCTTGTTTTTACCTTGGCTTATTCCCTGTCTACTCTCAAAATAAAACAAAACAAAACAAAGAGGAATTCTTTTCAAGCAAGTCAGAAGAGCCCTCTCTTGAACCATCTAAAGCAGACTAACATTTCACTCAGAGGAAGGGCTAACAGCATTGTTCATAATACTCAAGAAGTGGGAAAAATCTAAGAATCTCCATATGAATGTATAAACAAAAGCATACCAAAATTGTATGTTTGAATAATATACAGCAATAAGAAAAAGGAATGTACTGACATACGCTACAAGTTGGATGGACCTTGGAAGCATTATAAATGAAAAGAGACCATAACAATAGGTCACATACAATGTATCTCAGTTATAGGAAATCCAGCGCAGGCAAATCACAGAAAGTACATTAGTGACTACCGAAGACTGGAGGGGAAGACAGGGAGTGATAGCTAGTTAGCCCACGTATTGGTTAGAGATGATAAAAAATATCACTTCTCTGTGAGTATACTAAAGTCAATCAATTATATGTCATAAATGGGATGCAGGAAAAACAGGTATATTGTGGTATGTGCATTTCCATAAGTCTTTTTTATTGGGGGGTGGGGGAGTTGGGTAAGAGAAGGGACATAATAATAGAGACTATAAAAGGTCTCAGCTTGGGAAGGAACTTAAAAATTTTATGTGCATTGATATTTTGCCTACATGTATGTCTATGTGAGGGCATTAGATACCCTGGACCTGGAGTTACAGACAGTTGTGAGCTGCTATTTGGGTGCTGGAAATCAAACCCTAGTTCTCTGGAAGAGCAGCCAGTGCTTTTAACCACTGAGCCATCTCTCCTGCTCCATGGGAAGGAGTTTAATATGTAGAAGAACAGAAAAAAAGACCAACATCCCTAGAACATTTGAGTAAGGTGAGGAAGAGACTAGATAAAACCATGCTGTGAAGGGGTTTAATTTCATCATGTTTCAGAGATGGCGAATGGGAGAGAAGCAAGGAAGTGAAATAATAAAAGTTCCACTTCAAGGCCATTCTACCTGCCTGGTGTATGGATAGTTAGTGGTAGGTTAAGTCCAGATGCAGGAAAAACAGCCAAGAGCTTAGGACAGTGGGAGAGGAGGGAACCGTGAAGGGCATGGGTAGGCAGAGACTCTGAGTGCTGATGCGCTTGGGCTTGATGTAGTTCTGAAGTTGCTGCATTTGAATTGTGTTCAAAAACAACTGCCTGCATAGAAAACCAGCTTGCAAAAACGACCCTATCGTAGTCCTGTCATATGATACTGAAGCATATTCTTTTTTTTTTTTTTTTTTTTTCCTGGCTCCTTCATTTGCAAACTAGAGGTAACATTCATGTTTTAGACCCCGGCTGCTGTATTTGGATGCTGGTTCTGTGTGTGATGACACTTTATGTTCTTGAGAACACTACTTACTCTCTTTGACTCTCATTTTTATAATTTCCAAATAGAGATAAATCAGTACGGATCTCACAGCGTCATTAAATACTGCACCCATTAAATGATGCATGCAGAATCCTTAGGGCTGACACCGAGTCAGCAGGTACCATAGAAGCTAATACTATTGTCTCACAGATTTGGCATAAAGAGATGAAATAATACACAAGAAAACAACCACACATTAGATGTCTAAAAATGTTACTGAAGGTTATTTCTTCTTTTTCTATGTAAATATTGTCTCAATCAAGCTTCTTTTTGTTTTGCTTTGTTTTTCAAGACAGGATTTCTCTGTATAGCTCTGGCTGTCCTGGAACTTGCTCTGTAGACCAGGCTGGCTCAAACTCATAGAGTTCTGCCTGCCTCTGCCTCCTGAGTGTACCACCACAGCCTGGCTTCAGTTGAGCTTCTTCTATTCATGTTAGGTTAACCTTTATCCTGTTCACTAATCTGACAATTACATGTAAGATAAAGGTCAGTAAACATTGTCTGAGTAGGGGAAAAGAACAAAGGAAAAAGCAATGTGAAGAGAAGAGGAGGGGGAAAGGAGAGAGAAAGAGAGAAAACAGAGCAGGAGATACAGAACTTCATGTAGAAACAGGGAAAAGGACCTAATCCCTGGAAAAATAGACTGTTCCGGAACACACTATGCTGTGGGTGACTCTCCCAGCCCAAGGCTGTGCCTTTGAATCTAGCGAACTATAAAGAAACAGGCTTTCTTAAGTGAAGACACTTCTTTGGCAGTATCGAAGGTACCATGATCTCTCCCTGAAGTCTTTGTCCATGGGGACACATGTCCTTCATATATTTACTTATTCATTTGTTTATCTTCTAATTTATTTAACATTTACTGTGTACTAGGTATTAAAAAGAGGTAAGCGAGGAGAAAAAACAACCAATCAAACAAACAAACAAAAAAACCTACCTTAGCAGAGCTTGATGCCTAGTGGAGAAAGTCAGCCAAAACCAAACCAAACCAAAACAATAAAATCCAGGGTTGTCTAATTTCCATGAGAACACAGAGTGGGAAGATGTGAGTCTAGTGAAGAGGGACACGGTCAAAGAGTGGACATTCAAGACTGAGGCTCCTCAATGTGTTTCTGTTATCCTGCAACCCTCTTTCGTCATCCAAGAATTAAGGAAATAAAAGCGTGGACTGGAGAAGACAATTATGTTTAGCCTCTCCATGGCTTAGGCTCTAGGGTGCTGAAACAGTGGCTTCGAACATGAGAAAGGTGTGGCCTTGTTGTCCTAGATTCCTCCAAGGGTCTCTTGGAAGACGCCATTGCTTATCTCTTACAGCTTCTTGTAGCTGGGTCTACACTGCTGGCCTCTCATCTCTGCTCTGTCTTGGTGTGAGCTTCCCTGTGTGCTCTTGTCTTTCCTTCGATGCTATCCCCTCTCGCCCACCAGTACCAGAAATCAAACCCAGGACCTCGTTCATCCTAGTCAAGTGTTGCATTGCTGAGCTATATCCCCAGCCCCTCTTCTGTCTCTTGTAAGGACACAGTCATTGGATTTAGGGCCCATCTGGGTCATGCAAAATAGACTTACCACAGGATCCTTGATCCAATTGAATCAGAAGCAATCACACCTTCTGTCTTTTCTAAATAAGGTAATTTCACAGATTTTTGGCTATTAACACTAAATTTGTCTTTTTTAGGGGTTACCTTTCAGTTTGTTATAGTCAATAAAAATATACAGTTTGGACTAGGGATATGGCTCAGTAGTTAAGAGCATCCACTGCTCTTGCAGAGGGTGTAGTTTCGATTCCCAGTACCCACAAGGCAACTTGCACTTGTCCATAACTCTCGTTTCAGGGGATTTGATGTTCTCTTCTGACTTCCAAGGGCACCAGGCACATACATGACACACATGCCCATGCAGGCAAAACACTGAAACACATAAGATAAAAATAAACAAATCTTTAAAAATACAAAGTTCTCCTTTGCTTTTATTAGGAACTTTTATCACACTTATATTCTTTCCTTCCACATTAAAAAAAAAAGATTGTCTTTTAGAAGTGTATGTGTGTGAGAGAGAGAGAATTCAGGATCTATGTAGAACTAAATGGAGAAGGTGTGTTACCTAAGATAGAGATCTTTATGTGACCACAGCAACTATTAATATGATTCAGGGCCATGGCTAGTTTACATTTATTGTGGCTTTGAATCTTCCAGAATAATTATTTTCTGTTGACCATATATCAAATTGGTAAATGCAATCAATGTTAACCCTCTGGAAAACTGGTAAAGTTTTTCCACTTTGCCCCTTTCCCCACACATGTCATATACCTATGTTGCACAATAAGACTCAATGCATGGCTCTTGATTCGGTGACTAGAAGAGATTTGCTTCAACATGGGAGCATAGGAAAAGGGCCAGAGCACACACACGTCATAGCTGCACAAGGTGTGTGATCACCTGAGCGCACACAAACCAAAGTACTGACCTCTGATTCACATCTCACTCAAAACTCAATGCCAGGGGGATTACAGACAGCAATGAGGTAGATAAAATACAACTATTGGGGTAAAATGAAGGGGATGGAGTCATAACACGACAATAGGCAGAGATTTCTTATGTAGGCACAAAACATTAGTGATCAAAGAGACGGGTAAGTTGATACTCATTAGAATGAAGAACTTGTGTTTATAAAAATATGTTAGAGCTGGCCAAGTTATGGACTATCAGCCAGATCAAGCCTGCCACAACCCATCGTGCGGCTTGTGAAGAATAGTTTTCCTATGTTTATATGACTGAAACATAGCCGAGCTCACTTGTCAAGCTTACTCAGTAGTAGGCTCTCTAGCTGCCATAGTAGAATGGTGGTAGAGTCAGCCAGCTGCCATGGAGATCACACGCCCTGCAAAATCTAAAGTAGTACTTTAGACTAAAGTAGTTGGTCCTGTTTAGAAATATTCTACTGACTTCTAAAACGTAGAATCAAGAAAGGTAAGCTTCAGACAGCAGAAGTACATTCATCATAGAGAAGACATATAATTCCTAAGAAAACTCTTAAAAGGGGCGGGGAGCACAGACACCTTAAATATACACCCCACTAAAGAATACATAGAAATGGCTAGTGAGCACATTGCTCATTAAAGAAATGCCTGTTAAAACCCCAAGGAAATACCCGTATATCCCCACCAGAATGGCTAAACCCATTGACAACATCAAATGCCGAAGACACAGCCGGTTAGAGTGTGGACTGGTGTAGCTGTTCTGAAACTACTGTCTAGTATTTACTACATGGAAACATAACCATGCTGTGAGGTGCGCATAGCAGAACGAGACTATCCCACTGAGAGATGTGTGCAAGGGAAAGTTCAGGGACAGCTCCATCCACGACGGGCCACAGATAGAAATAACACAATTCAGAACAGCTAAGTTCTGACCCATCCAAAAGAGAAGTGATATACAGTAAGCGGAAAAGAATTATGTATTGCTGCACAACAGAGCACGGGTGGTCCTTTCAGACATCGTATTGTATAAGGTAACGTCGAGAGGTTATCCTTGAGGTGTTCCAGAACAACTCAACTTTGGTCAGCTTTAGTGAGGGAAGCCACTGAGATGTTTGATTTAGACGTCGTTCACGGCCAAACACATAGTTGCATAAAAGTTAATAGTGTCAGATTAACAAGCGAACTCAAAGGCTCACAACTAATTACTTGTAGAACATACGAGCATTATTCCTCAGAAACTTAAGAGTGTGAGCGGATGAGCAAGGAGGCGTGAGGTAGAGAGCTGGTGCATTTGTTTCTGTGCACTTAAGTTGTCACGCACCTTTTCGGCTGTGTTGTTCAGCCACGACCTGTATGCGCTGTGGGCCTTTCTCTGGGACCCCGTGGTGAATCCTAACTCTCTTCGAGTTATGACTGTGGCTTGAAGCCTTGACATATAACATGTGAAGCACATACTTTGATTTGTGTCTGAGATTATAGTCTTTTTATAAAACAAACAAACAAACAAACAAAACTAATGCTTATGAAGGAAGCAATCCCAAGCTCCAATTTGGTCATCCCCTAGTGGTAGTGGGGAAATTCTAACATAGCATGGATACTCAGAGAAACCCAGTGAGTGATTAAATGGCAAAGAAATACATGCATGCACACAGTGAGTGATTATGCACACAGGAATGCCTTGAATGTATATATAGGTCACATATACTTGTGAATTCATGGAACATGTGTTCGCATGCATACACATCACCGCTTCCTCTCAGACAAACAGCAAGCAAGCAGCCACCCCAGAAACCCTTATCTTCCTTCATATACGTCAGACAGAGGGCAAAGTCCATTCAGTGTGGATTAATGATTAAAATCTTGATGTCTCCTCTCTTCCTGGGTTCAAGTCTAGGGCTCAGCCCTTGGCAGCCAGTTACCTTCAACCAGTTTCTTCACCTCCTTGTGCTTAGCAACCTCATCTTTAACTCTTGTGGTTGTTTAGAATTCAAGATGATTTAATGGGTATAATACCCAGAGGCTTAAGGTAGGGGGAGGGGAGGAAGAGGGTGGAAATGTAGGACCGGGAAGAGGGGAGGGAGGGTGTGCATTCCAGATATAAAGTGAACGAATGAACGAACGAACAAACAAACAAAAATACTTAAATAGCTGGGTGCTTAAAGGCTCCAGGAGGGTAGGAGCTAGCTTGCTCGTTTGCTTGTTTAGTCTGTTTGACTTACCACAACATCCCCGGTCCCTAGAAGTGTTAGGCACATACATGGCAGACATCCACTAAACAGCTACTCAATAAATGAGTGGTATCCCAATCTTCAAAATCTACCTACTCTCGCCTCTTGTTTACCCATCACATAGTCATTCCAGCCATTCCTCAGCCTCCAGTTTCAGTTTTCCCTCCGGCGGTCTGAACGTGTTTTTTTTTTCTGAAGAGCCACAAGATGGCAGCATCAGTCTCCTTTTGAGCGAGCGGAGGGCTGTTCTTTTACCTTGTCTAGAGCAAGCCCTGCAGTTATCTTCATTTGCTAGTTTCTCAAGCCGCCCTACATCCTGGGCTTTTGTTTTGCCCCGTCAGTACCAACTCCGTGAAGTATTGCTACGTTCACACTCTGACGTTCTAACTTTGAGCTAAGGGAAAAAGTGCTGCATGTAGAGACGCAAGAAGGTTGGTGTGATTCCAAGGTTGCCTCACAGCATCCCTGCTTGGTGTTCCTTAAGCTGTTTCTGTAACAACAACCTGCTCGACAAATGACAAACACAAATCTCTTGTCTCAGAATCACGATGTCAAACGACATTGTGATCTTTACCATCCTGTAAGAAACAACAAACCAATTAAAGCCTCGTTTCCTAACAAAAACAAAGGGAGGTCAGTTCTGCCACGGAGCTCGCAAGGCCTTCTGGGGAACCGCTGGGAGCATCTTCCAGAATGAGGCCTTGTCGGATGAAGACAGTCTTGACTTAGAAATGAACAAATCTGAGCCTGGCCCGGTGGCCCACGCCTGTAATCCCAGCACTCGGGGAGGCAGAGGCCAGCGGATCTCTGTGAATGAGGCCAGCCTACTCGGCAAAGCCAGTCCAGGACAGCCAAGGTAACAGAGAGAAACCTGTCTTGAAAAAACCAAAACCAAAACCAAAATACAACAAAAAACAACCAAACAAACAACAGGAAAAAAAAAAAAAAGAAGAAAGAAAGAAAGAAAGAAGGCAAGAAAGAAAGAAAGAGTCTCCTTACTTCCAACCTAAGCCAAGCTCTCATTCTTCCAGGATTCCGTTTCTGCCTTTTTGAAGCAAGCATAACATCACATACGTTCAGAGGGAAGGGGAGAAATCGTTCTGTAGATAGCACAGCATGGCCAACTTTACACTGTGTGAGCTAATGTGAGAACTGCTTTCACTTTATCTGTAAGAAAACGGGTTCCATCCAGTTGAATAGGCTTGCTGAGATCAGTAAAATGGGACGAATGAGTAGGAACTTGTGTGTGTCAGGAACAGTACTCATGTAATGCATTGCCTTTCTTTCATTTTTGCTTCTTAACATTCACTCGTCTATTGTGTGCCAGGTGATTTCAGATGCATTCTTTCATTTTTTAAAACTTTTTTGAGTCTTCCGCAGGAAGAAAAAAAAAAAAAAAGGCCAACCTTATTTAAAAGCCTTGAGGAAAGTGAAAAACTGGTTCCTCAGTTTGCAACAGGTCAAACAACAGAGACAAGATTTTTCTGCCCTACATCCCCGCTCGCCCTGCTTTGACTAAGGAGGGTAAGTATGGAGTTACTCAAGATATCAAATTCAGTGTTCACAGTAGCAAGCCAGTCAGCTTTGATTAGTACAGACCAGAGGCGGAGTGGGTCAGCTTTGAGGAACCGGATCAATGGGCGCTTTCTGGCCAAAGGGCGGGCTGTCTTCTTCCTTTTCACAGCTTAAACCACGGGACTCTGATTCTTTGAGTACACAACTTTATGGGGAGGGTCTCTGTGACTTTTCTCTCAAACATTTCCAGAGCCAATTCATCCCCACTTTTCAAAAATAAATAAATAAAAATGATTTACTAGATCTTAGGAAAGAGAGAGAGAGAGAAACAAAGAGAGAAAGTTATGAGGTAACGAGAGATCCTAGAAATAAAGGCGATTAAACCCCCTGGGAGGGGGTGGTTATTTGAGAATGACACGCCGCTGTTACCGCACATACTAAGTCACTCTTATAAAGGCATTTATCCCCGCTGATGTGATGGTTTTTACACAGCCATGGTAGTGAACCGGCTGTCATTTTAATGCGTGAGTTTGGGTAAGCTACGTTTACCAGGAATTTTAATTACTTAATGACTTTGAAATGACACCACTCTGAATTATCATCATGCTGGCTTCACTGGGTAAGATGGTTCAGCCATCAGAGTTAAAGCCACAAAGAGAGAGGACAAGGGGGATAAAAAAGAATGAAGAAAAAGATTCAAGTTGAGAGGCCTTCAGACTTATATATCTGTTTAGGCTGAGCTGCACCTACTTACCTCAAGAATTAGGTTGACACTATATTTTATGACTTGCTCAAGTAAATTTTAACAAACATTTCAGATACTCTGCTCCCTAGAGAGCTATCCAAATATAATCTTGTTTGCATAGAGCTGCACGCATCAATTAACACTACGATCTTTTAGTTAGGAAAGCCGTGTAAGTGGAAATAGAAAGCTTTTATTTAAACATCCATTTATTATCTTTTTTAAAAATCTGCTTTTGGGATGATAGATTATTTTTTTAAATCTTTCTTAATAAGTAATTGAGTTTAAGCCAGAGAACCTTAACATAAAATAGGTTTTTTGAACTAAAGCTAGTATGGGTTAAAATTAGCAATCTCAGTAATTGGTTTAGCTACTGTGACGTTGAACAATGAGAGAAGTTTGGCTTTTAAAAGTGCTTATATTCTTAATGTAATTCATCTTCCAGATGAGGGGAAGCAGGTAGAAAGTACAGAGGGAGATAACTGAATTTCACTTAGTTGTTTCTTGGGCAGTGGCTTTCACCACTACTCCTTCAGATCTCTAAGACAGCCCTTGGGGTTCAGGCTTTGGAGAAGCAAGTTATGGTCACTTGAGAAAGGTGAAATAAGGTAGAGCAGGAAATGGAGGCCCAGATGCTTTGGGGGCCCAAGGTGGAGGGAAAGGTTAGAGGAGGTTGCAGTTTGTAAAAGCTGCCTTTCCTTCCATATTGGAATTCTGAAGACTGGGTGACTTTGAATTTCAAGGAGGGTTCTGGGCAGGGAAAAGACCCTGGTATCCAGAATTCCTTTTAGAATGCTATTAATTATGACATTAGCTCTGCATTGTTGCTTCTGTTTTAACAGGTGAGGCTGTGCTGCTTCTCCTGAAGGGGGGTTTAAAGGAGCGTTTCTTAGAAGCCAGGGGGTCTTACTCACTCTCCTCCAAATGAGGATGCTGTCTCTGATTGACAGGTGACAAGCCCACTCCAAAGATTCCTTGGGGCATCTTGCTTTCAGGAGACAGCACTTTGCCTTTCCTTGCCATTCTCGCTGTTAAGCGGATCCAATTTGCCCTTATACCCAGCATACCTCAAACCTGGAGCACTAAAGAGACTCGGTGAGGATAATAATTTATACAAATGACTAATTTTTTGGAAACTTGCACCAAATTAGATTGAGGTGAGGATTATGAGAGTGGCCTAAACAAAATTCTGAAGGTGAAATCAGTTCTGTGCAGGAATCAAGCAGGGGCACAGAGAGGATGTGAAAGATCGGGATGCACCGAGGAGGGGGCGGAAGGTCTACAGTGTAGAGAGGGTGCGCAGTTCAAAGAGATATTCAAGGGGGCTGAAGGTGAGATACAGGGTTACGGATGCTCCAGTAAGGGAGTCAGAGATGGTGTCCAAAAGCTAGAACCTGGAGGTGGAGAGATGATGGCTCAGTGATGAAGAGCAATGGGCGTTCTCCCGCAAGACGCAGGCTGGGTTTCCAGCACCCACACAGTGGCTCACAATCATCTGTAACTCCCGTTCTAGGGATCTGACACCTCTTATGGTGTTTGTGAGCACTGCATACATGTGGGTGCACACACATACATGCAGGCAAAACACAAATACATATAGGATAAATAATCTTTTAAAAAAGCTAAAACCAGTTGCCCGTGGGCGCCTTTAATTGCAGCTCTTGGGAGGTAGAGGCAGGCAGATCTCTGTGAGTTTAAGGCCAGCCTGCTCTACACAGTGAGTTCCAGGACAGCCAGAGTTATATATATAGAGAGAGACCCTGTCTCAAAAAAACAAAAACATAACCTAGAACCATTTCCATCTCTCTGTTATGAACACCCTCGGAAGAAATACACAATGAAAGACCAAGGAAGGATCCTGGCCCTACAAGTGATCATTCTGTCTCGAGGAAAAAAAAAAAAAATCAACTCATATGAAATTGATTAACGTTATGGAAGCATTCAAGGAAAAACATTAGATGCCTTGAAAGTCAAAGCTAATGATGCTATTGCTGCTCTGTGGTTCCCCGGGTGGCACAGGTACGCTGGAGGCCAGCTGGACTAGCAATGGGGTGAGCGGGCTTGGCTTGGGTATTCCCACGCCAAGAAATGTTAGTATTGGCTCAACTTATGAAGCTCCTCTGCTGTACAAGTGCTATTCTAGAAGCTTGTGTGAATTAATCCATTATATCCCCACCATGGCTGCTTGGGGCAGAAATCCTTAGTGTCTGAAGTTAGCTCGCGGGGAAATGGAGGCACAGAGGATTCTAGAGGATTCTCGAGCAGGGAGTCTGGCTCCGGAGTCTTCTGAATCTAGCACAACTATCCGGTGCTGAGTGTTAAAACCAAAACAACAACAAACGCAGCTTTCCTTGAAAATTTTTAGAATAATCCAACTCAAGGCTGAATTTTGAAAATTGAAAAAAAAAAAAAAGCATTTTGGTATTAGAGACACCCCCCCGCCTCCCCCAATCCAAGACCAGCAAGAAAATGTTTTTATTTGTACGTATTTTTTTTTTTTTTCTTTTGTGACACTCTGGAGTTTTTGAACGCTAGGGGCTCCCGGATTCTCTGCTTTGAGAGCAACTTTTCCTTTTAGGATTTTTTTTTTTTTTTGAAAGGGGGTGGGGGAAATGTGGCCTTAATTATCCTACGTTTTAGGCAGCTTAAGGAAGGGGCTGTGCTTTCAGAATCCCGTCGGAGCCAAGTAAGGAGGTCCTTCTCCACCCCCACCCCCCCCCCCTCGCTTTTTAAAGGAGCTCGTGAAATATAAGCTCAGAAAACAAACCGAGCGAGCACAGCGGCAGCCCGGGCGGCAGCAGCGGGAGGAGGAGGAGCAGCAGCAGCAGCAGCAGGAGGAGGAGGAGGCAGAGTTGGAGTTTGGGCAGACGCCGCGGAGAGCTGCAGCTGCAGAACGCGGCGGAGTCGCAGGGTTCCGCGCCGCTCCATTCATTAAGTAGCCGCGGAGGACCGCGGCGGGACGCCGAGCGCTGCCCACTCGCAAAGCCCAGCACGCAGACGCACGCCAGCCGGGCGCGTCCCGGGCAGCACAGCTCTGCAAAAGTTCCTGCTCGCGATTTGGCTTTCCTCCCCTTGGACTAGCGAACCGTTTGGAGCCGAGAGGAAAGCAGAGGCGCCCACAGGGGAAACCTACCCGGTCTGCAGTTGGAACTACTCGGCCGGGCTGCACTCTTCGCCGCCGCGTCCCGAGCGCGCGCAGACCGGCTCCAGAGCAGCGGCGGCCCGCAGCGCCCCGGGAGGCTCCCCGTAGCCAGCGCCATGCAAAGCTACAAGTACGACAAGGCGATCGTCCCCGAGAGTAAGAACGGCGGCAGCCCGGCGCTCAACAACAACCCGAGGAAGGGAGGCAGCAAGCGGGTGCTGCTCATCTGCCTCGACCTCTTCTGCCTCTTCATGGGTGAGCGCAGCCCCACGGGTCCCACCACCCCCCTTCTCCGGGCTCCGGGCCCCGCCGCGCTGTCAGCCCCCGGGGCCCCTCAGCCACCTCCCCGAGCGCGGTGCTGGCCGCGAGCTCCCCGCCCTCCAGGACCCCTAACCCCTGGCCTGAGAATTCAAGTTGGGGCGTGCTTGTGCGTTCGCGGCGGCTGGAACCAGCTCCTTAGGGGTGATTTCCAGCTGGGAGCGGGGCACAGCAACTCGGAAGGTGTGGGCCTGGGCTCCAGGATCTGGAGGCATCGTGTGGCTCTCCACCCTGTATCCGAGTCTGATGCGAGACCCCTCTGGGTCTCCGGGCGAGCCGGGCTCCCACCGGAGTGGCGCTTCTGGTCCCGCCTGCATGTAAACATCCACCCCTTCCGTCGCGCTGCCTTGCAGGGCCAGTCGCGCAAGCTGGCCTTGTCAACTCGCTGTTTGCTCGGCTGAAAGCCCCCGGAGGGTGGAACGGGTCTCTCCCCGGCCAGGTGCTGGGCAGCTCATCACTTGTTGAGCGCCTACTGTGTGCCAGGTGGGAGGCGGCTTGGCGGGTATCAGTTTTAAACCAGCTCACTCCCCGGTTTGAGGCTACTGAAGGAAAGCCAGCTCCAGTCTTGCTTAGGGACCACAGTTGAGCTGTCCTCCCTCAAAGTTGAGGCGCTAGCAGGCACGTCTGTTTTTGTAGAACAGATGCAAGGGCGGTGGGAGTGAAAAAAAAAGTGGAGAGAGAGAGAGAGAGAGAGAGAAGAATTTCTTGAATCAGGCAAGGGGAGAGAGAAGCAATTGACAGGAATCCACCATAGTTCCAAGGTTGAAGTGAAAACAGGACTTTTTCCTTTTAAGCGAATTTTGATGTAAATCAAAGTATGCAAAACTTGTTACCAGGGCATTGCCCCTCTGCCACTAGCTGGGTGTGCCACCTAACTGCCCTCTTGGCCTCAGTTTCCTCCTCAGCTGAATGAGTGGGTTCAAGTAGATGTTTTGTGAGGCCCCTTCCTGCATTAAGAACTCGGATGCCTTCCAGGAGCTGCTCTGCCAGCACTGCTAACTGAAGAAACATCTGTGTTCCCAGTTCAGTTCCCCCGAAATAGAACTCCTGCACGGAGGCTTCAGCCCCTTTGGAAGGGGTTATTAGTCCTTGCAGATTGTACCAACCTGGGTTAGCTTCCCTTGTTGAGGATCCTGAAGGCAGCGGCCCCATGTTCTTGCCCAACTGCCGAACTACCCTCTGAGAATTTAAAATGAAGAATGGCCCTGTTAAGGTAGAGACCGTTGGAAGTTAAGACTGCGGTCTGTGAAAGGGAAGGGGAGTTTACTGTAATTCTTGCGGACCCCGTTCTCTGCTCAGTTCACAGCCGTTCAACATTAGGATGCTATGTGGAGGAATTGTCACTGGGGGGCCCACCTTCCTGGTGTGGCAGCAGGCTTATTATCACGCATAGTGAACCAGATGAGCACTTAAGGTCTTATAATCAAGTTGTTGAATTTTTTTTTTAAAGACCCTCCCAGGTCCTGCGGTGAGGGAAGCTTGATGGAGAACACTATTAAGGGACGGAAGCTGTGGGCCACTAACTGGGCTTCCCCGGGTTTGGGTGAGCGGGGTTAGTGCTTTCTCGGCTGCCTGCGCAGGCAAGCCCCCTGCCTCCTGCTTTATCACTAAGAAAGCAGAGCTGGACTTTCCCAACAGCCTTTGCACTCATCGCTCTTGCTTCTAAGACACTTCAGATTTGGGGCGGGGTGGGGGGAGTTGTCTCAAAGATGCTGCACTCTTATTAACGGCGTTGAGCAGTCAGTGTACAGAGAGTAATGCCTGTCAACTATAGTGTAAGCAGAGACAATGACACCCCAAGATATTTTGCTGTGTGTTCAGGGTGGAATTAAGGGGTGTGGTCTGTGCGAATGCATTTCAACTCATTATTTGCAGCAAGTGTCTCGCCAGAGTGAAAATTCTAAACCAGTTGTCAAACTTTAGCAGAGGCACAAACTCTATTACGGCATCACTGGTTAAATGCCTCCTAACACCCTTAATTGGAAAAACCACCTGTAAGATTAACATGTATCTTGAGGTGCTTATGCACCATAACTGTTTGGCTTCCAAAAGAAGATTTAATAATACAACATGTGATTTTAATATTCTACACACTGCAGTCCTAAAAAAAAAATGTTTCTACTTGGTTCAGTTTTTGCCTAAGACTGTCAGTATGATTTAATTTTTCTACAGTTTATTGATCATATGGTCTGCATTACAGGGTACTAATATATCAGGAAGAGAGACAGTTTTCTGTTTATTCTCCCATAGGAATATAAGACCAGGCTTCATCTCCTAGTATCTGGAAAAACTAAAAGCTGATGTGCTTGTGTGCCTGTTATGTAAGTGGAACTATGCGAGTAGGTTAACTTGTCTCACATACCTTTTCAGAATGTTAAATTCTGGGTGGAAAAAAAAAAAAAAGCTCTCTCTTGTTTGAAGGCCAAAAGGATCTGGTGTCAGAGAATCCTGCTGGGAGCTTACGGCCAGTCAGCAGTTACCTTTGTCCACTGATTGCCTTTAAATACAATTGCAAATCTTTGCATGGTAGATTTTCCTGAAATCCTTTTTGTTTTTGTTTCAATTAAGTACCCTGTATCACTTCCCCCTCCCTTTCACATTAGTTCTGGTGTATGGAGTTCCACGAGAACCTATTGTCTAAGTTCTATTACTCTCTTAAAAACATAAAACAATAATTAGTATGCTTTCCACTCTACCACCTCTAAAGCCATCTCTGAGCTACAGACCAGGAAAACGCTCCTCTCAAGGAAGGAAGGCCAGACTCTCAAGGACGTCCCCACTCCCCCACCCCCCACCACGGCCCCATTCAAAGTTATCCTAAGTGGAGTCCTTTATCCCATTTGGAGACTCCTGAAATTCAGACCTCATGAAAAATTCTCTAGCACAGTTGCAGGCCCACTTGCCTCATCCCATCCTGCAGGTACTCCCCAGGTATCCCAGACAAAAATTGGGAGGAAAAAACAAGTTCTGACTCTCCTATCAGCAATCCAGAATGTGGATGGTTAGCAACCACAGCATTTTGGTCTGGTTGTTCTAAAATGTTGACAGTTTTTATTTGCAGTTAAATAGTCATGACAATAATCTCAGAGATGGTCCCACGCGTGGTATACATAGTGTCATTATTACTATTTGTCTATTACTCTTCATTACTATTGTACTAGTTGATGATGAGAGGGGCAGTGGAGTACAGAGAACAGAGTGGAACCCTTACACACGGAAACTAAGGTAAATTAGATGGTGCCTGGTTGATCCCAAATCTATGTGCTTGCGGACACATTGGTTTTTCGATGGGCTTCAACCTTATTTTTTACACTGCAAGATGGCTTGTTGAGTGGGATTATGTCTAAAATCCCAGACGGTTGAATACTCTGGGGCCCAAATCTCCGAGCGGTAGAACACATTCCTGCACTTTTTCCAGGGACTGTGGCAAAAATGAGGAGCCCAGAGGTGGGCGTTGCAATCTTGTATTGACTTGTCGCTGCGTGATTTAGGCAAATTCACTTTCTGAACATGGATGTCTTATCATGGCAGCAAAGGAGAGGGACTAAATCATCTTGAACTCCTAGCTCTTCACGTTTTTTGTGAATATGCCATCAGGTAGGCTGTGCGCACTCAGATTTGACCAAAGACGTAATGATGGAAATTAGCCTAAGTTGGTGTTAATGGGATAGCCCTCCACCTTTTGGCAGGATGTATCCTTGGACCTTTTCTCTGAAGCCTACAGTAATCAAAAGCAAACAACTGGGCAAGCCCAGCGCTTCCTTCCATGCTCTTGTTGCTCAGTTACAGCATTTACCAACTGTGTTGTAAGTAATTCAGTGAGGCGGCATTGGTTTCTATAATTTAATAAACCATTGTGCCACAGAATATAAGACGAGATTTTCGTGAATCCGCTGTTGAACCACCCAGCCAGCCCTCCGTGCACTGGAATGAACAGGAAGGTAGCATGCGCTTAGAAGGTAAAGTGCTGGCTTTTTTCCAGGATGGTAGAAAACCTCTATTTCCTTACTGTCCAGAATTGCTACCCCACTCGCCCATTTCCTTTTTCTTCTCTCTTTTTCCTTTTAAATTTTCTTAAGAGATATCTTGGAGATAGCTGCCTGGGTGAGAGAATGCGAAAGCTACTGCAGTTGGTGGGCCTTCCATTTTTAGCCCTTGGAGTGCCTGTCATTTTGAGATCCTTTGCCCCTTCCTGTGCAGTTGTCCAGGCTGGCAAAGCCCAGCTGGTCACAGCAGGATGCAGAAGAAATGGTAGTCAAGGGCTTCTTCCTTGTGTAGGCAGTAATATTTCTGGAGAAACCCCACCTCGTGTGTCAGTTCAATTCTATACAGTATTTGAGGAGTATTCTTGAATATGGGGAGTGCCCATTGTGCCCGTGTTTAATAAACTCACCTGATGTGAGAACCATCTGGTGCGAGAAACAAATTCTAAGTTTCCCCCAGGGGCTTTGGGCAGGACCCAGGATTCTGTGTTTTTATAAAACCTTTGGCTGATTTGTATCAGGTCTCTTGGAATCACTATATTGTGTATGGCTTGATGTCTTAAGGGCAATTGAATTATGCAGGGGGCTTTTTGTCCCTGCACTGAATGTCCCAGCACTTGCTGCATTGTTAGGCTGTAATTATTTTGGGTTTGTTGTTGGCTGCGTATCCATCTTTTTTTTTTTTTTCTAAGATGTAAAGTTTGTGTGTGTGAAAGGTGAAACAAGAATACACTGGATTGCTAAGTGGAGGCTTGAGCAGATCAAAGTTAACTTGACAAAGTCTTGGGAAAACAATGCAGGTTGTGGAGCCTCTCCAATTGGGACCACAGGGGACATAAAGCTAACACCCATAGGTGTGATTTGAACAAATGTCATTTGACCCCTCCGGGCTTCAGGGAAGCTGTGTGGCCTGTGGCCTGTGGCCTGTGGCCTGCAGCTGAGGTGAGAGATTGAATGTGCAAAGTTCAAAAGTTCCTACCATTAGGAGCCTGTTGCCATTGTCTTTATTAGTAATGATAGCGGTCTCAATTCCTCCGCTCTCCTTATCCCTCCAGGGTTCTATGACAAAGCCTTTCTTTTTTTTTTTTTCTTTTCTTTTCCTTCCTTCCTTTTTCTTTCTTCCTTTTTTTTTTTTTTCAAAGTTTCTTGAAACTTAGTAAAGGGAAAAGGTCTGAGGAAGAAAAGCTTGCAAAGTGGTTTTGATTAGTTGGAGAAACAGGTCATATGGCAGGGGCCTTGGTTACCCTTGGTGGCCGATGCTCTCTTCCTTTGGAAAGGAGAAGGCCCACACCGTCCGAGGAAAACACACAGCTGTCCTAGGAAGGAAGGGTGGAGAGAATTTGGACAAATCACCCATGTTAGGTCTTATACTTCTGTTTGTCTCATGACGGTGCAGGCGAAGCCTGACAGGAAAGAGCTCCAGTCCTTGGCAATGAGTAAAATGCTCGTTTCCTGGGGTGGTCTCTGTTGGTTAAGGAGGGGGGTACTGTGCTATTTCTCGGGGCCAATCCTGGGGGTTCGACAAGGAAACTAAGTGGGAAAACTGCAGCCTAGAGCAGCACCTGTTGTTCACCGCGATGTCCTGGGACTGTTCAGTCTCCCTCAAAGTCCAAATATGTGTTGACCTGCTCCTCAAGACTCCATACAGGGCACAGGAGCCTTAGAGAGCACACTTGACGGGAGATTCAGCAGTTGTACATAACCGGCTGTGTGTCAGTAAGGTGGGCTCCGCCTCTCTGTGGATGGTTAATAATAAATCATCGGAACAATTCTTTATCCTAGACTCATGAACTCTTTAGAACACTGTTGTCAGCAACACCAAGGCTATTATCAATATCAATCAGAAAAGAATGGTGGGGAGCCTGAAAAGAAAAGGCCGGGCTTCACGCTGAGAGGGTGGGGTGCTCTCTTTCTCCCTCTCACTAGTGATGAGAGTGGTCTTACCTCACCGAGGCCTCTTTTCTCATCTGTAAAAAATGGGATAGTGTGAGCATGAGAGCACGGTGTCCTGCTTCACCTGTGGGCATCAGAGGCCTGGACTGGCTAGTAATTGCCAAGCGGTTGTGAGAGAGCAGAAGGAGAAACAAGGTCTTGCCTTTCTGATATTCCTGTTTGAAACTGGATACCTTTCATGTGGCATGACACTGAGAGAATCTTCTGTTATTTCCCTTGCACATGCCAGTCAAAAGAGGAATGAATGAGACAAACAGGTTTCACTTTCAGTCCAAATTGCTGTGTAAGACCAGAGACTCATGGCCTGAGTTTGGGAGGACTAGGCAGTTTTTGATATACTCTTTTCTTCACCCTGGTACTGGTCCTAGAAGCTGTGTCTTACCTCTGCTCACTGCTGAGTGATTGATTTGAGCTTGAACAGGCACTACCTTTTATAATGTATTCTGGGAGAAAAGAAAAGGAACTCACATTCTCAAAGCTTGGTCTTTTTAGATGCCTCTGAACAACTCTTGAGATAGAACTTATTCTCATCAGCTGATGGATAAAACAGAGTCTGGGACTAAATGATTTTCTGAAGATCATATGTTGGCTGAAAGTGCTGACACTTAAAACCAAGGGAGGCCATATCTTTGAATGCCCTTTTGGTTCTATTCCTCATAAGTACAAGTAAATTTATAAGTTATGATCTGCACTAAAATCCCCCAAAGTAAAACATTCCATACACTGCGGGTAAGCAGCATTCACGGGCAAGCCTTTGAAAGATACAGTTTATTTTTGTGTGCTTTCAAAGTACATATTGTAATCAGGGTATTGATGGTGTGTTTTTGAGGTTTGTCACAATTAACAAAATTATATGCTTGGAGAGTTTTGCAGAGAAATGCAAATCAGCATAAGTGCCTTGTCATAATAAGCAGTATGTTCTGGTTCCTGTGTGTGTGTGTGTCTAAAGCATATACTACACAATTACACTGACATGAAGGAAGCCACTCTCATTGATGCTGCCTTGACATCACCCCACCCCCACCCCCAATTAGTTTGCAGAGTAAATCTGTGTACTTTCTAGAGAGCGGTTTTGATCAAGTCTGTATTTGCACCTGCTTTTCAAGTCTTGTCCTCTACAGACGTCCCTGGAGAGCACCTACAGCGGGCAAGGTGCTCTAGTTTACCCAAAAGGAATTCCCAGGCTGGTGAAAGGAAAACAGCCTTTGGTTAATGATAACATGGGAGCCTTAAGGAAGGCCTATATAAACACAGTGGGGAGTGATGGAGGTGAAGGTAAGAGACTGGATCCTAGGGAAGAAATAATTGCCCAGAAACCAAGGAAAGGGGGAAAGGGGCTAGAGAGCGGAGGGAAGCATGGTTGTGTCAGGAGAGCAGATGCGTATTTGGGAAAGGCCCTTTGGTGGAAGCTGGGCTGCTGTGTGGTCCATTTGCACTGTGAGGCTCAGGGAAAGAGTAGGCCAGAGATGAGGCTAGAAAACAGGGTTAATACCAGACTGAGAAAAGGGGCTGAAAATGGCAGACAGCTGGGGACCTTGGACATTACTTTAGAGGACCCATTGAACAAAGGGTGTTTTATCTTTGGCTTTTGCTTTCTTTTTATTATGGAAATTTTCATATAGCTAACAACCTTGAGGAACAAGGAGAAGTTGGAAGAGTTCTATCTACAGAGGTCCTCAAAGTTGATATAATTGTGAAAAAAATTGAATAGGGGATTAATCTGTTACAATCTAATTCAGGTTTGGGAAAGAGATCTCTGGCTTGGAGGGTTGGGGGAACTAGAGGCAAGTGAGAGCTGAACCTAGGGCCCTGGAGAGACAGGGAGAAGACCGTGGAAGCGACAGCACAGCTGCTGGTCTTCTGCTGGGAGCCTAGGAACCGTGGTAAGGTCAGGCCCCTGTTCAACACTCCACGCGTGGCAGCTGTAGAAGAAAGCCCCGTGGTATGACTAATGGGTGCTTCTTCTCGTGTGTCACCCACAATAAAACCGAGCCTGTAAGTCACATGCTTGTTCCGCCCGGGATTTAAAATGTTACCAAATGCCCCTTCAAAGGGATACCTTGGGGGTGTCAAGGTATCTCTTGTGTTGTGAAGATATTTTAGAAACAACCATGTTGAGGTTATAATTTATATGATCACTCTTTTCTCCCTCAGATTTGCTCATTCTGATCATGTTACATAAATCAACAGTATACTATGTGGTCTTTTGTAGCTGTCTTCTTTCTCTTAATGTCTTAAAGTCGCATCCCTATTGTAGCATGTATCAGTGAGTACTTTATTTATATCTCAAGGTAATATTCCATTGTATTGATATGCCACATTTTGTTTATAGTCTAATTATTTAATGGATCTTTGGGTTATTCTCATTTGGAGCTATTATAGGAAGAGTGGCCTTATGTTTTCAATTCTCTTGGGTCTATATATTTAAGAGTAGGATTGTTTGATTATATCAGATTGTTTAAGGAACTGCCAAGTTGTTTTCATCACATCTGCACCACTTTAGATAAAATATGTAAGAAAAAAAAATTCGAAAGTCTTAGGAATTAAGATATTCGCGAAATGACTGCAGGATCATTTTGTTCTTAGGTGAATTTCCAACAGAGAATTAAATTTTTAATCCTTTAGATGGTGTCACTGGGTTTAGGTGAGTGAGCAGGAGAACAGTGTTCAGACTGAGAAACAGAGGCTGGGGGATCAGCTAGACCCACTCTCTTGACTGGTAACTCCCAAAAAGCAGGGCGGAACTTACAGACAGGGAACTTTCCAAGTGAAAATACAAAAAGCACTTCCGAGGAGCTTAAAAACTTTAGAAGTACAACTATTAAAACCTTGCTCTTCCTGAACCTAGTTATTACAATTTTAAGCCCACACAATATACGTCTGTTTGATTCCTGATAAGCTTATTTATTCTTCACTTCCCCAATGGATAGGTGGCTATCTATAACCACCATCTCAGAATTAAAATGACTTCCTTCCCATCACTTAGATTCACATACATGCCCAGTGTCAGGAGATATTAAAATTAAAGAGGCTAAGACCATCACAAGACTTTACGGATTAGAGGGCACCTCATAGTAAAATACGCTAAGTGTCCAGTGATTAAGGAAGCACAGATGTTTTAAGAGGGCAAAGGAGAGATAATCTTCATCACTCTTAGCTGCTTTTCATGCCGCCTCCATGTTTCCAGAAACAGGATGAAGCAAATGCTCCTCAGCTCAGAGGGGACAAGTGACTCAGCTCAGCCATCTAATACTGTGAGGATCTGTACCGAAGCCTGACCTTAGGATGACAGCTGCTTACATGCGCTGGGCGTTAGCCGGGGACATCTCACCAGGTTAAGCGCTGTGCATACTCTCTGATTTAGTTCTCCACGCAGCCTATGGAGTGCTGATCACTGTCATCTCCACTTTATAGAGCTGGAGTTCCGAGAGGTTGATAATGACTCCCCTCAGACGGCACAGAGTGAGTGTTCTGGAATTGGGATGGTGAGAAGTCCGCTGGGGAGGCTGGGGTGCCCTGTTCGGCTCTCCTGCTTAGGTTTTCTGAGTGTTTGTGAAGCCCTGTCCTTCCTCCCCCCTCTACCCTAAGCGTGTTCTTCTATCAGAAAGCAGAGACCAAGTTGTCCAAAGCGAGTTAGATTTGTGATTCTCACCCTGGGGTTTCTGACCCACTGAGGTCAGTGGAGGCAACCAGTGGTCCATTCTGTGACTGTCATATACCTAGTTCGTACTGCGCTTTTACTGACAACTAACTTGCAAAGACTTGAAGCATTGGCATCTGGGGCTGGAAAGATGGTTCTTTGGTTAGGAACCCTAGCTGCCCTTGCAGAAAACCAAGGTGAAATTTTAGTCCCCGCACGGCAGCTCACTGTAATTCCAGTCCTGGGGGTGGGGGTGGGGGTGGGGAGTAGGAGTCGTGCAGTGGGGGTGGGGAGGAGCCAAGGCCCTCTTCTGGCCCGTGTGAGCATTGTAAACACAGGGAGCACAGACATACAGGCAAAGCATCTGCAAACACAAAGTAAGTATTCTTTTTTTTTTTTTTTTTTTTAAGTCTCAGCATCAACCTAGACTGGTCTACGCATCAGAATCCTGAATCCGTGCTTTGAGTGACAGCTGTCAGTTCACCATGGGCTTGCCTTGTTTTTCTCCATTAAGAGACCCAATTGGTACTCCCCACGCTTTGCCTAACAAAAGTGGAGAATGACTGAGAAGGCGCGGAGTTTTCAGGGGTCAGCCTACTTTCAGGAATGCTGATACCTTGAAAGGAGCAAAAGCTGTGAACTGAGGAGAGAGTACTGAGTACTGTGGAAGGGTTGGTAAGGCATGGGGGGGTGCTCCTTGAACTAGAGCCCCTGTGTAGCTCACACCAGGCAACAATAATGGGTCACCCTGTTAGTGACCCTTTTTGTGCCATGGGCTCAATCTGCTGTAGTGGTAAGTTTTGAGCTTCTCTGGTTAGTGTCTGCGGATTCAGCTCATTCATTAGACGTAGTAAATAGAACTTCTCCGCTTGGCCTCTTCCCCACAAATGACCCACATTGTTATAAAGTTAGCAACCACCGACAGGAAGTGGCAGAAATGTTTCTCAGCCACACAGTCCATTTCATTAGACACTTGCCCAAAGGGGCTGTTTTGGTCAATTTGGCCTCTGTAGGCTTCTAGGGAGGAACAGCCTAACACATCATTTCTCATCTTTGCATCTGCTGACATCTTGCCCTTAGCAGGCTGCTTTGATTAAGTGCGTAGGGCTTTGTTTGGCGGCAACTGCACACACTGTGCTCGGGAGGAGCAACTTTGAGAAAGCTGAAAATATTCCCAAAGGTGTGAACCAACTTACTAGAGAGTCTTTCGTCCAGGGCCTTCTCATTGGAAATCTGTTGCTATTGCACCAGCATGGCAGGGGGGCTGGTGGGCTCCTAGCACCTTTGTGAAGGATTGCTTTGAAAGGCCTGAACTTGGCATTGTATGCAGAGCTCCTAGGGACTGTCTGAGAAAATAAAATATACATCTTGGGTCAAAGCAGTCAAAGCACAGGGCTTTCCATCCCCGGGGAAAATAAGCTGTCATGAATTTTAGAGTTAATTTTCCTAAGTCTGTTGATGGAGTTGAGAAACTCCATTATCCGTTTGCCTTAAATTGATCGCTTGCCCTGATGCTTGTCCCCAACTGTGAAACCCAGGATTTATTATCAATTAGCAATCTTCCGCTGGAGAATTCTGCCAAATGACAGTACGTGCGCCTGAGGAGTCCGTATTTAAATATTCTGGCTTGGCTCCGATTAGTTTTTCTCACTGTAGGTCTTGCTAGCTCCAGTCCCCCAAAGCAAACAAGGACAACAAAACCCAGCCATGGCCGCTGGAGTAGAACTGCCTTCCGTCATCCGGAAGAGACTGGGATGAGCACGTTCTGGAACACTCGTTCTGTGGTCAGGCACAGCACCCTCCCATCAGGTCTTACAGCCCGGAAGGGCACAGTCCTCTGCGCCTGACCCTGTGGATGGGGCAGAGAGTTTTCGTGATGGGCCTGGAGGTAGAAACCAACACCTACATTCCTTTCTCCGGGAGTGAAACTTGGCATTTGGATTTTCGCGAACGAGCATATGAAATAAAGTGAACCAGTCAGAATGTCTTAAAATTATCAGGCCTCATAAAGTACTTAAGTTTGATTTGGGGGTTTAAAGCCCTCTGCCCATGTCAGTATTTCCTGTTCCTGGGTAAATTTCTTAAGATTTTAAAATGGAGGCGCGACTCCCTGAACTCCATGCTGGAAGGGCATGGGCTTCACCTCATTATGTGGCAAGCTGTGCATTAAGGCACTTCATGCATTATTAACTTACTTGAATTTCACAACAACCTTGCAAAGGAGGAGGCTGGCATTCATTTCTGTGTTTTCTCCCCTGCCTCCTCCCCCCCCCCAAAAAAAGCTGGTTAGCAGGGCTGGTCTCAACTCTTATTGGTGGCTGGTGACACAGTGCATTAATTAATAATTCAACCAGTTAATCTCTAGCAGAGATCATTGACCAAGATTCCCAGAAAAGTGCAGTTTTAGAATCTCCCTTGAGCTCTAGTCACTGGACCCTGTGTCCGCTTCCATTGCACAAAGAGAATGGCAGCTCAGATGATCCGTTGAAGAGTTCAGAGAAGCCAGCAGGTTTCACGCAAGAGTGGGGTGACTTTCCTGCAGAGGAATAGCAGTTTCTGATCCCAGTGTTGATTCTCCTTCTTATCCGTCTTCTCCAAAGGAGTTAAAAAGCCAGGGAGTGGAATGCTTTGCCTGAAGCAGCCTGCGCTTTGGAAAGACCACCGCGTGTTTCCCAGGCTATTGTAGGGCCCCTATTCAGCTGGGATTTCAATGGTGCTCTGATTAGCATGAGGCCAAGTGTATAAAGTAGGTCTTTCTACCCTCCCTAAAAGAAGTTTTGTGTCATTTCTTTCTGAGGGGTTTGGCATAGAGCTTTGACAAACACAGACCCATGGAAAAGTTAAATGGGGCTTCGAGCAGTCCCATTTGCACACATCCTTCACACTTAGAATGCAGAGCAGCATCGCTAGCAATGGGCTCCTTAGTGAGGTTCTTCCTGCATCACTCATGGACAAACAGGAAATACCCACAAGGCAACTGGGAAAGGGAGTCCCTGGCTTGTCCACCATTCTCCTGTTGTCAGAACGCCATCACAGAGAATGTCCCTGAGCTTGGATGGTTATCTTCTCTTTTCCCTTTGTTTACTGAGATAAATACAATGTGCTGGGGAAGATACAGAGAAAGATACTGAGGGGGTGCAGCCTGCCTTGAAGGAGCAAGTGAGAAGACAGATGCACAGCAGTTGATGGAAAAGCACAGCCAGGTGTTTTGATCTGGAACTTTAGTGACATTATAAAAATGAAGGGTCTATGAGGCAGCCTGTTGCCCTTCAGGCTCAGGATTTGTGGTGTTTGCTGGGGAATCATGGGCAAGTTGCTGTCCTGCGGTGAACGGTAAAATGAGGCTGAATTGTTGAGGATGGTGTGGTACGTGAGTGGGAAATACTTTGAGACCTTTAATTCCTGTTTGGGACGTGAACGCAGTTTTGTCTGAAATGTGCTCTTTTCTCTCGACTGCCCCCATTTCTGAAGCTCTGCATTAAGTACATGCATGTGTACCTGATGTGGAAAAACGTCCTTGCAGGTTGTATTTCTAGGCAGCGATCCGGAGGTGTCGTCGGGCACCTCAGAAGAGCGGTTCTTCTGAATGGCAAGTCTCAACACCCAGGCCCTTCTCAGAACATTCCTCCCGTGTCTGTAGAGAGCAGCTCGCAGCATGCTTGAGAACCTTCCGAAGCCGGTTCTACCTTGCCCTCTGTCCTCCACCCTTCCAGTTCCCAGTCCCTTCCTTCCCATCTCTGTCCTTCATCTTGCACACCAGGGCCTCACACATGTACGTTTGATGGCTTTCCCAGCCACCTCCAAACCAGGTTATCCTTCTTCCTAGTTAGGAATGTGCTACCCAGTTGTTGCTAGTCAGGCCCTCAAGTGTGTCCTGGTTTCCTCTGCGCAGAGTTCACCTTTCTAATGTGAAAACCATAAAGTGAAAATTTAAAAACTATTTGCCTTGTGCTATGGAGTGCAGCTAGAGGAAAATCCCCCTCTTCCTTCTATGAGTTCTTTAACAAAACAGTTTCCCAGTGGAAGTACCCGGATGCGGAAAAGGAGCTACAGGGCGCCTCACACAGTCAGATTCACAGCAAGGGCAAGTTGTTTGACCCACGCGTCCCAGTAAGTTAGCCATGTTTATGTCCCCAGTCAGGACATAAACAGAGATGACTCTCTCCCAACCTGGGTATCATAAAAGAAACTCTAAATTCAGAGTGTCTTTTATAAAACACTTCTCAAAGTTTATTGAAAAATACATAAATAAAAAAATATTCCAGACAGTAAAGACATAAAGCCAAAGAGGACAATAAAGTTTTTGTCTCGTATAATTCCACAATCACAAGGTAGCCACTGACACAATATCTTTCTTCCTATAAATAGCTGCATTATTAAGTGTAATTGTAAAGCTAAGAACTGCTTCATACCTGCTTCCCATAAGTCATTGTGATGAAATGGAAAAAAACGTCACTGGCTAGAACTCAGTAACAGCCCATAATATTCTAAGGAACTTGAGAGATTGGGAATGTGCACCTAACTTAAGACAATTTAGGCTTTTACATTTAGCTTTTATATTATCGAATGATGTGGTAGATTTCGTCAACAAAAATGAATTTGTGCTAACTATGATGGCTTCTTAAAAAAAAAAAGTTCAATTTACGTTATTCTAGCCTTATTTTAGAGAAGGCTTCAAACAGGTAGAGAAAAAAACAAGTGAGAGAGAGTGAATGAATGATTTTCTTGTGCTGCGGGGATTGAACTCAAGCCCTCTACCCTTGAGTTAACTCACTGGCTGCAAAAGCGCCGTTAGAGAAGCGACACCCTAGCTGGGAAACAGTCAGCTCTGTTTATGTCCCAACTTCCTGTAGGTCCTTTTCTGCATCCAGGTACTTCCTCTAGGAAACTGTTCTGTTCAACTGTGAGACTCACACACATAAGTAGGAGGAGAGATGATTTTTCTCTTCAACCTTTTCGGCTTGGCTGTGTTGTGTTACTTCAAACAACCTCTGGCCCCTTGCTTTCTTACCTACCAGTTGGGAAGCGATTAAAATGATGGAGAGTTCAGGGCCAGACTGAGCTACATTGATAGACCCCCCCGGGTCAAAGAACCGAAGCGAAAACACCACCACCACCACCACCACTATAGTGACCTGTAGGTGGATCTTTGTCACCCTTGCCTTTGAGCTGTTTATCTGCAGCAATCTTGTATCTCGTGGTTTTGAGGGGCCTGAGACAAAAAAAAAAAAAAGAGTTCATCACTCCAGTTTTACAGATGGTAAGACCGAGGCAGGTATTAAGTCAGGTGTTAGGAATTAACCTTGGATCTGTGTTTCTTATTTCAAAGCTGTCATTCAGTTAGTATTCATACTTCTGTATCACAGGGTACACAACCCTTCTAATTACCTGTTAATATCAAACTTTATGCTCAAAGAGGTCATCTTGATATAAAATCAGCCTCTTTATCATTTTAACCCAGTACCAACTATTTGGTACAGTGCGGTCAGGTAATGGTTATCGTTAGCCATGATCATATCGATCTATTTGTAATTTTAAGTATCTGTGAAATCTGTGGTTATAAGTCCTTTCAGTGACAGTCCCTGGAACCACAGTAGCTTTGGAGATTTAATGATGAATGGGATGGAGTCCCTGCCCTCATATCTTCTAGAGCAGATGCTGGGCAGGTGTGGTAACTGGAGTATACCATGTCTTCTAAGCAAAAGCAGCAGACTCACGCCATTGTTATGCCATCCTGTGTTGGGAAGGGGGTTGGAGGAAGGATGGTAAAGGCAGTAAGAAACATGGCCACTACTTGTCAAGGTAGGGACCACACTGTTGAAGCCATCTTGGCACAACACTGCTTCTGACCAGCCCAGTGTCAATGTTTGGAATGAGCTTAGAATATCTAACGTAGAGAACTCAAGCATCAGGAATTCTCCTTTCCCCACTCTTATATTATAGACAGAAAAACTAGACTCAGAGAAGTTAGATGTCTCAGAAAATGGGTGGACTTCAGAGGGAAGAAAATTCATATACATATGGATTCAAGGTCAAATCCATAGGTGAAAACGTAGTTTAAAGCATCTCTTTAAAGACTAGGTTTGGTTATTCTGTAAATTAGGTATTGCTCCCATGTGTCAGAGGCCTACAAAGCCCTGGAAACCTTAATGGGACATCCCAGTGCACAGTGATATTGTTAAAGAAATCTCCCAAATAAAATGATTTCCCACGGGTAAAGGCCCTCATTCATCCATCTCTTCACATCCTGCTACCCAGACACCCCTGTGTTCAAAAGTCTGGCTCTCGTCAGCTTCATTTTGACTACATGGGTGTTCTTTCAAGTTCATGTCGTGTGCTGGTCTTACTTATTTCTTCCAAAGAAACAACATGGCAGTTCTCTTCATCTGACTTTTGTTTCCGTGCCTTTTCCTTCTTCCTGGGCTGCAGAAGGATCCATTCTGAAAGCTGCTTTCTACCCCATCACCACTCAACCTGGGTACTTAAATATCAAGCCATGCCAGCCCTAGCGCTAGTTAGTGACCTCAAACAAATCATTTGCAACCATGTCTATATCTCCTTGCCTATTTGTCTCCAGAATACGTAGAAGTCCTCAGTTATAAAAAAGCTTGAACCCTTGAGACACTGTTCACCGGAGGTCTTACTGGTTTCATCTCTAGATGTTGTCTCTGAGGACAGATGACACAATTTCCCATCATGGTTCCCACAGTCAGGAAAATGTGAACTTTAAAGAGCCAGTGTGCCATGACAAGAGAAAGAGATGTCTTAGAGTCAGGCTCTTCTGGGTTCAAATCTTGGACCTGTCATTTGCTAGCTTATGACTGACCTCTTCGGACTTCTGTTCCCGACTGTGAAATGCATGGTCATTTCTGCTTTGCAGGCTGTCAGGAGCTTGGAAGTGCCTGGTGACCGTGGGTTCTTTGATATTATTGTGCCCTGTCCCTGGAACTGTTTGGGAACTGCTAGGTGTCAGGAATGATCGGCAGGCTTTAGAAGAAGTGAATGTGGAGGAGAGAACCCGCTGAATTTGCGTGCTCAGTGTGCGCTGGAAAGCGCTCTGCAGCCTCCCAGAAAGTCAAGAGGCAGCTGTGCAGATGCTGCTCCCTTCCATCTGCCCTTTGCCGAAGGTGTTTTCCAGGTGGGGAGACCGTGTTGGAAATTTGTCTTTAACGCATTCCAGTGTTCTGATGCAAAACCTGCCTGAGAGATTGAGCAGAGCATATTAACCAATATCATTTAAAGTTGATTAAAACTATCATCTTAATTAAGTATGAGAGAACAAGAAGTTCTCAGTCTTCTGGTAGCAATTAAAGACTAAAGAGTAGATTTGAAGTTGTTTTTGCAACTCTTAAAATAATACTCCCTCCCCTCCCTCCCATGAAAAGCGTTTCTTAGCTAGAGACATTCCCTCACATTGAGGTTTGTGAGAGCTGTTAAGGACCACAGACCTGCTGGCAAGTCCTCTGCTGCCAAGGCTTCGGAGTTCTCAAAAGCTAGGGGTTCAAGCTCAGGATACGCTGATTGGGAAAGAGAGCCTAAACAAAGGGTCCTTTGAGGCAGGAAACTGGGCCTTGGCTTCGGCACAGAGCACTGTGGGATTGGAAAAGTGCCCTGGGACTTGCCGAGGAGAGGGACTCAGGCGATCGAGGGAGGAAGTATGAAGTTTCCCCATACAGTGAGGGTTCTGCAGAAACCCTGGAAGGTTGGTTTCTGAGGCTACCTGTCATCTGCCAGCCAAGGCTGGACAGTCTACAAAACCTGGGCTTGACAGCACTCTCTGTCTTTAACCAGGGAGGGGAACGATCCGAAAAGGCCTGTGGCTACTGCCTTTTTAGTAAGAGTATCTGACCAGGAGATCAGAGGTTTCCTCTGGAGGCCCAAAGCCATCACTGTAATCAATGCCTTCATCCCACCACTCTATCACCCATCATTTATTGACGGCATCCTTTATTCTAGGCTGATGTGGCTGCGCAATTTACAAGACACAGTTGCCACTCAGAAGCTCAGGATCTCCGTGAGTGGGTGGGTGGGGGTGTGTGTGGTGGTGGTGTGAGGACCGGAAGGTATAGAGACAGATTTCCGGAAGAGCACTCCCCACTGCAAGTATTCACACCCAGCCAGCCAGCCAGCCAGCTCCTGCATCCTACCTGGTTTTTTTTGCATTTGGTTCTCCTTAAAATAAGCCTCCTCATGCTCATTACCATGTGCATCCTAAAAGGTAGCAGGCGAACTAACAGAGAAGAATTACAGGGGCAACTCCTGAGATAAGGACCATTTACACAGGAGAAAACTCCATGAAGCCCCCTATGTTTCTCTGTCTCGATTTCTGTCTCTGTCCCTAGCTCTCTCATTTACTTTCTCCCTCCTCTATCCCCCCCCCTCTCTCTGTGTATGTGTCTATGAACTTTACTTGTACAGCCGAAGCTTCCTTGACCAGAACAGTCCCACTTCCCATCAACTCTGTGGTGAGATGCTGGGTGAAGGGAACAAACAATAAGAATAACTAAGGGAACAATGAAGGGTGGGTTTGTCTGAAGCACCGGCCAACAGGAAGGACCTGGAAGGACCTCCTGGCTCAACTAAACCCCAGCTCCAAAGAGGAGGGATGGCTTCCTTTGGTTACACATTTGAAAACTGATTCTGCTGTACAGATGGGGCCCAGGCAAGAAGGTACGAATTTTCCCAAATGAGCAATTATCGTGTGTTTCCTTCATTCGGAGACTGTGCCTCAGCGATCCGAGAATGAGAACATCCTAGTTTGGAGGTACAGGAGCCTGGAAATCTGCAAACAGATGCTCATCGTGAGATAGGTGCTGCCATGAGACACAGGCATGCTTGTTCCTCCCCCCCCCAATGTGGATGGACACCCCAAGAAGCACTTTGACAGTCGTACCTGGCATGAGGCGCTGCCGCCAGCTGACTGCTTGATTGAGGGACAGTCACGGGAGGGTCTTCTCCTGTGTGTGTGTTTAGAGGTTCTGCACAGAACTTAGCTACAGTATTTGTGTGACAGTGAAATTCGGAGAAAATGCCATTTCTCTGTAAGCATAGAGGGGCATTCATAAGAAAGGTAGGTTTCTGTGGAACCCTGACAGGGAAGTCTGACGGAGGCAGCTCTTCTACCCGCTAAATTCCTAATGCATGTATTAGGAGTTCTTGTATGTGTGAGTTGCTCGATAAAAATTGAACAAAATTGGAACTATCCATTATTTTTTTCTGCCACTAACATGTCTAAGTTAGCCTTTTGTCTAGACTTACTTTCCATTATTGATGCTTTAAATGACATCAGCCAAAATTTGGAAAATAAAAGTCACACATGATCTGCTATTTAGCACATGACTGGCCTTTTAGCACGTCTCCTTTTTACTTAATTTTTTTTTTTCAATTCATTAAGCACATGTGCATTTGTTTTTCTGTGTGGATGAGCTTTATTCCTCGGATCCTTTGACAGCGTTGGAGTTGAGCTGTACCATCAGTTACACTCAGGGCCTTTTCCCCACTGTATTCAGTTCGTTTCCTATAATCTCCAGACGAACCTTTGGGCCCAGTCTTCACTCCCTCCATTAGATTGCTGGGCCCGCTATACAGAGGAACAAATCAGGCAGTGAGAGACAGAAATTTGTTGTCTCACAGCTCTGGGTGTAGAGGGAAGGTGCAAGGTGGTTCATTGTGAGGCTATGAGGGAAGGGTCTGTCTGTCCATTTCCGTTTCGTGTGCTCACTCCTATGTGGCCTGTAAGCATGTCCCTGTGTGCTTAGTTCTCATTTATAAGGACACCGACTTTACTGGGTTAGGACTCAGCCCAGTGATGTCTGTCTAACTTGATTGTCTAGGGAGACTATCGGACTTCGTTCACACCCTAAGTACCTCAACACTGGAATTCTGGGTGGGGATGCCCTTCAGCCTATAACCTCCCTTCATGTATAGGTAAGGAAGTTGGGGCCAAAGGAATAGCATGTGATTTGACTTTAGGCGTGTCTGCCTCTGAAATGGTATATTTTCATCACATCCTGTTTCCTACTCATGAATGGAAAAGGCCATGAGCAAGGGGAAACTCATGTCTCCTTTCATTCTGATTTGATTGATGTGAGACAATGTCTGATGGCTGCTAACTTAAATGTAACTGATTTTGACCTGCACTGTGATACTATTTAAGAACCACGTTAAATGCAGCGTACTAGGCGTAGCTGAAACGGTAACTTCAGTCATGCATTTATGAAGCCTGTTGGCAAGCTAGGCCTGTTCCAGTGAATACAGCAGCCTATGGACTCTTTGGCATCCTAATAATTCCGGGGCGATTGGACCACATTCTAAAGAAAACTAGTATTAGACATTGATCCTTGCTTTTTCTACCCCACCTTGTCCTTCTCCTCCTCCCCTCCTCTTTTTCTTCCTCCAGTTTTTGTCTGTTTTTCTTGCATAGACAATTTCTGTTGACTATACACATATTGCGGATACATAGGTATGATCCAGTAGTCCAAGAGAAGCTTGGGAAGCAGTATGGCGATAAGCAATGAATGTTCCCAGCCACCCCTGGTCCTCGGGGTGTCCGGTTCACGACGAGGTAGAAACTCCTCCCAGAGCTGGTGATCAAAAGATGCTCATCATGCCTGCCCAGCCACTCGTTTCTGGGGGAGTGGCAGTGACACCGTCCTGGTTTCGGCCCCTGTTAAAACTGAAGGCTGTGAGTTGGTGTCTCCTGGAGTTGCCCAGAGCTTAACTGCCTGTGCCTTTCTCCATTGACAGTTCTCGGGCAAATCCCTACTCCCTAATTTCATTACATGAATTAAAAACGAAGGGCCTGAATGAGGATTCCTGTGATTCCCCTGTGCTTTGTTCAGTGTAAGTTTATTAGAAGTAAGTGAATGGAAGAGAGAGTGAACAGATACATGAAGGAAAGGACAGAGGTGGGGCTATCAGTGCAACGCAATCTGGGGAACCTCTAAGGGCATTCCGTTCAAACCTGGATCAAGAACTGCCCCTTCCTTTAGTGTCGCAACCAGCACCGAGCACTGGAAGCCTGTAGGCTTTGTTTTGTAATTTTGGAAATACTGTGCTTGCTTTAAAGGTTCTATTTAACTCACAGGGACAGAGAGCCACCTCGGTCATTTTTGTTCTTCATGCAGGATTTTGTAGGGAAACCACAGTCTCTTTCACCGTGGGTTAAGGGTGTATACCTACACACACACACACACACACACACACACACACACACACGCTTTAGCTTCTCAGGAATCCACAACAGCCTCTGGCAACCCTTCAGGAGTGGTCCCATTGTCCCCAGTTTACAGATGGTCTAGAGGTTCATGCAGCTCACTTAGTGGCAGATCAAAACACCACACACTCAGATTTATTTTATCCCAAAGCCTCTGCTCTGTTCCGACATCTTCATCCACTCATATTTCATAAAAAACAAGAAAAATGGCTGAAAAGCTTATGGGCCTTTCGTTATGCATGTTTAGTATCTCCATTTGTAATAAATAATGGATCTTCTTCTCTAACAGACGTCTTACCGAGATACACTACCCCACAAGCTCAGAAGTAACAGTTCTCGGGCCTTCTGTGTGCCAGGTTGTCAGAGCATGGGCACACACTCTCTTCTTCCTCTCTTATCACTGAGGGGCCAAGGGACCTGTTAAAGGTGCAGACCAGAGCCCAGGGGTGTGACTCTAGAATGCACCCATCCACACAGAGAGCGCATCGGTGTGTGCCTTTCTGGTCCCTTGCCAACAGGTAGATTTGTCCGTGGTGTGGTCAGTTCTAATGTAGACCCAGGTGTACTGTGGAAGGAACTGTGCTGTGTGCTGAGGTCACCTTTACAGAGGTGCGTGAGGCTAAGAAGGAGCTGGCGTCAGAGCCCCTGGAGAGCCGGCTGGGTGTTCGTGTGAATTGTGCTATCTAGGATCTGGAGTGGCGGTGGAGAGACAGAGGCCTTTAACTCATCTCATTCTGGGTGGATGGGGATGTGTGTGGAATGCCCAGGCTACACCTCACGGGGCTGGAGCTAGCTGACGCCACCTCCCTTGCTACAGACCATTGGCCAGACAGCCACCAGAGTGACCTTTCCAAACAGTGCTGCCTTCTTTAGTTGTGTCTGCAGAGCTTCCAGCATTGTAGAGAAGAAACACACACCTGCGGGTGAAAAGCTCAGCCTCGTTTGAAAACTGCACGGCGCAAACAATTACGAATGATTGGAGAGGGCTGAGGCTGGCATTTCTCAGAGAATCTTCAAATAGTCTGTATTCTTCTGGATCACACAATGTCACTGAACAATACTGAAGGCTCTAGGTGACAGGCTCCTGTTGAACTTGGATGGGAAGGACTGGCTGGTTTAGCCTCCTCTCTTCACTAGATAGAAGCTCAAAGAGAAAAAGGGAATTTCTTAAACAACCGAGGACTTTGGGTCCCCAAGCCCTGGGTGTCCCTATCCCTGCCCTGGCTGTCCCTATTCCTGCCACAGGGACCTTCTAGCTCCACACCCACCCCCATCCCCACCCCTGGTCTGGAGAGCAGACATGGAAAGGCAGGTGCTTTCTCCTGCATCTTACAGCCCTGTGTTCCTCAGGTTCTTCTTCCAGTTCTAAAGAGGCCTCTGATGTCTGGCTCCCGTCCTCTTTCTTCCTGGAAGATATTTTGGCAAAGTGTACTTAGTTTCTACCTAGGCAGAAGAGAGAGGGTGGGGAAACTGCAGGTTTGAGTCCTCATGGGGTCCTCATGGGGATGGCAGCTCTTGAAGGCTAGAGCCCTGTTTTAACTCCAGTATTTTCCACCTCCAGCACACAATAGCAGCTCGGCAACTATTTGCTGTTTAATACAGTTTAAAATTGTGTCTAGTGTATGCATATGCAAATTGTATTAGATATCAAATATGTATATGTATACAAACACATATATATATATATATGACTTTTATGTAGCTTTTCTAGCCAATGGTGACATATTATATTTTAGAAGCAGCCAAGTCACCTTGAGATAGAATTTTATTAAAAATAAGAATTCTAGGTCTAGGGGTGTAGCTCAGTGGTTGAGCACTTGCTTACCTGGATTTGTTCCCAAGCACTAAGAGAGTTGAAGGAAGACAGGGAGAAAAGAAAAAGGAGGGGGAGGGAGGAAGGGAAAAAAGGGAAGAAGGGAGAGAGGGAGGAGAAAGGAGAGAGAGAATATTAATTTATTCTCATCTCATCTCTTTGTTGCTATTTTGAGTGAGTGCTTGAGTAGGTCTAGGCAGAGGCCAAAATCTTACTCTTCTTATTATTTTTTTAATAAGTGGCCTTGATAGTAGCTGTCTGACTCTGAGAATCACTACCCCATTAGAGCCTTGCTGGAGTGCAGACAGGATCATGAGCACTAGCTTTCAGGTCTGGAATCTTAACACAAACAAAACCCAGTGTGTGCAAGGGGATACAGAAAGGTTCTATCTAGAACAATTGGCTAGTATACCTTATGTCAGATTGTGAGAGGCAATGGAGAGAAATGATTTGCAAGCCTAATTAGGCCCACTCCCCAGTTCTCAAACCTACAACTCTCAGCCCCCTGCTAATTGGCAGCCCCTTAATAGATTAGGACTTGGCATCAGGCTTGCATGTTATTATAAGCCACACACAGAAAAACCCAGTGGCTGAGGAACTCCTGCCAAGGCCAGGCCTGGGTCTCTGTGAGGTTTTTGAAGTGTACTGGACTTTCAGTATTTTGTATAGCCAGTGTACTGAAAGGAATCAAACCATTCCTTTGGACGGGATTTGTGAAGGGCGAACTTGATGAATAATTAATTCCCTGAGACCCATTCTGTCATTTTGATGGACAAGCAGCAGCCCACATTCGCGGTTTGTTCTCAGCACCAGCAGGGGATGGATTATTTCTCACGGAACTGCCCCCTTCCTAGGCATAGCTCCCTTCCCTTTTGTGCTTCGAGGGGAGGGGAAGGAAGATGCCTCCTCAGCGCACCTGCTCTGTAGCTCAGCACAGCGTCTCAGGAAATCCCCTGCAATAGCCTTTGAAGACTGCAGCACCTGTTTTGCAGTTGAGGACACTTAGGTCCAGAGAATTCACCAGTCTGGTATCACATGGCCTGGACTTGATACAAAGTTGCAGGGGTTACCCTTTGTACTGTAAGCTCTCCCCTTCCCACCTCACCAGCTGGGCTACCCTTAGCGGAGTGCTGCTTTGTCCTGGGGGAGGGAGAGAGGCTGGAGTTTGTGGCTTTGCATGCATTTATATAAGCATGATGGCCCCTAGAAGCACAGTACAGTCCCCCAGCCCCTGATCCAGGAGTCTTGTCCATTCCCCTCGTCCCGCCAATTAGATTCCACTTGGGGATCCTTCCCTTTCTTTTCAAGTCCATTTCCACGAAGGGAGGAGCAGTAGTGGATGGGGATGTGATCTCTACGAAAACCTTCCATTTCTCCCGCAAACATACCAGGCGGCTCTCATGGCAATACCATGGTGAAGGGGAATAACGTTATTTGGCATTCTGCCCTTCAAAAAGTGTGTGTGTGTGTGTGTGTGTGTGTGTGTGTGTGTGTGTGGTGTGTTTGGGGAGGGAAGTTTGGTGGGAGGGGAAAGATAGGCAGAACAGTGGGGGCTTTGTGAGTTCCTTCAGCAGAGGGTCAGGTGGGTAGGGTCATAAGGGAGGGAGGGTGTTAGAGAGGCCTGGAACCTTCC